>NW_006438906.1:824003-851433 GCF_000325575.1 Pteropus alecto
AATAAATAAAGAGGACTACATCAAACTAAAAAGCTTCTGCTCAGCAAAAGAAATGTCCACAACATAAAGAGACAACCATCAGAAAGGGAAAATATATTTGCAAGCAACGCCTCTGATAAAGGCCTAATATACAAAGAACTCATGCGACTCAATAACAACAAAAGAACAAACGATCCAATCAAGAAATGGCAGAGGACCTGAACAGACACTTCTCCTTAGAGGACACACAAATGGCCAACGAATACTTGAAAAGATGCTCAACATCGCTAGCTATTAGGGAAATGCAAATCAAAACCACAATGAGATACCATCTCACACCTGTTAGAATAGCTGTTATCAACAGGACAAGTAATTACAATTGTTGGAGAGGATGGGGAGAAAAAGGAACTCTCATATACTGCTGGTGGGGCTACGAATTGGTACGGCCACTGTGAAAAACCATATGGAGGTTCCTCAAAAAACTGAGTTGATCTACCATATGATCCAGCAATCCTTCTACTGGGTATTTACCTCAAAGACTTGAAAACTTATATCCAAAAAGATATTTGCACACCAATGTTCATGGCAGCATTATACACGGTGGCCAGGACATGGAAGTAATTGAAGTGTCCTACAATAGATGATTGGATAAAGAAGCTGTGGTTCATATATACAATGGAATATTACTCAGCCATAAGAAAAGATGAAATACTGCCATTTGTGACAACAAGGATGGAACTCGAGATAATCATGCTAAGCGAAATAAGCCAGACAGAATGAGTTGAAAATCACATGATATTGCTTATATGTGGTATATAAACCTAAAAGCAACAAAGGAACAGGACAAACAGAGATTCATGGACATGGACAATAGACTAGTAGTTACCAGAGGGGAGGGGGGAGGAGGGAGGGGAAGGTAGATGGCAGAAAAAAATTAAAATAATTTCTTCAATTAAAAAATAAATAAATAATTTTTAAAAATAAATAAAGAAGTAGGTCTATTACTATTTCTAATTTACAGATAAAGACACTGAGACACAGAAACTGGATCATTTGCACATGGTCACACAGCTAGCAAGTGGTGGAATTTGAATCCTAGCCTAGGTATGCTATCTGTGGCATCTTACTCCTCTGTACTGATCTATGATCAATGGACAGGTGGCAGACAAGTAGTATGGGACAGCAGTAAAGAGTATAAACCTCACAACAAGACACCTGGGTTCAAGGAACTTGTTTGCTATGTGACCTTGTGCTCTGAGCCTCATTTTTCTTATGTGTAAAACACAGATAATAATATGATAATAATAAAAACTACTTTATAGTTGTATTAGGCAAGTTAAGCAAGATAATAGTGATAAAGTCCTTGACATAGAGCCTAGAATAGGGGTCTCCAACCCCCAGACCATGGACTGGTACCTGTTGGTGGCCTGTTAAAACCCAGGCCACATAGCTGTAGGTGAGCACTGGTTGAGCTAGTGAAGCTTCATCTGTATTTGCAGCTGCTCCCCAGTGCTAGCATCACCATCTCAGCTCCACCTCAGATCATCAGGCATTAGATTCTCGCAGGAGCACCTGTCCCTGGTGCCAGAAAGGTTGGGGACTGCTGGCTCAGGACATAGTAAACAATCAGAAATGCTGTTATCATTATCATCATCATCATCACCATCATCATCGTCATCGTCGTCATCGTCGTTATTGTCGATGGATGGAAAGAGAAATAAGTTAAAAGCTTATGAGGGAAACACCACCCCATCCAAAAGAGGATCCAGAGCTTAGGTGGGATGACTGAATGGGTATCCCACACATTAATTTCTTCTTTGAGGCCTTCTCTTCTGGTCTATCTCTGGTTTTTCTCATAAGGATGGGAAATCACTTGTCCCCTCACCCATCTGTCAATTCCTTGAAATTTGGGAATTCGAATATGAGCTGGCCAGCCTTGTTCTTTAGAAATCCCCTCTTGGTTCCCAGGATTGAGAAGAGGGGAAAGATGAAGGGGACTATTTCAGGCCAGGCTCCCTCCAGATGTTCTATTGACCCAAGCTGGACATAGGAAAATGATAGAGAAAGGAGCAGAGCTCACTAAGCCTGGATGTTGAATCCCAGAGGCCTGACATGTGGGTGGCGGTGCTGGGCCTCCTTTCAAAGAACATTTCCTTTCAGCTCTGCTTGTCCCGAGGGACTGGTTCCTACATGATGGACAGGCAGGACTTGGGGGGCTATCCCACGCTCCATGCTTATTCTGAGGGCACCAGGGAGCCTTCTTTTCCACCAGCACCGGAGAAAAGAGAAGAACCACAGAGAACAGAGTGAGGATAGGGATAAACCTAGGGAAGGGGCAGAACTCCTTGCTCTGGCCCCCTAATTCTGACCATCACCCCTGAAGGCCAGCCCTATGGTTGATGATACAAATGCCACCAATGAGGTGATTGTGCATCTCAAAGGAATTGACAGAACAGCAGACTGTTTAGATTCTCAGAGCTGAAGCCAAGAAAGCAGAAAGGGGAAGCTGCTGAGGGGGAAAGAGGGAGAGCAAGGTCAGAAAAGGGGGGCAAAGGGGAATCCATGGAACAACTGTGGAGGGGAATTTCTGAGCAGGCAGGGATTGTGAAAGTTCTGGGATAATAAATAGGAGGCAGTCGGCAATTACAGCACATGGGCTTCCACACTGACATTCCTAGACTCCTTCACATGCAATAAGAACAGCTGTGCACTTTCCGCTCCTAGCCAAATCTCAGCTCCTGCACACGGCCAGAGACTCGCTCATACGCACACCCTCGCTGTCAGTCTGCTTCCCTTCACCTTCCATGGCACCCCGTGCAGCCACACTACTGGCCCTCAGCCTGCTGATTCTCTGGACCTCCCCTGGTAAGGCTGAAGGGAGGCTTGTGGGTGGGAGCAGGGCAGGGGTCGTCTAGATCTCAGACTGCTGGCACTGGACATGAGGGACACTGAGGTTAGGTCTGCATGGTTTAGTGAACCTGGGGGTGCCTTTTTCCCTGTGTGTGCCTGTGAGTGTGGATATATCTGGCTGGGCCCCTGAATTTCAATGTCTGTCTCTTAGTGTATCCTAGGGCCTCTGGATGCCTATCTCTCTGCAGGCTCTATTTCCTGCTGCTTCAGTTTCCAAGGCAGAAGGAGAGAACAATGTATATTTGCTTAAGGCGGGGAGAATTGGAGACACTGAGGCAGAGCCAATTGTCAAAATATTTAGCAATTTCTAAGCCTTCTAACCTAACCTCCTGCTAACCTGCCCCAGCGCCCTACTCTCGCCCCTTCCCTATCAAGTTAATGCTGTGACCAGCATTAGCTCTTCATTTGTGGGAAAGTTGAGAGGTCTCGGGAGAGAGGTTGGGGTGATCAAGACAGCAGAAAGGCATTTGTGAGGCTCAGGACAGTGCTTGTTTGTTTACCAAACAGCTTAGAAGCACTTCAAGATATTTAGCAACCAAGAGGGCCATATTGGTGCATACTGAATATCAGGTCTGGCTGCCGCCACACATACACAGGTGTTCTGAATCCCAGTTAGCGCTGTGGAACAAAGGTCCCTTTGTTCTGAAGCAACTTTCTTTCCTCTATCACCACACCAGCTCTGGGTGGTGCCAACGATGCAGAAGACTGCTGCCTGTCTGTGGCCTCACGCCCAATCCCGGGGAACATCGTGCGATCCTTTCGCTACCTTCTCATGAGGGATGGCTGCAGAGTGCCTGCCGTCGTGTGAGTTTTGGAAAGGAGTGCATCTAGCCTCCTCTTCCCTATCTACCCTCACTTTCTTATCTCCTCTCTCCTTGCCAAGCCCAGCCCTTTAAAGGAAGCCCCTGAAACAGGTTCTTAGATGTGGTTCCCAACCTTTGCCCATCATACGTAGTCCTGCCAGGAACTTGGGTTCCAGGGCTTCTTTCTCTCTAACCTCGGACTCCAGGTTTACCACAGCGAGGGGTCGCCAGCTCTGCGCACCCCCAGACCAGCCTTGGGTGGACCGCATCATCCAGAGACTGCAGAAGAACTCTGACAAGGCAAGCCCGCCACCTCCCCCCACCCCAGCTTTGCCTCCTCCCTCCGAGCCTCTGCCCAAGACCCCAGACTGTGACCTTGCCTCTCCTTCCTCCTACAGAACAGGCGCCACAGCAGTTAGCCCATGACAGCCTCAGAGGGAGCTCTGTATCTGACTGAAGGGATGTAAATCACTGTGACTCTGGGGAACCAAGGGCCAGAAGAGAGAACCAGGCCTCCAGCACCTGTGCACCAGACCTGACCCGGTCCGGGCAGGACCTGGAGTGCCGACGTGAGTGTGAATGAGTGTGAGTGTGAGCGAGAGGGTGAGTGTGGTGGGAGCACAGCTTCTCCTCCACAGCCAGACTGCAATGCTTCCAATAAAGTCCACTGGTGGTACCCACTGAACTGTCTGTTTGCTGTCTGTGCAGGAGGACGGGGATAAGAAGAGGGGGATGGAGGGGCAGGATCTGTTTTCCATTCTGCATCAACCTCCTCAACAACCTCTGCCTAACATCCTGTATTCTCAAGATCAGTTCCCACAATCAGGGCCCCACTTCGTGTCTCCTCAAAGCCCTGTCACACTCCATGGTTCAGCGACACTAAACCTGTGTCAGTTCCCCAAACGATCCAAATTCTCTCATGCCTCCCAGTCTCTGCTCTCCAAGGCAGGTGTTCCAGCATCCAGGTGTCTCAGGGATCAGGTGTCAGGGTGGGAAAGGGAGTTGTCAGGGATCAGCTCTCATGGCTGGGGGAGGTATAGGGGGCCCAGCTCTACGGCCTCGGGGGAAAGTACCTATCTACCCATGCCATTACCTCTGCCTGGAACACTCTTCTCTCTCTCTCCTATCCGCCTAGCTTCCCATCGGGGTCTAGATGACTCTTCCTTCAAGAAGCCTTTTCTGACCCCAGGCTGTGTAAGGTAGCCTCCCTCCCTTTCGAGCTCCCAGGGACCCCTGCCCCACTCCCCTCATAGCTGGCATCACACTGAGTTATAGTGGGTAGTTTGTCAGCATTCCTGAACAGGGATTTTGTATATTCTGGTGTACACTGTCACTCTGTATATTCTGGTGTACACCAGCACCCTGCCTGGCATAAGGTAGTCTCTCCATAAATATTTGTCTAGAGAATGAATATGTGACAAAGTGTTCAGCAGCCAGGGGCAATGGTCCATCTATCCATACAAACTCTGACCTCCAGACCAGCCCTCCTCTCTCGCCCCATCGGTTTGGGCCAGGTACAGCCCCAAATGGGCAATCCTGGGGCCACACTTCTCAGGAATCCTGACAGACAGAACTGGGCACCAGAAATGAGAGATGGGAGAGCGCCAAAAGGATGGAAGAGGAGCAGCCAGGGAAGCCAGGGAGATTCAGCATGGAGGAACTCCACCATATTCCCGCAGCCCACATGGGTTACAGGGCCAAGACAACACTGACACCAGGGCGAGTCACAGGGAAGGAGTCTCAGCTCTGAAGGACAAAAGCTCTGTGATCCTTAGGCTGCCCTGGGAAGAGTGAACTTCTCATGCCTGGGAAGAGCCCCAGAGAGGCTGGCCGGCCTCCCGACTATGGCCTCTGAGGGCCTGTCTAGCTGGGAACAAGTCCATGCCACTGGGGTTGAATGGCAGCTAGGATGCCAAACTGAGCATTCTTGCCCAGCAAGAGGAGCGATCATATACCAGATATACCTTATCTGGTAACAAAACCAGGCCTGGGCAGGCCTGGAAAGGGGAAAAGTAGTGAGAGGGCTGTGCCAGCCCCTCCGCACTGAGCTGAGAGCATAGCAGCTTCTTCCTCCCTTCTGCTCCCAGAAGCAAGCGTTTAAAACCTCAGATATCTCAGGTTTTGGGGTCACAAGGAGAGGGAGGGATGGAGATGGTTTGTAAGAACAACTGCTATGGCTGGGAAGTTTGGCTCTGCTGCCTGGGGGAAATTACCAATCCATCATGCACCCATGCATCCATCCATCTAGTTATCCCTGAATCCATTAGACCTTCATCCATCCTCCCACTCACCCAACCATCTACCTATCCATCCATTAAGCCATCTGTCAAGTCAGCCAGCTGTGGATTTCCAAAGGTTCCATCTGTGGATACCCTTTGGACTCTATGCCCTGTGCCTTAGCAGGCAGAGGACAAATATAAGTGTGAAGGGGACACACCATCTCAAATCCTTCTCAGTTCCCAGTGAAGCCAAGTGGAGGCAAGCACAAACCCTCCCTCTGGACCATCAGGAGAACACCCAGATAGGGTAGTGGAGGTGAGGGTGGGATCCCTGTGGAAGGTGCTACCAGGACAGAAGTCCCTGGACACTACCTCCATGACACTGCCACTGAGGGGGTACAGGAACAGGTCCTGTGCTCAATGCCCAGATGCCAATCCCATAATCCTATTTCTGTCCTTCACTGTGTGACTCCAGGCAAGTTCCTTCCTTACTCCTCCCTCCAAGGTCTTAGTTCTCCCATATGTCAGGTGGGGAGGAGTGTGGTTTAATTTTTAAGAGTCTTTCCAAACAAAGACTGACTTTGGGTCTCAGTCTAAACCCCTGGCATTCACACAGGCTGCCCCAGGGTCACACATGCTCAGAAATGTCACTACTTCCTGGGGCCCCAGGGGACCACCCTCTGGGAACAAAGGGGAAGCTAAGGTTCAGGAGGAGAGAAAATAATCCAGAAACCAGGGAAGCAAATGAAGAATTTTGAAAAAGTGTGAATGGCAGACACCAGAGCCCCTAGGGAGCAGGCATGCAGCCCTCCCCACCCTTTCTCCAGCCAGTGCCTTCCCTCCTGGCTTTCTCCCTCCCTCTTTTCCCCATCCTCAGCCATGAAACCCTCCTGGGCACCAGGGTTTATCTCCTTATCTCCCTGTCAGATACATGAGGGCTTAAGCCTAGCAATTTGGGACTTGTCTCAACTCAAACATTCTTAGCACTGTGACTTTATCTAATCAACACATGCTGCTCCCTGTTTCACTGATTCACTGACAAGGGTAACTTCTTTATTTATCCAGAGTCCTGGTGGTCCAGGAGGCTACCTGCCTCCTTGATAATGATGAAGCTGCCAGCTCTCTGAGGAGTGTTGTGGACTCTTAGCTCCCCAATCAGGGAGCCTTGCTGCCTATAGGTAGAAACCTTCCTCTCTAGGGCATATAGCCCCTGCTACAGGTTCAAGGCCAACAGCTGGGTGATACCCAGACCTGACATTTCTGCTCAGGGAACTCCCTGCTTCATAAGTTGACAAAACAAACAAACAAACAAACAATAACAACAACAAAAACTTTGCTGTCCTGTCCATTGATAGAGTTCCCAGGGGAAGAGATGGGGCCTGTCTGTCTCCATTGCCAACACTGCTCTGCACAAGGGCTGACACAGAACAAGTCCCAGCATACATTTGATTAAACATGGAATTGAATACGCCTTTCCCACGATGCCCCTCTACCACTCACACCTGGAGCACATCCAGTTCTCAGGAAAGTGGGGCTGTCTCTGTTACATGGGTATTTGGTCAGAGCCAGGCCCATGAGGTTTTGATCACATTTTCATCATCTCATGTTCAATTTCTTGGTAAGCCCCACCCTCACACTCCCCTTCTCTGGCCTCCGGGAAATTCAGCAACAGCCAGAAAACCTTGGAAATAAAAGTCTCACAAAGGGATAGGACTCCCATCAGGGGAGTTTCCTGTAGGAATAAGCAGGCACCTCTCTGGTCAGAGGACTTCCTCGATGGCCCCTAAGACTTTGTCCACATGGAAGGACATGAATCTATATACCAGCTAACTCACCACAAGTGCTTACCAGGTGTTGGGCACTGCTTCCAGTGCTATTGTCATTCTTATGTTGTGACTGAGGAAACTGAGGTACCAGGTTTGGACAGCTGGTAAAATGGCAGAGCTGGGGGTCTTAGCTGGGCAGTTGGGCTCCAGAACCTGTACTCTCAGCTACTACATAGACTACCTCTCTGAGTTGACCCATCTCCTAAGCAGAAATGGGAAACAATAAAGAAGGGACGAGTCTGAGGAAGCAGCACTCAGAAAATAGGGGAAGTCATTATTTTAGGGTACTAACCATGTGCCAGAGTCCAAGCTGAGTCCTTTAGGTGCAGTATACCATTGCATCCTCAAACAATCCTATGAGGTGGGGATCACTAGCCCCATTCTGTGCATGAAGGAAATTGAGGCATAGAGAAGTAGAGTGATTTCTCAAGTCCACTCAACTGATGAGTGGCAAAGCTGAGATTCTAGCCCAAGTGTGCCTGATGGGTAGCCCTGGGGCTGAGGGCCGAAAACTGAGAGCTGAGATGCCCAGTTGAGTTGGAAAGGCATGGCTTGCTAGGAAGAGCTAGATAAAAGCAAGGGGAGAAGCTGAAGGCCTCGAGCAAGACCCCGGTGCTTGAGCCCAGACACAGAGATGCCCCCTGGAGGACCTCCAACTTTCTGGACCTTTCTAGCAGGAGAGCTGGCTTTCCCAGAGCCTCCAGGAAGAAGTCAGCAGGGGTTCTCACGGTCTTCCCAGGCCTCAGTTTTCCCAAGTGGAGCAGTGAAGAAGGGGATCAGGCTACAACTATGCCTACCTTCTTACCTCCATTCCCAGGGAGTAACAGAAGCCAGGACCTGGTGATGTTACAAGGAAAAGAGAAATGGAGGGGCTGAGATCCGGAGGGTAGAGGTAGGGGCAGGACTAAGGGTCCTGTGGGCAGGGCTTCTGGAAGGAACAGTCCTCTCAGGGGGCCTCTGAGACAGCCTGGTGGGTCCTCTGCAGGGCAGAGCATCTGGAGACTGCAGGGGCAGAATCAGACTCTTAAAGGACCCACTTCTGAGAGCCACTTCTGTCTCCTGAGGGGCCAGAGACAGGCAGGACAGAGGAAGAGGACAAGAGTTAGGGCAGATATTCTGAGGATCAGAGTAGATGGAGGAGTCAGACCTCTGGCCCCACTTCTCTTCCTAGGACCTTTAAGTCTTCACTGTGGCTCCTGTGGGGAGGCAGAAGATATGAGCCACCCTGGCTCCAACCCACTGAAGGAGGATGGCTTTAACCCCAGCAGCTTCAACACTGCCCTCCCGGGACAACCAGATTCCCCAGGGCTCTGGATCTCAGAATCATAGTCCGTGAAGATCTGAACTCAACCATTAAAACTCCAATCACCTTGCTGACCCTATACCTGTCAGACCATCAATTCAAAGATCCTCCCCCAAAAGGAAGCCACCTCTGGAATCACAGCTGCAGCTGCCCCTAGAAAACAGCCACCACTCCTACCACCACCAAAATGAATTTTCTGCTATTCTTGCTCCTTTGTTTCACTACTAGCCTCCTATGCACAGTCCTTGAAAAGTAGCTCTGATTAGCTAAGCCCAAGTCATGAGCCCAGGTCCTAGCTGCAAAGGGGCCTAGGAAAAAGTATGTGACCTTCTATCGGTAACTAAGATTCATATAATAGAAAATTCCACAAACCATAGAAAGGGATTAAGGTTGGGGGCAGTGAAAAAAATGATAAATATCTCTATAGTCCACCCTATGGCTATCCTACATCAACATACGTCCTTCTTCCCAAACCCTAGACTTCTTAAAAATTTAAGGATATCACCTAACAAATATCACTTTTGCTAATACAACCAAAAAAATTCACCCCTCCCCAAAAAGAGACTATTCAGAGCTTTTAGTCTTAGTTAGCTTAGGCTGCCATAATAAAATACCATAGACTGGGAGGCTTAAACAATGGAAATTTATTTTCTCACAGTTCTAGAGAAGTTCAAGGTCAAGGTGCCAGCATCATTGGTGCCTGGTGAGTGCTCTCTTCCTGGCATGCAGATAGCTGCCTTTTCCCTGTGTCCTCATACAGCAGAGAAAGAGCTCTCTCTCTCTTCCTTGTCTTATAAGGCCACAGTCCTATCAGATTAGGACTCTACCCTTATGAACACTGAACGCATTTAACCTAAATTACTTCCTAAAGTAATCCAGTTCCAGATACAGTCACATTGAGGGTTAAGGCTTTAACTTATGAATTCTGGGGGGACACAATTCAGCCCGTAACAATATCCAATCCTAAATCCAAGATCTCAGGGTGACATCCATTCCTCCTTCAGTTTTGTTGTAATTTCACCTCTCTGTTCTACACCTGATGATAACCAACACCAATACACTTCATTGGTCAAGACAGACTGTGTTATGCTGCAGTAACAAATGACACCCAAGCCTGAGTGGCTTAACACAACAAAATTCTATTCTCTATGCATACCAAGCCTGCTGCAGGTCTAGGCAGGTCTTTAGCACAGCTGTAATCCATGTGGTGCTTCAACATTCCCAGCTGCCCTGATCTTTTGGCAGGCTCTTTCATCTCAACACATGTTTCCATGACCACTCCAGCCAGGCAAAACAGCAAGAGGAACCCTTAAGCTTAAATGTTTCTATCCAAAAATGACATGTCATTCTGTACAGTTAATTGGCCAAAGTTCACATAGCCATGTCTAACTTAAAGGAGGCAACTGTCAGAAGTAAACCACAATCGTGGTGAGTAGTAATGATATCACCACAATAACCTATATTCAAAAATGGAATAAAAGAGGATGAAAGGGAAAGGGATTCGATTAAAGAAATAGGGACATTTCACAACCAGAAAGGAAATATGAATAAAAGCTATAGTCGGTAGTTCTGAAACTGGTCCTGGGGCCTAACTAGCGTTCATCACTTCCTTCTTAGATTAGTTTTCTATTGCAATGTAACAAATCACCACAAATTTAGCAGCTTCAAACAATCCAAATTTATCATCTCAGTTACTGTGGGTTCTCTGCTCAGGGTCTAACCAAGCTGAACTCAGGTGTCAGCCAGGGCTGCCATCTCATCTCAGGCTTGGAGTCCTTTTCCAGACTCACTGGGTATTGGCAGCTATGGTTATGGGACTGAGGCCTTGAGTTCCGTGAGCTGCCTGCCACTCCCTGCTACCATGGCCCTCTTTACAATATGGCAGTTTGTTTTTCAAGGCTAACATGAGAGCATCTACTGCTGCTTCTTATTTCTTATCGCTAGATAATTTTTTAAAGGGCTCACCTGATTAGGTCAGGCCCACCCAGGGTAATCTTCCTTTTGACTAACTCTAAGTCAACTGATAAGAGACCTTAATTACATCTGCAAAACATCTTCATTTTTGCCATATAGAACAATCTAATCATGTGAGTGATACCCCATCATATTCACAAGTCATAAAGTCAAAAAAATCCCCTCAAAGCAAGGAGATTGTACAGGGCATACACACCAGGGGGCAGGAATCTTAGAGCTCTCTTTGCCACACTTCCTCTGTGACTCATTCCTTTTACCTCCAACTGGCACTTCAGCTGGTTGACACTCTATACCTGCTAAGGGACCTAAACCTTCACACCAAGGAATACCAGCCCCTGGCGGTCCTGCCTGATTAAGGTTACAGGAGTCTTCCATTAACTCTGACCACTGGGGATGGCATGACCAAGAAGTGCCCCAACTACCCCAGGGATTACCCCCATACACGCAGCCTCTTTCACCACTTATCCTTCGCCTGCCTCACCCCCAATGGGATTAATCACAAACTCTTGTCCCTCTTCTGAACCTTTGCTTGCTGTTCATTCTACCTGGAATGTCCCCTCCCCTGCTTCAACCATCTTTAAGGCTCTGCAGACCTTCCTCCTCCATGTTGCCTACACTGCCTTCCCTCTGAGCCTTCCCATGTAGCTAGCATTCCTTCCTCCTCAGGGCTCATCTCCAGCCACATAGATCACCTTCTGTTTTGGGTTCAGGGGCCCTTGTCTCCTGCACTTCTCCCAAGCAAGTTCATCCCAGGCCCAGGAACCCTGAGACACAGAGTGGCCCAAATTGCAGGAAGTAAAGGAAGGGGTGTTCGGGAAACCCTGGTAGTGGCTTTATTTCAAGCTCCAGGGGGCAGGAGGCAGGGAAGCGGGGTGTACTATTGCTCAAGACTTCCCCCATTGTGATGTCTCGTCACTTCTGGAAGTCCTGTGCAATGTTCTACCCACACGCTGGGACAAAGGGCCAAGTTCTGCCCCTCTGACTGAGCCAGGACCCTCTGGATATGGACAGAGGGTTTGGAGGATAGGGTGTGAAGCAGACCCCTTCCCAGGATCAGGGACTTTCAGGAGCTGAGTCATCTGGTTTCTTGTTCATTTCGAGCCCAGACTCAAGCCAGAGCACCCCTTCTACAGGCCAGAAGCCACACATCCCGTTTTCTCAATACACTAGATGCCCTCTGCAGGCCCCATAAGGTTGAGAGCCACAAAGGGATAAACTGAACAAGCAGCTAGAATAAACATGATTTCTGAGCTTGGGATGAACTTGCTTGGGAGAGATGCAGAAAACAAGAAGCTAGACTTCTGAACTCAGCAAGCCAGACTGAACTGTTCTCACTGCATCCCAGTATATCGTAAAAAGAGAGAGGCCTCCTAATACTGGTAATATATGCTAGGTGACGAATGAGAAATGGGAATGGACCTAACCTTCACTGAGTGCCCATTTGTGAGTCAGGCACACGTACTATCTCAAGATATATATTATTCCCATTTTACAGACAAGAAATCTGTCACCTGTCCAAGGTTATAAAGCCGGATTCAAACACAAGTGTTTGAGTATAAAAATTCTGTTGTTTCCACTACGTTAGTAATAACGAATGCAAGGCATACATGTTCTCACTTCCTACTCGTGTTCCCAACAATATCGATCCAGTCCAGGGATTGGCATACTTTGGCCCTTGGGCCAAATCCAGCCCGTCACCTGTTTTGTAAATAGTTTTACTGAAATACAGCCATGCCTGTTCATTTACAAATTGTCTCTTGCTGCTTTGGGGCTGAGTAGTTGCTACAGAGACCGGACAACAAAACCTTAAATATTTACTATCTGGACCTTTACAGAAAATGTCTCCCAACTCATGATCCAAACCCAGCCCCAGAATTAGAGTTGTCAAGCGAGACAAGGCTTATTGCCATTGGTGTCTTAGCATTGAAGAATGGTTAGATAAATAAATGAATGGGATGGATGGATGGATGGATGGATGGACGGACGAACAGGCAGATGGACAGACATATAGTATTCCCCCTTTATCTGCCGGGGACACATTCCAAGACCCCCAGTGGATGCCTGAAACCACAGATAGTACTAAACCCTATATATACTATGTTTTTCCTATGAAAACATACCTTAAAAATTAGGCATAGTAAGAGATTAACAATAACTGATAATAAAATAGAGCAATTATAACAACATATTCCGTTGAAAGTTATGTAAATGTAGTGTTTTTTTTTCCTTCTTCACAATTCCACAATAGATTTGTTTTTACCATAGATAGGAGCAACCTCAGCATATGATTTTTTCTCTTTCCTTCTTGAGAACTTTTCACTAAAAGAAAGCACTTTATGATTTCTCTTTGCCATATCCAAATTGCTAGTATCATTACTCTTATGTTTTGAGACCATTATTAAGTAAAATAAGGGTTACTTGAATACAAGCACTGTGATACTGTGAGTCAATCTGATAACCAAAATGGCTACTAAGCAACTAATGAGTGGGGGTAGCATATACAGCATGGACAAAGTTTTGATTCACATCCCAGGTGGGATGGAGCAGGACAGATTTCATCACACTACTCAGAAGAGCATGCAATTTAATACTTATGAACTGTTTCTGAAACTGTCCATTTCATATTTTTGGACCATGGAAAGTGAAACCTCAGATAAGTGGGGACTACTGTATAGGTAGTATAAGAGTTTTGCTCCAAATTCCAATGTTATGCCATTTATAAACTGGGAAACCTTCAGAAAATTAACCTTTCTGGGTTTTAGATTCCTCATCTGTAAAATGGGGATAATAATACAGTAATTATTATTCAGGGCTCATTCCACTGCAAATTACAAAAACCCAACTTAAATTAGCTTAAGCAAAAAGTTAAATTTCTCATATCACATAAGTAGATTCATTAAGATTTAGTCTACTTCAGCCCTTGTTGGTTCTAGGGGTTCAAATGATGTTATCTCCATGTCTTAAGTCGACTTCTAATTCTTTTTCTGTAGGGATCTCATTCTGATTATAGTTGCTCTTCTAGCAGCAGAAAATATGGCCACTGGAAGCCTCAATTCTAAATTTTCATAATGAATGATCTAAAACTGAGGTCCTCTTTCTCCAAACGTCGACTCTCATGAAAAGCTGTGATTAACTGTGCTTGTAACACATACTCAGTTCTTCAATACATTACAGTGGCCAGTGAATGGGGTACTGTGATATGTCAACAACACTGTGGTTGAGAGACCCACCAAAACCACATACAGTGGGAGAGGAGTTCCTTAAAGGAACCATTAATAGGAGCATAGAAAAGTGCATGAACAAAAACATAGCTCACAGCACTCTACTTCATAGGTTTGTTATGAGACAATGAATTTAAAGCCTTTAGAATGGTGTCTGACACTTAAGTATCAACAAACATTAATTATTACCATAACTGATAGTTGAATGGATGCATTCATAGATAGGTAATAATTGGATATATGGATGAATAAATGGAGATGAAGATATAAATAGATGAAAGGAAAGATGGAAGAATGGATTGATGAAGAGACAAAGATGGGTGAACATATGGACACATGGATGGATGGATAGATGGATGGATGGATGAATGCATAGACAGACGAGGCCGAAAAATTGGGCCCATAGTTGTTTGTCACATTATATGCTCTAGGGCTGACAGTGAGAAACAGAATAGCACTCAAAAATTAGTCTTTCAGGAGAGATCTGCTCCTCTGGCCTCTGTCTCGAGTCTCTCTCATCGGGTGGGGAAAGCACTTGCTCCCTTTCCCCACCTCTAGTTTCTTTGTATTGCTGTGAGCTGACCAGCCCTCTCCTCAGAAATCCCCTCTCAATTCCCAGAACAGGGAAAGAATGGTAGAAGGGGGTGCCCTAGGCCAGGTGCCCCTCAAGCTATTCCTCTGACCCAGCATTGGGCATAGGAAAATGGGTCAACAGGAAAGAGGGTTGGCCAGGCCAAAACAGAGAAGCCTTAGAGTCTTGAGATGTGAGATGGGGTTGCTGGACTTGCTTCCAAAGAACTTTCTCTTTAGTTCTGCTTGTCCAAGGGAGGAGCAGGTCTCAGATGATGGATACATAGGCATTGTGATGGGCCTAGGGAGACAGAGGGAACCTGGGAGGGGACCTTCTCCAGCCTTACTCTGCTTCTTGTGATTGTCCTCAGGGAATCTGGGGGGGGGGGCGCAGCTGGGTCCCATTTTCCCCACTCTTCCCACTGCCAGGTATCTTAGGACCACAGAGAAGAGCTGGAGGTGAGGAGAAATCTGGGAAAGAGGAAGGCACTCCTTACCCTGACCTCTAATCCCGAACCAAGCCCTGACTCCTAGCCTTGATACTGATGTTTCACATGCCCCCAAGGAGACAACACTTTAAAACTACCTCCACCCTTCCTTTGTCCAAACTGCTGATTGCCAAATTCTTAGAGCTAAAGACAAAGGATGGAAAATGGGAGTGGAGAGGCTACTGAGGAGAGTTACAAAAGGGAAAAAAAAGGTTTTTCCAGATAGAGGGAAACTGTAGGGGAAATATCCAGCAGAAAGGTATTCTACCATCTCATGTACTACAATTCAATTCAGACAATAACCACCCAGTTAGTGTCAGACTTCCTTAAGTCTGCAACACACCTGCCTCCCTTGAGATGCCAGACATAAGTGGGGTCCCCAGGCCACCTGTATTTCTGACCAACTGGCTACAAATCCAGGAGGTTCCCACAACCCCCTCAGATGCAATAATTCACTAGAATGACTCACAAGACTCAGGAGTGCTATACTTACAATTTTTTTTTTTATAAAGGATAAAATCAGGAACAGCCAAATGAAGAGACACACGGGGAAAGATATCTGGGAAGGTCTCAAATGCAGAGCTTCCATGCTCTCTCCCCATGGAGACACACAGGACACATCACCCTCCCAGCACGTCAATGTGTTCACCAACCAGGAAGTTCCATGAGCTTTGGTGTCCAGAATTTTTATTGAGATTTCATTACATAGGCATTATTGAATTGTTGGCCACATGACTGAACTCAACCCCCAGCCCCCTCTCTCCCCGGAGGTTAGGCCAACTCTCCAATGAGATGGTTGGTCTTTCTGGTGACCACTCCCATCCTTGGTCATCTCATTTCTTAGCATAAACTCAGGTGTGATTCAAGGGATTCAGAAATAACAAAGACATTCCTCTTTGGAAATTCCAAAGATTTAGAGTCTCCTTCTCAGGAACCAGGGACAAAGGCCAAATTCTTTATTATAAAACAGAAGGAAAGAAATTACTGCACACATAAAGTGAAAGCTTCAGGGGGCCATGAAATAGGAGACAGCTACACACCCTCATACAGGTTCACTCACAGGACCATCATGGACTTCCTCATGCTCATCATCACTCTTCTACTCACTCTCTCCCCTATCCAGACTCACAGTCTCACATAGGCTCCACAAAAGCAGGACTCCTGCAACCCATACACTTGCTGCTTCCAAAGATTCTAATCATTTGTCCATTTCCATCCATCTTCCATGGCCTCCTGCACAGCACCACTCCTCTCATTTCTTCGTCTCCTGATTTTTTGGTCTCCCCTGGAAAGGAGAGGGGATAAAATGGTAAGGTGTGGGGTAGAATAGGGATCTGGGAGTCTGTAAAGGAGACTCTGAGTTCAGGTCAACATCCAGGTATGAGTGTGTCTGTGAACCTTACAGTGTATATTTACCAAATGAGTGTGCCCCTGTGATTGTGTTTCCCTGTGTACTGTAGGATTGTTTACTGTGCATATTCCTATACAATCTGCACATGGGCTTGTGTGGTGTGGGTGTGCGTGTGTCCTGTGTGTGCTCCTATGTGATGTAGATGTGCCTGTGCCTCAGGTGTTCCTATATGTGTCTGTGCCTGGATAGGTGCTGGGCCTTCAGAGGCTCTGTCTCTTCTAGCCTGGGTTTCCAGAGGAAGAGGACAGTACACATGGGTGGAGAAGAGGGGAACACTAAAGTTATGGCACTGGACACAGGTATCCTGAATTCAGTCAGGGCTGTGGGCTTCCCAACTTACAGTCCCTCAAGCCAGCTCTGAGTGATGCCAACAACTCTGAGAACTCTGTCTCTCACCCAGTTCCTGGGAACATTTGTGGTACCTTTTTGTTCCTATCTCCTCCTCAAGGATGGCTGCATGGTACTGTTGTCCTGTGAGTGGGGGTGGAGAGTAACTGGTCTCCTCCTCTCCCAATCACCTACCCTGGGGCCTATGCTCACCATGTTACTTCCCTTCTCTTTGCCGAACCCCTTTCCACAAGGAAGCCCCTGAAACAGGCTCTTGGATGTGGTCCTTAGTTTCTGCCCCATACACCAGGGCCTTCCAAGAAGCTAAGTTCCAGGGCTGCTCTATTCCCTCTGACCTCTGACTCTAGGTTCACCACACTGAATGGTCACCAGCTCTGCATATCCCCAGACCACTCCTAGGTGGGCTGCATCATCCGGAGATTGCAGAAGAACTCTGACAAGGCAAGCCTGCCACCTCCTCAGCCCTGCTTCCTCCCTCTGAGCCTCTGCCCAAGACCCGAGCCCATGACCTTGCCTCTCTTTCCTCCTCCAGAACAGGCGCCACAGCAGTTAGCCCATGACAGCCTCAGAGGGAACCTTGTATCTGACTGAAGGGATGTAAATGACTATGGCTCTAGGGAACTAAGGACCGAAGAGAAAACCAGGCCTCCAGCACCTCTGCACCAGACCTGACCCAGTCCGGGCAGGACCTGGAGTGCCGACATGAGTGTGAATGAGTGTGAGTGTGAGCGAGAGGGTGAGTCTGGAGGGAGCACAGATTCTCCTCCACAGCCAGACTGCAATGCTTCCAGTAAAGCCCAACTGGTACCCATGGATCTGTCGGTCACCTGTCTGTTTGTGGCCTAGGCAGGGGAAGACAGGTATGAGAGGGAGAAAAAGGATGGGATGGGGAGGACAGGGTAGGTGTATTCATTCTCCACACTTCAGTCTGAGGGAACTTTCACTTCACTCATTTCTGATCACTCTCTCTCCTATAGTCCAGCCACAAGGCTCCCTTCCTCCCTCCAAAGAACAACTGGGGCAGTTATTTCCAACCTCCCAGTCTGGGCTAATTCTCCTAGGCTCTACCACAGTACCCTCTACTGTCCCTATCCAGTCTGCTAGGTAATGCTCTGATGATCTCTTTCAATACTCCCATCTCTAACCCAGATGATAAGCCCTCTGAGGGAAAAGACTATGCCTGTCTTCTTTACTGCTGTATCCCCATGCCCAGCACATTGCCTGCATGTAGCAGACACTCAATAAATATTGAATGGATGACTGTAGGAACAAAAATCACAGGAAGGTCAGTCTCAGCTCAGAGAGGAAGGGCTGTGACCCTCTGGCTATTAAGCAACTTGGCCGAGGCCACTCAGCCAAAAACTATTTCCATATACTGGCCTGTCTAGACCGGGCCCTCCCTTGTGGCCTGTTCCTCCTCAGCCCAGGGTCATTCAAGTGAAATGAGGCAGGCAAGAAAGGCAATCATCAGAGCAGAAGCCAAGAAGATTGAGAGTAGGAGAGGGAAACGGGAAAGCACTACTGAACAGCATCCCAAAGATCTTTTCTTGCTGTTACTGATGTCTCCGTCATTGATGGTAGAGCTCCAAAATCTGACTCCATCCCTACAAAAGAGGAGCTAGTGCCCTTAATCTTAGAAATAAACCCCAACTTCACCCCATTAGTGATAGGCCTTAGCTCCCCCTTAAGAGTGAATCCGCCTCCGTTAAAGAAATGCTCTAACTCCGCCCCTTCCGGGTAATAGGCAAGCCCCACCCCTGGTGCGTGACGGAGTCCCCGTGGCGTAACGGTAACGGTCTGTTTCCGGGGTGGAGCCAGGGAGGGCGGGAGTTTAGGCTGCGCCAACCCCTCAGCCCCCCTCCAGGTGACCCCAGTCCCCGAAAATCCTAAGCCGGGCCCCAAATATCCCAGCCTCATGGCCGCAATGCCTTTCGCCCTGACCCCCTAAAAGCCCCAGGCTCCCGAGGTGACCAACCTCCTAATTCCTTAACGTTTAGTACCTCCAAAATCTTTGATCCCACCCTTCCCCTGTATGGCAATTGAGGCTTCCCGGGGGCATCTGCCTCTGATTACCTGATAACAAATCAGACTGGTCCTGAGAATGACAGAGGAGGGGTCTGGGGTTGGGGAACCCTTGATCTGATTGTGCCGCTTCCCAGGAGACGTTCGGAGCCCGGGACATGTCGGGATTGAGGAGATACGAGGTGGCGCTGGAGGCGGAGGAGGAGTGAGTGGAGGCGGGATTCCGCGTAGGAGGAACCTAGCGGGTCCAGGGTTGGGGGAGGGCTCAAGTAGTCCAGGGGCAGGAGGAGCAGGAGGGGTGGGGCCCCTAAGGGGGCGTGGGCTGTGGAGGGAACCGCCTCTAAGGAGTGGGTTGGGCTTTGGAAAGACATCCGAGGAGTCTGCGGGGTCAGCCCGGCCCCGTCGCCCGGCTTTGCCTTCTCTCTGCAGGATCTACTGGGGCTGCTTCTACTTTTTCCCGTGGCTGCGCATGTGGCGGAGGGAGCGGAGGTGAGGGGACTGCGATATCGCGGACCCTCCCGGGGCATGAACAAGGCTCAGTCTCGGAAGATGGACCGGGGGGAATAGGGGAGTCCCTGCCCCGCCTCACGCCAGTGTCGGGTTGCCCTACAGCTCGGCGCACCCCCGGGAGCAGAAGCTGGAGCCTCTGCGGGGCCTGATGAGTTGTCTGTCAAGCGGCCTGGCCCCTGTTCCCCAGCGCTGGGGTCGCGGCCTCCCCCGCCGCACCCCCGCCGCCACTGCCCAGCCAGCCAGTGCATTAAAGATTTAAACCGAAGCCACCGTGCTTCCCTCCTGACTCTGCCGCCGCTGCTGCTGTTCGGGCTGGGTGCCCCTCTCCATGCTGGCTGTGACCTTAACTGGCAGGGCCACCCTCCCAAATAGGGTGCCTTCCATGTCCAGGTCCCTGTTATACCTAAGGGCCCCTCATCAGTATCAGGCCTCCTGTTTACTATCTGTGACTGCTCTTCACTCCGTGCCCCTCCCTTACACACACACACACCCATCACTGTGATAGCCTATATGGAGGAAATAAATAGTCCTGCTTTTGTCTTCCTCCCAACCGTATTCCCATATTGATGTGTTTTCACTCCAGCTCTCTGCTACCACGTTCCTCCTAAACAGGGCTCTGCCAAGTGTCCTAAGAATCTTCTTTTCCTGGGAGTGGATCTAAAATATTCTAAGCCCAGAGTTGTGGAAGTAGGCTGTGCGAGGAGGGCAAGATTCCTAGAAGCTTCCACTCTCAACCTGCCACAGGGGATTGACTTGGGACTGTGGGAGATCTTTCCTATGGTTAATACCTCAACCTCCAGTCTGATCCCAAGTTTAAAGATACTTGACTTAAAGCCTACCTAGCAGATGTTGCTACCTCCCTAGGAGAACCCGAGGGTCACATTGTTCCCTGCCACCCCTTCCTGTCTTGTCACCCAGTAAGCCTGAGACCCACTGACTCCTAAAGTGCTGAGAGTCAGGGACTCCAGTGGGCCTGCTTTCAGTTAGGGATTGGCCCCAATACCAGAAAGGGCACCAGGGGATTAAGTTAAAGAGACGGCCAGTTTGTGAGTGGAGGACAAAACTAACTTTCGGCCTGGGGTTACCCCTGCTACAGCAGGTTGTGGCTGGGGAGAAGGCTTAGCCCTATCTGTGGAGATGGCATAGGGGAGAAATGAATGCATACCCGGAAGAATTTGTTTCTTGCCTTCTCAGGTCTCTGGACTGACTGGTCCAGGAGAGGCCACAATGTGTGTGGCAGACAGCTAGTTGATGGATATCTGTAACAAGACGATGGCACCTCAATCATTGCATCCAAGCTCTGGGGCACAAATCTAGACTGGAGGGTGGGAGAGAGACCCTAATGCCTCTGGTACTACAAATTCAAAATGTCTCTGGGTCGTGGCCGCCTTCGAAAATGGACCTGGTATCTTGAGCCTTTCATCACAATGTCTAATCAAGAACCCTGTCAAAAGTGGAGTACTCTGTCCAGCCTTGGGCCTATACCTCCCCAGGAAACTATCAGAATTCCTAAACATCTACAAATCAAACTCTAGGAAAGTGCCTTAGAGCCTCGCCCTGGAAAGGAGGGAGAAGCTCCAGTTGTTGAGCCTGGGAAAGGGCCTAGTCCCCACTGTCAGAGCTGATGGTCCCACCTGATTATCAGAGCAGCCTTGCAGCAGAATGAGATACCCAGGGAAGGTCCCTATCCCAAGAGAAGGCCTGCCCCACAGAAGGTAGCTAGCACAGAGCAAAAGGCTTCATAAGGCACCCCTGCAACAACCAGATAAGGGTTATAACTCAGTTTATGTTTCAAATACAGAGCAGGACTTGAGGGTTGAAATCCCCAGACCAGGAGCAGGAAATTCTTCAAGATGTAAGGGGCATTAAACTTAGCAGCTTGCTCCCACCCTAGGCAGTTCCCAGCTTTCAGGAAATGAGAGAAGGAGTTGTTTTGCATTGGGAGATGAGAGGAAGAGGGAATGAAGGCTGAGTATGGGATTAGGAGAGAAGGGACAGGAAGGAGATGGGAGGTTTGGGCTTTAGCAAGAGGATGGGATACAGAGGGTGTAGGGGTTGTTGACGGGTATCACTGGACCTGAGTGGGGAAGGGGTATGTTCCTCCAGACCCACTGTGGAGAGAGGCTGGAATTTGAACAGAACAAAAGAGAGGTAATTGAATTCTTGAGTCTGATGTCTTAATAAGCCAGGGACTGTCTGGAAACCTCAGGCCCCTTTTGGCAACAGGCTAGCATTTCTGGGACAAGATTAGGCAAACGCAGAAAGATAAAATTTCTTGGGGTTTTTTTTTACCTGTTAATAGCAGCAACCTAACACCGAAAAAATTTTATCTTCCCTCATCTACCCTTCTTATCCGCCCCACCCTTCCTCAGTTTCATCTTCCTAGGGAAAGCAGTTCCCACCTTAGCATCTCAAAAGAACTCCCAATACTACCAAAAAAAGGCCTTTTCCAGCTTCTCTGAACTGAACTGGTCCCTGCCACAACACCTCCTCAGCCAGAAAGAAGGGCCTACTTTAGGGACCCATTCCTATCAATTCTTCCCGATAAGAGAAGCAGGCTAGGGCAGGAAGTGGGGAGGGGAAAAATGAAGGCAATTTGGTGCTGGCTTGCCCTCTGCTCCCATCCCACCGACAACTCCCCCATCAGAATGTATGTGTGCTAGTATGATTGTATGACTGGATGATTATAAAAACACAACTGTATGGGAGCAGGACTTTTGAATAAAATTGGGGCTGCATGATTCTGTCTATGGTTGTCTGACCATGTGTGGTTGATTGAGTGATGGAGGTGTGACTGCGAATGTGTAATTATGGGTATGAGTGTGAATGTCCATCATTGGATGCCGCTGAGGATGCTTGTCTACCCTTACTCAGTTATTGTACCATCAGTCCTTGCATCATGCACTAACCCTCTCCCCAGCTTCTCTTCCCCGGGCTTAGGAGCCCATGGGAAATGACAGTCTTAGCAGAGGAAGGGGTCTATGGCACAGGGGTCTGTGGCAACTAGGACCCAGGAGTGTCACAGGATGAGTAACACATCTTTATCTGCCTCTGACTCACTTGGTGCCCCAAGCGAAAGTCACCCAAATAAAAGGTAGGGGAGAAGGAGGAGAGAGAAAGAAGTATCCAGGCTGATCAGCATGAAGGGGCCCTCACCCACCATTAGCCTCCTGCTGCTACTGTTGCTTCTGAGCCTAGACCCTGGAGCAGGTGAGTACTTGGGGTCTAGAAGGCCGGGAATCTGGATGAATGAGATAGAAGGAAAAGGGGAGCAAGAAGTACAGGAGGAGTTTGGGGTCAGAAGCCCTCTGAACACCTGGACCCATTGTTTCCTAGCGGCGCTACTGCCACCCAGCACCACCTGCTGTACTCAGCTCTACCGAGAGCCACTCTCAAACAAGCTACTAAAGAAAGTCATCCGAGTGGAACTGCAAGAGGCTGATGGGGACTGTCACCTACAGGCTTTTGTGTGAGCTCTGAACCTGCCCCTGAGACTGACCCCTGATTCCAACCTCAGTCCCAACTCCTGATGCTGATCCCAACCCCAGCCCGAATTGCTAATTCTGATGCCAACTCAGGTTGTCATCTGGCCTTTGCCCCTAACCGCTGGACCCTAACCTCATCCCCAAACTATGACTATGGCTTTGGACCTTTCCTTTCCCAGGCTTCACCTGTCTCGACGCAGCGTCTGCATCCACCCCCAGAACCGCAGCCTGGGTCGGTGGTTTCAGCACCAAGGGAGGAAGCATCAGGAGACACTGCCCAACCTGAAGTTTTGGCTGATAGGGAAAATGGGCAGGGACTCCCAATAGCCAAAATAATAAAGCATTATTGAACAACAGTCTCTGATGGTGGTCTCCAATTCTATGCATTCTTTTGAGAGCCCTGAATCTGGAGCTGGGAGACATCAAAAAACAGAAGAACGTCCTCATTCTCTTTATTCACACCTTCATGACCCCGCCAGAGGCAAGAGCCAGGGACCCACACATACTCCCCAGGCACCCACATACATACATGCAGAGAACATATGTTTCTTGCCTCACATACACACAGGCACACATAAACACAGACATACACATCTACATACATTCCACTGGTGGACCTCCAGCTCTAGGATGAAATCAGAGGTCCAGGCACCTTTCATTTGGCAAGTCTGGAACACAGAGTCTCATAGAAAATGGCTCCAAACAAAACTTTCAGAAATCCTACACCTCCTGGGGATCCACTGTCCTGCCTGGGTTCTATATGTCCATCCACACCAGCAAGACAGAATTATAGGTGGAATCAGCTGAAGCCTTTCTGGATCCTCTACAGGTTTGGAGCGCCTAGAAAAATCAAGAGGCAAATCAAGGGAGACAGTAGGACTAGATCTTGGCCCTGACACCCTAAGAATGAGGGAGGAGACCCAGCTCTGAACTTAACACTCTGGGAATGAATAGGGGATCCCAGCTCTGAGTGAGCCCTGACACCCTGGAGATGAGGGAGTGGACCTAACTCTGGGCTCCGGCACATCAAGAATAAGGGAGGGGACCCAACTCTGATCTAAGACATCTCAAGAATAAGGAGAGATAAACAGCTCTGAGCCTAACACACTGCAAATGAGAAGGGAGTCCATCTAGAAGCCCCAATACCCTGCAAGAGAAGGAAGAGACCCAACTCTGAGCCCAGGGACTCAAGAATGACAGGCCCATCCTTGAGCCAAGACATAAGAATGAAGAGACCTAACTCACTTCCAACACCCTCACAAAGACTAGGGGGCATGTGACTCTTAATCCAGACACTCAAAATGAGGGCACACATCTCAAGTCCAAACCTCCTGGAGTTCCTACTCACCTGGAAGCTTGTCCACTGGAATCATCGGGGCCAAGAACCCAGGTTTTTGGGGTCCATCCTTCCCATCCGGTCTCAGCCTCAGCCTGAAGCATAAAAAAGTAGCTATCTCCCTGACAACATAAAGCATCTCAGACCACTCGAAAAGGGCTTATTAGTAGACAGTCAGTAGAGGAGTCAGTGAGAATCACAACGTTAGAGGACAGAGGGAATCAGAATCAGATAGGTTCACTGGAAAGTAATGAGGGTTGGGAAAGGGGTGTGGTCTATGGGTATCAGAGGGTCTGTGTGGGATTAGAAGCTGAGGCACCAATGGCTGTCACTTACCAGAGCCCCAGTGCCAGGGCCCCAGCTGCTAGTCCCAGGAAAGAGAAGATTCCCAAAGATGCCAGCACAGCCACCTGCTCCAGAGGGTCCCTATGGTCTGAGGAGGAGGGTCACATGCCATTGTAAGAGTGAGCTCAACCAAACCCAGCGCCCCCTTGTCTCTGGGGCTTTCCCATCCTCTACTACCTTTGCCCATCTGTCCCAGCTCACCAAGTGGCAGCAGGTCTGGAAGGAGGGAGGGCCTTGGGGGAGCAGGGCTGTCCACCTGAGTGTCCTCCTCTGGCTGTGTGTGTGGCTGACTCCCAGCTGGTATTTCCTTTGGTAGGGGCTCTGAAGAGAAGTAAGATTTGAGGAGAACTGTCCACACAGGGTAGGGGCAGAGGCCAAGGCTGGCCCTGTGGAAGCCAGGGCCTTGCTTGGACACAGGGGCACCTGAAGGCAATGCCTGAAAGGGCAGAGCCACCTTCTTGAGAAGTAGCAGGGGTAGAGGCTGAGGGGCAGAGCTTAAGCTAGAACAGGACTGCAGGCAGTTGGCATGCCTGCGTGGTGGGAGCATGTGCCAAGTGCCCAAGTTCAAGCAAACCAGTCCAGCTGATAGATACTGAGGGGCGGGACCTCTACCCTTTTCTTTGGCTCTCTCACCAGTGCTTGGAGTTCCCCAGGCCTCAGGGCTCCAGGCACTCCAAATGCCAGCATCCAGAAAGTCCCGGGCACTGACCCGCACAGCATGAGGCAGCCCAGCCACCGCGTCTGTGATCACCTCCTCCAGTCCAGTCGGCTCCACCTGGCAGTGAAGATAGTTCATCACTACGTTATCCAGGTTGTAAGCAACCAGCCTAACTGCCCCCAAGCCCCAATCTGCAAAGAACACCCTTCCTCCCCATTCTGTCCTTATTAGCGTGGTGGAGCCAACTGGGCTTCATGTGGGGTGGCTGGTGGTGTCAGGTCTACATCTTGTGTTTAAAAGACAAAAGTGCATAGTGGTTATATAAATAGGTTGTACCATCAGACTGCCTAGGTTCAACTCTTACTGGGTGACCTTGGACTTCTTTGTGCCTCAGTTTCTTCATCCATAAAATAGAAGTGAATACATCTAAGATAGTGCATGTACAATGTGTATCTCAATGCCTGGGTGGCACACAGTGCTTAATAAATATTGGTTATTATCTGAGGCAGCCACTCTCCAGACCTGATGCTAGCCAATCTTTGACATCTCCAGAGGTGAGAATTCACTACTATCCTTACCTGGGTATATGAGTGTTTATATGAGGATATACCTCTGGGTGAAAAGCACTTCTCTTCCTGGAAAAGTTATTTTTAAAAAGCCACTGCTGTCTTCCCATAGATAGGCTTACATTAGAGTAATAGCCCCGCAGGGCAGAGGCTTCGTCTGTCAGTCCCTGCTGCAACCCAGCACCCAACACAAAACCTGACCCTGGGAGAGCATTCTATAGGGGGAGGTGACAGGGCTTCAGCGACCTGCCAGTGCCAGAAATCCATGCAGAACACCCTGGAACATGAAACCAGAGACAGGACCCACAGCCCCAAGTTGGGACACACTCTAGGCCTCACAAGACCCACAGCCCCAAACTGGGACACACTCCAGGCCTCACCGTGGACCAGGCAGGATGCTGCACTGGACGGTACTGCAGCCGGAACTTGAGCAGGAAGTGGGGTTGGCGGGGCCAGGAGGCGGGATATGTCCAGCTGGCACGAAGGCGACGGGGGTAGCCAGGTACTGACTCTACCCGAAGCCCCTGGGGTGGGTCAGGACGCACTGAGGATGGTAGAGACACAAAGTAAGGACAGATGACAGGTACCCATCTCTTCCCCACCACCTCCCAAGGGAGGGTGAGTGTCTGCCTAAAGGTACCTGAGGGAGGCACTTCCAAGGGGGCTGGGGAAGTCTTAAGCATGATCATCCATTAGGCTCAGGACCTGTCTATCATCCCTACTATAAAATGAACTGAGATCTGGAGACAGGTTTTTGAAAGGTCTATGTTGAGTGAATTAAAGAGTGATTCTGTTTCCCACCCAAGGAAGAAGATGAGTTGACCCAAATTCCAGCCAGCGCTTTAGAGCCCCACTCCCACGCACAGATCAAAAGGAAGGAGGGACAAATAAAGGCTTCCATTGGACAGGGAGGACTTGAAATATGGCTGCCTTCAGCACAAGGCCTAGAGGCAGAGAGGCAGCTCTGGTGCTAGGCGGCCAGGAAAGACTTGTGGGGAGGAGGAGGTGGTGGCAGCAGTCTCTAGAGACTGAGATAACTCTGCCTCCTGGGCTTTGATCTCTGTCTTCTTAGTCTCCACAGGAGCCACCTGTGTGCTGAACTGAAGTTTATATTGGGAGGGAACTGTTTGGGAGCTCTGGGGTGGGGGAGTTCTGTGTTGAGATATCTATACCCTAGAGTCTGTTTGGGGTCTCTATGGAGGGGATCTGGAGGAACTCGAAGGATGGTACTCACAGATGCTCTGCAAGCTCACATCCAGCAGGCGTGTGCTGACCCCCAGGGGATTCACCTCAGTCACATTGATCCGGTACTGGCTCCAGAACTCTGCCCCATGGACCACACAGCGGGCAGCCCCTGGGGGATCCTGTGGGCATGGCCAGGGCCCCGTGGATGGACTCATCCTAGGAGGGAGGATGTAGTCTTGGGCTTTGGAAATGTTCATTGTGGGATTCAGCA
>NW_006438906.1:851716-859218 GCF_000325575.1 Pteropus alecto
ATGTCCTACCTCTGGCCATCAGTTCCTGGCACTGTCTTCTTTCTAGCAGAGAGAGGAACATCTCAGGTCAGGAAGGAAAAGAAAGTCCTCCCTCTAAGGCCTTACTCAGGACCTTCCTCCCTGCCTCCCATACCTACATTGTGCCAGCACACCCAAATGTACAGACATACACACCTCATCATGCACATACCTGTAGGAGGTGAGGTAGCGGGTGGGTAAACCGCTGACCTGCTGTCTTCTTTCTAGCAGAGAGAGGAACATCTCAGGTCAGGAAGGAAAAGAAAGTCCTCCCTCTAAGGCCTTACTCAGGACCTTCCTCCCTGCCTCCCATACCTACATTGTGCCAGCACACCCAAATGTACAGACATACACACCTCATCATGCACATACCTGTAGGAGGTGAGGTAGCGGGTGGGTAAACCGCTGACCTGGCTGGGACTCCAAGTGCAGGAGAAGTTCTCATAGTCGGCTGCTCGGCAAGAGACAAGAGGGCGGGCTGGGGGGTCTAGAGAAAGAGGGTACAGCTGGAGACTAAGAAGTCCTTAGTCCTACCATTCCAGAGACTTATTTAGGACCTTGATTCCCTCAGGAGCCCCATGTCTCATCACTGCCACCCAATACTCCCTCCCCAACTCACAGCCCAGCTGCAGGGTCACCATGCCCCCAAGTGCACCATCCAGGGTCCGGCAGATGTAGGTACCCTCGTCAGTGCTGTCTGCCTGGGTTAGGACCAGTTCTTGCCCTAGCCCAGAGTCAGGTCCCTGGAGCAGGCTTGTCTCGTGGTCCCGAAACCAAGACACTGGGGCCCTGAGGGTGAAAAGAGGTGATGATAGACAGAGGGAAGATTTAAAGTGTGTGTCAGACCATGCCGCAGCTCTCCATTGGCTTCTCACTGTCTTGCAATAAAACCCAAATTCCTTTTGCTGGCTCACAAAGCCCTTGGTGATCTAACCTTTGCCTTCCTTTCCTTCTTCAGCTCCTCCGTCTCTCCCCCTCACCTACTGCACTCTGGTCCTGTCCTATACCATCAGTCTTCTTTCTGTTCAAGTATGATGAGCTCATTCCCACCTCAGGGCATTTGCACTAGCTGTGCTTTCTGTCAAGAATGCTTTAGCCCAACCTGTTTGACTGCCTCCTTCCTGACCTTCACAATCAGCTTCAATGTCACTTCCTCAGAGAGGCCTTCCCTGATTACCTCGGTTATCCTCTTCCCCATCACTCTCTTTTGATTTTCTGCCCTGCAAGTATAACTACCTGGCAAGATTCTTATTTGTTTATTGTTTGTCTGCCCCACTAAGCTCTGTGAGGGCTGACATCTTGCCTGGCTTGTACACTGCTATATCCCAGGACCTAGAATAGAACAAGCACTTAGCAGGTGCTAAATACATGTTAGTTGAAATTTTCTGATGAATAAGGATGGTTTGAGGGTTTTGACAGAGGAGTGAAGATTACAGACACAGGGGGCAAGGAGGGAAGGGGCATGAGGACTGGGCAGAGTCAAGAAAGGGTCATGAGTGTCAGCCCAACAGGCAGGTGGGGCACTTAGCACTTACCCAGCAGTCACTCCTGGGCAACACAGCGTCATGGACCTTCCAGGCTGCCCATACTGAACTCCTGTGGAGGGCACTTCTGAGGAGAGGCTCTTCCTTTCCCACTCCCCAACCCCCCACTTTGTGAGAGTAACAGGGTAAGGAGCAGACTTTTAAGCCCTGGGTGGGGTCACTGGGTCAGAGCATCATGTTATAATGTAGACAGAAATCAGAGAACAGGGTCGAGAGGGGATGTTGCCAGGTTGGATCCCAGTGGTTGGGAGTTACATGTTAGGTATGGGAAGGGTTCACAGTGAGAGTGGCAAGTCACAAGTCAGAGTCGGTGTCATAGAAGAGGGTTCTTCTCACCTGGGGAGCCCCAGGTCTCGGGGCAGGAGGAGGAGGCAGATGCCAGGGCTGTAGCCACGGCCACCAGGACCCTGCTCAGCCCTGAGCAGCTGCTGCTCATCTATGGGGAGAGAGGTAGTGTCAGCGATCCCCCATGCCCAAGATGGGAGGCTAAAGTCTGCCTCCTCCTCTTCCAAGTTAGGGCTTTCTAGGAGGAAAACTGAGGTACCAAGTGGGGTAAGGATATCAGAAATCACTGGGGGATCTGATTTAAGGTCCCCCCTTTCCATTATACACACAGTGCTGTGCGCACGCGCACACATTTACACAAACACCCTCACACCCTCCATCTCAGTCCTGGGCTTAGGGCCCAGAACAAAAGCTGGAGGCAACAGACTGTGCCAGCACTGCCCTCCCCACACACAACCCTTGGCGCCCACCCCTGGCACCAAGTGCTGGCACCAGCTTGGTTACTCCCATTAACTCCTCTTATCCAACTGTTGGGAATCCCAGTGTCCACCTGGCCCAAGGCTAGTCATTGCCTCTGACTAACCTGAGGCAGCCCTCATCACCCTAAGGCTATCATGGTGGGTCTGAGCCCATCCTGTACTCCTGCCATGGGGCCTAGCCCTGCTCTGGCTGCCAAACCTCTTCTCGCCTGGGCCTGGCTCCTTGCTCTGGCTCCTTGGGATACTCATCTGGGCCGACTCTGGAGTCTTCTTGGTCTCGAGCCTATGAGGCTGGATAGGGCTAGGGTGCAGGCTAAGGCTGCGCAGTTAAACAGATCCAGATGCCCTGGCTGCTGCCAGAGGCTAGGGGTGGGCAAGGAGCCAGCAGATGGAGACAGGGTGGCGGGAGAGGAGGCTGAGAGGAGCTGGGAGCCTGCAGGGACAGGGGCCTGGGGTGGGGGCCACAGGGCCGGGAGATGCTCAGAGATCAGAACTTGGAGGCAGTGGGAGACTAGCGAGGTGAGGGCTGGTGTGGGGCAGCAGAAAACAGGAATTCAAGGCCAAGGAAGTAACGAAGTGTGTGTGTGTGTGTGTGTGTGTGTGCGTGTGTGTCTGTGTGTGTGTCTGTGTCTGTGTCTGTGTCTGTGTGTACGGGGGTTGGAGGGTATTAGAAGAGAGGGATTCTGGATGGGGGCAAGCAGGAGATGGACGGCAGTGGGGTAGCCCTGTGGACAGAAGGGGCAGATGGGGAGAGGGCCCTGGGGAAGGATTTCAGAAGAACACAGACCCCTTCTAAAGAGAACAAAGCAGGGGCCTCCATGTGTCTGTGTGTCTGAGTGTCTACTGGCTCACCCTGGCCCCCCAGCCACATTTACCCTGCTCAGCCCTGCCCTACCTCGGTGATCCCAGGGGCTGAGTGTCCATGGCTTCCAGGACTTCCTCCCACCAGCTACAGCACGCCTCTCAGCTCCACTCAATTCTGGGACCTCAGAATCATCCCCTCCTTTCCCTTCCCTGCCCCCGCCCCTCTGGGCCCTGAAGCTTAGCTGCCCCTAGCCAGGCCCCCTCCCCGCTCCTTCCTCCTCCCTCCTTCCCTCCCACCCTCCTCACGCAGAGGCCCTGGGAAGGAAAGAGGCCTTCCCCCAGTCTGGAAAGGAAGCCACAGGCACAGCCAGGGCCAGCAAGAGGGAAAGGAGGGCTGCTTATGTCCCTAACAGTGACAGATTCCCTGTGTTTTCACACAACCAAACATAGCCACATTCAGGCATGGACTCACTAGGCACAGTCAACAAAAAGACACTCCCCTTGAACAAATGTGGATACAATCAAATGAAAATCAGACACACACTCCTGTGCCTACTCTTTTCACTTTTCACTCCCCAGCAAATATTTCCTTAGGGCACAGCCGACTGTATTTTGGGGGAAGGGAGGCCCCAGATAGGGGAGATTAAGAAAAGCTGAAGAGTACAGTTTCCCCTCCCCTGAATGTTCCAGCCATTTCTTACCTCCCCTTCCACTCTTTGGGCCCCAGCACCAGGAAATGCCTTTGGTCCCTTGGTGCCAGATACACAAGACCCACACTCACCCTTAGATACACACTCTCAGATACAGCCACTCATAGTCATACAGATACACTCAGATATCCTCACTCAGACTCAGATACATACTCACACAGACACACACATCATATTCTTCCTCTCATACTCACACCTACACACTCAGCATTCCACCCCTGGGACGGGGCTGTAGCACTCCCGAAAAGCAACCCCTCATTTTAGTTTAGGCCTCCTTTTCCAGGGAGTTCTTAGCATGGCAGATCCCATATCTCATCACTGTTACAGGCCTTTGTAGCCAGAGACAAAGGTGAACAGGGAAGTCAGGCACAGGGGTACAGAGAGAGACAGAGATGCAGAGAACCTGAGAGGCAGAATTGAAAAGCAGGTATGAAGAGACACCTAGGGAGACTAAACCATGAAGAGACATAGAGAGTAATAATTCTAGGAAGACAGTAGTAGGGAGAGAAAAAGAAATATAAGGAAACTGAGTCATACAGGGAAATAGAAAATAAGGAGCAGTAGACCAGTGACAGGAATTCTTGGGTACAGTACCACCGGCTATTGAAGTGGGTCCCTCAGATGTGAATACAGCTCCACACCTATAAGTCTAACAGTTAGGATACAGGGCACACAGATAATACAAGTCTCACTCTTGCTCTACTACTCCTGAAATCACACATTGGCACATACAAACCCAGCTACCCACTCTCACACTGGCCAGAAACAGTCTGAGACATTCCCAAAACACATTCCTCGATGTGGTCACAGGCCTTCTCACGCACAAACGACCCAGTCTCTCACCAAAAAATGCACATTGACAGATACACACATAAGCCCACACTTGCACAGCCACATATACACTGACACACTCAGTCACATTAACTGACAGTTGCACGAAGTGACACTCAGTTGCAAAGACACACACATCGTCACACACGGCCTCACTGCCACACACTGACAATCCGTCAGTCACTCTGAGCCCTTCAGATTATAAACCATCCTGCCGCACCCTCTCCTGGCGCTGTTCCCTTGTGCACACCCAGGGCCCCACCAGGCCTCACCTTCCGCGGCCTCCGCCGCAGCGGCCTCCGCCGCCGGCGCCCTCTGCCCCGGCCTCTACTCCCTCCCGCCCTGGGGCCCCGCAGTGGGGGCGGCTCCACCCAGGCACCAATGGAAGGAGAGGGGTGAAATAGGGAGGGTCTGGGCCCATTGGAGCCTCCAACTGCCAATCACCTCCACCCCCACCTCTGCCGGACACTTCCTGTCCCGTCGGAGACTGAGGAGGCTGCGGAGGTGATAGGCGCTAGGGCTGGATTCCCGAGTCTTTGCGTGAAGGACAGGAATCTTTCAGGCCCCTCCCAGTACCTGCTGTCCACAAACAAAGCCTCAAGTTCAGTGGCTCAGGAGCCACTGAGCAGGTGCCTGGAGAAGCTGAAGGTGCCTGTTTCCAGATAAGATACGGAAGAAGGACTGGTGTAGGGCAGTGGTTCTCAAACTTGGCTGGACGTTGTGGTTTTACAACCGCCAAGCCACACTTCAAACCAATAAAATCAGGATCTCTGGAGGCTGGACCTAGGCATCAGTATTCTTTAAAACTACCCAGATGATTTCAAAATGCATCCCAAAAGTGTAGGGTCAGCGTGTATGTGTGTGCCTTAAGAAACCAGCCACCCATCGAGGGTTTTCATCCACTCCCCAGTTACTGCGGGCTTAAAGGAGATGTGTACCATGTTCGTCTGAGCTCCTTCCAGACCATGGCAACACTCCAAGTATCGGACCCTTCCTCTCCAGGGTCTCAGAGTAAAAAGAACCCTGGACTAGAAGGCAGACAGCCAAGGTTCTCCTGTCATCACTGTCTGGCCTTGGCATGATTTCCCCTCCCAGAGACTCAGTTCCCTTGAGAGAAGAATGGAGACAAAAAGCATTCTGGCCATCCTTGCATTGTTCACAAGCCCTGTCCTCACCTAAAAGTTTGGAAGACGCTATATGGCATCAGGTCTCTTGGGATGCATAGCCTGTTGTTCCCACATGGTTACATAGTCTTGCCAGGGAAATAGGTCCAGAGGGGAGGGGGTAAACCCTTGGTCACTCCAAGAACCATCCCCTCCTTCGAGACCCTGGGACTCCTAACTCTGGTAGCCCCTTCCCTGCCAGAGCTGTTTTTGGCCCTGTACAATGATTGGGCACAAGGGCAAAAGATGCATGCTGCACGTGGAAGTCTGGAGAAGGCAAGGACATAAAGCCACGCACATGTTCCCTACCCGCCCCTTCAGCCCCTGTGGGCTGGAGCAGAGCCAAGCTGCAGTCACTCACAAAGCCAGGATTCTGGCCAGCAGCCCAGGGTCTGGCCACTGACCACTAGGGCCAGGATTCTGCTCACCAGCTCTCCACCAAACCTTCAGGCCCAAGCTTGGTGAGCTGACATCCTAGGGCAAAGGGGGTTCTGGTCTTCCCAAAGCCTTAGCCACAGGATTTTTAATCAGTTTCTTAAACTGGGACGCCTTTGTTACTCCAGGAGTAAGAGAATCTATAGGCCAAACATAACACTGACTATTAATTTTGTTCAGAGATTTAGGGAGAAATTTTTGTATCCTTAAGTTTTTGCATATCTATAGGCAAAGAAAAGTTGTGGCTGGAGCTATGCCTTTAGCCTTTAACCCCAGGCCCCCAAGAAAGAGTGAGAGTTCATGTTTCTCTGACGTTAGAATATGTGATTAAAGTTTGAGAAGTACAGTTTTATTGATCCCACATCTGCCCAAACCCTAGGCCCTGGTTCTCTCAGGCAGAAAGCTCTGGGGTCAGCATGGTCAGGCGATGGCTGCTGTCTCCCTGTCCTTCTGCCTCAGGTAGTAATGAACCTCAGGAAGTGCCCTTAGTTTCTCCGCAGCCTAGCAGGGGAAGAAGGAGAGTAAGAGTGGCCCAGAATGGCAGTATAGAGTTCTGAGTGAGGGCTCGTGGGACCAGAAGGCTGGTGATAAGGACTGCTGGAATAACCAAAGGATGAAGGAAGTGAGCAGCTCCTAAGTCTCTAGGAATGCTCAGGTTATGGGGGTTTTCAGGGTCATGATTGTTGGGATCCCTTGAGGAAATAGGAGTGAAAAGGGGACCCAGGGCACTCCAAGTCCTGACCTGCTCAGGAGTAAGGTCCCTCTGAGCCTGGGCAAGCATTTCGTAGCCAACCATGAATTTCCGGACAGTGGCAGAGCGCAGGAGCGGAGGGTAGTAATGAGCATGCAGCTGCCAGTGGTCCCAGTTGGCTCCAGCCTCTGATCCTGTGGGAGCCCCTGACAGAAAGAAGGCAGAGATGGCTGGCGAGAGCCCTTCCTTAGTTCTGCAGCCTAACCCCTACCCCCAAACCAAGCTAGGTATCTCAGAACTACATTTCCCAGCATTCTGTGCCAGAGAGGAGACCAGGCATTGGAAAGCACACTGAGAGACATATTTTCACCAAGTTCGCTGCTCCACCCTCAGTACCAGCAGCCCTGCTCTGGACACTTCCCTCAGCATGAGTTTCAAGGCCTGCTGGGGTTTGCCGTCCACTGAGCTGGGCCACAGGAGCCTAGAAAAGATGTTGGGGCTAAATATGGGTGCTCAAAAAGCCTCACCGTGCCAGCCCATGG
>NW_006438906.1:859266-868955 GCF_000325575.1 Pteropus alecto
GATGTCTCAAATAGGTTGTCGTACTTGGTCAAGAGTTTCTTCATGATGGAGGCTAGATCTGGAATCAGAGCCTGACTCTTAGCCCGGGGCCTAGATGCAGGCCCTATCAGAGCCACCCTCATCCAGAGCTTGGCCCCAGGGTCTCAGTGGGGAGACTCACCATCACGCTCAGCAGGGGTCAGCTCAGGTAGCCTCCGCACATGCCGACGGGGCAAGAGCAGTGTCTGAAAGGGCCACACTGCCCAGAAAGGGACCAGCACTAACCAGTGCTCACTGGTTAGGACCAGACGTTCCTAGGCAAACCAAATGGAGATGAGGTCATCAAGGCAGATATTGGGGATCAGAAAATAGGCAAGATAAGCAAAAGAAAAACGTACCCAGAATTTGATGGCTTCTTACCACCTCTACCACAACCACCCCAGCCTAAAGCACTATCATCTTTCCTTTATATTATTGGTATGGCCTTGCAGAAAGTCTCTCTGTTACTTCTCTTCTACCTTTCTCCTTCACGCACTTCTCTCTTTTGGGGTAAGGTTAAAGGCTCCTTGGGGGCAGGGCCTGACTTTCTCCCACCTTCCTGATCAGTTCCTGGCGGCCATACTCCATCAGCAGGGGCTCTCTATGCTGACTCTGATAGGCCCGCTGAGATCGCTCCTCACGCTGGGCAATATCTGGCAGGAAACTGCTGGCCCACACCTGTCAAAGAGTAAGAGCAGAGAAAAAAAAAGGCAAGTCCTTTACCCCCAAGCTTCCATGTGACTAGCATACTCCCTCTGTCCCATTCCTTACTTCAATAACTGTCCCCACAGTGCTAGCTTGGACTCAGCCTAGAAATCCATTGGAGTCCCTGACACACTTACCTGGCAGTGGGGGTGGGGGTTGGAACAGCCCATCATGGCTCCTTTGTTTTCAAAGATCTATCAGGTAGGGGCAGGGAGTTTAGTAGCCAAAAAGACACTGACCCCTCCAAACCACACCCTGTGGAAACAGGGATGCCACTTCCCAGAACTAAATCTGTACCACCCCCATTCCTGCCCATCCGGGGGAGGGGACAACCTCACAAACCTGCACCCAAGGGTACTGGGCACCCAGCTCCTCCGTGACTGAGGCCCACACATCCACAACAGCACGGATCTCGGGGACTGACATGAGCGGCAGTGTTACATCCGACCAGGGGTGGAAGCATATGACCTTACTAAATAGAGGGAGGGAGAAAAGGATGACAGAAATGTAGGGCTAGGCTGTGGTAGGGGCAGAGCCCAACCCAACTGCTCAGTCCAGGCCTTGGGCTGGAGGTTTTAAGAGAGGGAATTCATCATTACCAAACTCCTCGAGCAGCCTCTGCTTGGAAAAGGGGGTGATCACTGGGTCCTGAAATAAAGGGGTAGCACTCTGTAACAGAAATCTCCTCAAGAGGTCCAGCCTCTCTTCCCCCCAACAGCAGCCAGAGCCAGGTTACCTGGATTGGGGGCATCAGGCTGCAGAGCTGGGAAGTCGTTGTCAAACAAGAAGGTGCCATCGTAGTGGGGATTCACCTACAGCCAAGGATGGGCTAAAAGCATTTGCTGCCCCATACCACCAGTCACGTGGTGGGCTTCAAGGGCTAGACATCTGGAAGAGTCCCACTCTGGGGTCTAAAAGACTTGATAAGATATGACCCAGAAGGATGTCCACTATTCTGTGGGTGAGGAGCAGCTCTAAGGGGGAACTACTCCCCCAGGCTCAGCCTGCAAATGTAAGCTCTAACGGCTTACCTCTCCATTGGCCCGTGTGGCCCCAGGACACAGAGGGTTGTGAGGATCATGGCGGGGCACTGTTTTCAGAGGGGAGGGCTCTACTTGCCCCTGCCAGGGCCGCTTCATACGGTGAGCTGACACTAGCACCCACTCATCCTGTAGCGGGTTGTAGCGGATATGTTGATGCTCTGGAGGCAAAGATTAAATATCACTCAGCAAAGCTCTTTGGTCCCCTCTTCTCTCACTCTCAGTCAACAGTAGCAGGCCCAAGCTCGGAGGCACCCTTTCTGCCCCATCCTGCTCAGGAGCTAAAGGGCTGGACTTGGGCTTTACAACGCCAATTAGCCCGCAGCCCAGCACGGTAGAGTCTTCGCTACGCGGGCCTGTCGGGGTGGGCGCGCCGACGTGGGGGTAGTGACAACTTCCTAAAGAAAGGAAAGGCTCGGTTCCGCGTCCCAATGAGTCCGAAGTGCCCTGCAGTTACCGCTCGCCAGGAAGGTTGTGGCTGTGGCGTCCGCCTCTGACGCCTGCTGGCGCTGCTCAGGACTTGCTCCGCTGCACGACATAAGGACTCGCTCGGTGGGAGACTATCAGGAACGCCGACCCAGCTGCCCCTTACCCATCTTTAAGCCTGCCAGCTCCGCCCACCCCCATGATTGGTCGACCTCTAGCTCATGACTGTTGCGGGGGCCAACTGGCCGCCTAGGGGCGGGGCTCAGGGCAGCTTAGCTATGTAGAGGGTGGCTTTGGCGCTCCACCCCAGAGCCAAAGCCAGTATCCGGAAAAACTTATGTGAAAGCTGACTACTGCAGATCTTTGGACCCCAAGACGCTTACAAGATTTCTTTACTGTATTCCGTCATTCATTTGGTCATTCATTCAACAAATATTTACTGAGTATCTACCGTGTGCCAGACACCTAGGCTCCACTTAAAGCAGAGGGATGCTCTTGTGTGCACAAGTCAGGCAAGGCCTCTGCCTTCCTGAAGCTTACAATCTAGGGCCAAGTAAGGGTATAACCCTGGATCCACAATGACCTCAATTACCTGTTCAGTGGCTACGGTGGAGAAGAGGTAAACTGGGGATGGGGGAGGGGAGGCCATTGGTCTGCCTCGCGTAAGGGAGCTCTGTCCATTGTTCTTACGCATCTAGGATAACATACCTTTGAAATACCAGAATAATTTTCTTTTCCAGGCCCCTCAAAAGCAAAACCACAGGCACCAGTGCACAAGACCACAGAACCCTTCATTTTTACCTTTTTTTCCCTCCATACCATCTTAACGTATTGTAAATGTTAATTATTAACTAACCTGCACTCACCAAAGTAAAAGAAGTATGTTTCTCCATTTTGTTTTTAATCCAACCCTAGAGATTTCCCCACTTTGCTATCTCTTGCCTCCTTAATCTACCACCAGTGGATTTCATGTACCTTCCATATATTTCCTTCTTTGATTCTAACTGTATAAAAGGAACTGCAAACTGTCATTCTCTGGAGGATTTTCTCAATCCATTGAGATTTTGCTTCCAGACGTGTCCTCAAAATTTGGCTCAAATAAACTCAAACTTTTCTAAAGGTTTAATTTTTTTTTTTTTTTTTTTGGTCAACATAACCATTTTCTCACTCTTCTTCTCTCTTTCTCTGTCTCTCACACACACATTCTCTCTTATACACCCACACACACCAGACGCACAAGAAGTGGGCAGGGTAAAAGGGTTATAAGAAATCTGAAAGTGTGAGGAGGACAGGACTATCAGTAGCTCTAGCCACCATCTGGGTGGGGTCAGAGGTGTTTAAATACTTCCTTTCCTTTTCCAACTTTTCCTTGGGTCGAACCAATTGGCTAACATTAGAATAAAATTCAAATTTATTTCTCTCCTGGCACTTTTAAAGAGCCATCTAAACATTGTCTGAACCTCCTCCCCATTTCACAGTGGAGAACAGAGCCTCGAGGTCATCTAGAGGATGAGTAGCCATGCTACGATTTGAACCCAAATTTCCAGTCTTTTCCAAATTCTCTAAAACACTTCTGAGACTTCAGTGAGACTCAGTACAGAAGTATAGTGAACTAAAGCTGGGCAGTAGCAGGGAGGCCCCTTCCCCCAAGCCAGGCCAAGCCAAGCAAGGTGTTTTGCAGCTCAAATGCAAAAACTGGGTCATTGGTCATTTACCTAATCTCTGCCCCAGGGTCCTTTGACTGAAATCTGTACAGGTCACTGGGTAGGGGACAGGGAGCAGGAAGCTAAGGGGCGGGGTACCTGTCCACTGGCTGCCCATAGTATGGGAGAAATGGGGGTGGTGGTGGATAGAGCTGCTTTTCTACTCTCTCAGCTGTCCTTGTTGTTTAAGTGAGCATCATTTCCCCAAGAACACCAGTGCTTCAGTGTCACTTTCTGGATCATGCCAACTAACTCCTGACCCTCTTCAGAAACATCTCTTTAGAACTATTGCCAAACCTCTCCTTTCTCTGTGTCTCTACAAGGTCACTTTTAGGGAGAAGAGGAGAATGGCTGACATGGGACCTACCTAACTCTTTCCAAAGATGTGATCTCTTCTATGTCTCAGAAAGGTAGCTGTGATCCCCAGCCCCTTATTCCCCTTCTTTAAACCCTCTCAAGGCTGTGGGGGAGGAAAAAACTTTCTTCTACCCTTCTAGGTTCTTCAGGGCTTGTCTAATAAATTGGCGTGAGACAGATTAACAAGAGAAAACCAAATTTAATTAAATATATACATATGAAACCCCATATACATGAAAGAGTCAGAGACCTCACATACATAAGAAGTTCAAGACAGAAAGTTAAAATGAAGTACATATGACATTCTGAGCTAAGGATAAGGTAAGTCACCTTGGAGCTTCAGATGGGAAAAAGGTCATTGCAGGATAAGAGCACATGTTCAGTAATTAGAAGTTTGCCCTGCCTTATAGATAGGTGATGAAAAGTTATTTCTGGTAATAACTCTTATTATGGGCAAGGCCCCAAATTTAAATTCTTTAAAAGAGAGGCAGAAGTTTCTCATGAGTCCACAGGGTCTCAATTGCTTTCAGCTCAAGATAATTCACATGCCAAAGTGGCACATCCTGGGGAGTTCAGTTCTGAACTCTTTCAATGCCAAAGAACATTTCAGAGTTTTGATGTTTGTTTTTAGTGTGTGCTGGAGAAGCTTTCTGAAAGACCAGATAGAGGAACTGCAGGCCTAGATAGTCACAGAGGGCTCTGCCTGGAACAGCAGGGCAGAGGCCAGATTTGGGGGCTAGTCCCTGCTACTTAGAGTTCTTAGAGAATGGTCAGCTCAAGAGTGTCACAGACACCAGGGTCAATAAAAAAAGTTCCCTCAATTCTGCATTCTCTTCTAATAGTCCCTTCTTTATCTTTCCCTTCTTGGCATAGTTTCTCAAAAAATAGTCCATCTTCCCAGCCTCTACAGTTACCTGCACAGTACCTTGCAACATATATTTTGTCCTTATTAGTTAGGGTGAGTAATCTTAGTTGCTGTAACAAATAAAACCCCCAAACTCAATGGGTTAGCACAACAGTCCATTACGGAGGAGAAGGGGAGCTCTGTCTCATGCAGCATTCTGAATTCTCCAGTAACTATTTAATTCTATGTGACAATGATAATAGATGAGAGAAGAAAGAGGATGTAAAGAACTTCACAGGTTTTAGGAGCCAGATCTGGAAGTGGTGTACATCATTATGTCTGCCTATACCTCATTAGCTAGAACACAATCACGCAGCCTCATCTAACTACAGAATAGACTGTGGAATGTAATCTGGCTGCCCAAGAGCATAAGGAAATGGATTTGTGAATGTATAGCATCATCTCTGCTACATGCCCCTACTGAGAAACCTAATGACCATTTCCGATCATTTTATTGAATCTCCCAATTATCTGGGACTGTGTTAACCATTTCATCACCCTTATGTGTGAGGCTTTGCTGTTTCAGTTCTCCTCTCTTTTGTATTATTTATGTAACTAACAAATATTACAACACATGCCAAGTACTAATTGCTTTATAAATATTAACTCATTTAATCGTTATCACAATGAAAGTATGTGTTATGAGGTAGGTACTTTTATTTGCCCCATTTTACAGATAAGAAAACTGAGTCACAGGAGTAACTTGCCCAAGGTCACACAACCAGTAGGTGGCAGGAGCCAATTTTTTAATTCAGTCAGTCCACCTTCAGTTTCTTTCGAACCACTGCACTATGCTGCCTTTTTTCTCTTTTGCTTCTCTTTATCACTCCCCTGCCATAACTAACCCTCAGTTGGTTTACAAAAGCTTCTTCTCATTTTTTGTGCTTCAGAACGATGAATTGCAGGCCCCTGAAGACCCTACGCTGTCTCTCAGTGCCTCCGCTCTTCAAGTAATTCTCATTGTCTGGAATGCCCATTCCATCTCTCTTAAAGACACTCTTCAGGTGTCACCACCTCCAGAAAAACCTCAACTTTCCCAGGTTGAAGTGCTCCGCCCTCTGCCCTGCCCAGCGCTTTTGTGCTATCAAAAGCAGGCCTTAAGAATAAACGAGCCCAGGCTCCGCTTCCGGGCTGGCATGTTTTTACCAATCAGTCGGCCCAGAGGGAAAGTCCTTTCTGGGTCTCACGGCAACCAACTCCTACCCCCACGTAAGATGGAGCGCGAGACATCCCGCCTGGAGGACCAAAGGTAAGGCAGCAAGGAGGGCTTGGCCCCGCCCCTTTACCTCCTGCGCGCTGTACCGCTCCAACCCTCCGCGTTCCTTTCTCCCCGCGAAGAAATGGTACAACCCGAGGGGCGGGTTCCTGAATGCTCGAGCAGTTCTGATTGGTCAGAGAGAGCCGTACCACGGCGGTAGCGGGGGAACGGGCCGTGGAGGGCGCGCGGTGAGCTAGGTGGTAGAGGGCAGCGTATCTTAAGACCCCAGCTCCCTCCTACGCTACGTTGTGTCAGGCCGCCGGAAGGGATGCAGTGGGTCGTGGGCCGGCGGTGGGCGTGGGCCGCGCTGCTCTTGGCTGCAGCTGCTGTGCTGGCCCAGGTGATCTGGCTCTGGCTGGGTACGCGGAGCTTCGTCTTCCAGCACGAAGAGATCGCGCAGCTGGCGCGGCAGTATGCTGGTGAGCGGGCGGGTGAGCGGGTGAATGAATGGGTGGAGGGCAGGGGGATGGGGAGGCCCGGGCCGAGCTGGGGGTTCTGGGGACGTCGTTCCCGAGTTTGGGACCCGTGCTGGCCCTGATTGTGATGGTCCTCTGTCCCTGCTAGGGCTGGACCACGAGCTGGCCTTCTCTCGGCTGATCGTGGAGCTGCGGCGGCTGCACCCAGGCCACGTGCTGCCGGACGAGGAGCTGCAGTGGGTGTTCGTGAACGCGGGTGGCTGGATGGGCGCCATGTGCCTTCTGCATGCCTCGCTGTCCGAGTACGTGCTGCTCTTCGGCACCGCCCTGAGCTCTGGCGGCCACTCTGGTCAGTTTGGGTGGCAGGCCGGACTGGGAGGCTGGGGCCCATGCCCTCCCTTCTGTTTGGCCAGGCCATGTGATGGCGTGGATACCCTGATAGTCCATGTCCATTTGATTGTCCCGCAGGGCGCTATTGGGCTGAGATCTCGGACACCATCATCTCTGGCACCTTCTACCAGTGGAGAGAGGGCACTACCAAAAGTGAGGTCTTCTATCCAGGTGGGTAGAGAGGTTCTGTCAGATAAATGAGTTCTTTCATTCTGGGATGCCCATAGTTGGGGGAGAGAGCCATGGCATGAAAAAGGAGTGCTTTGAGGGGCCCTTCCCCTGGTTCCCTTACTCCTTAGATAAGCCACAGGTGGTTGGTTGAGGCCGGTGGGAAGGCTTTCCTCTGTCAAAAGGAAACAAAACATAACAGCTTCCTGTTAACCATGTCTAATTTTTATCTGCCAAGACACTGTTTTACTCATCCGATATTCCAGGAGTTGTTGGGGAGACTGTTGGGTAATCAGCAATGCTCTCATGCCCCCAAAGGCAAAGCAAACAGTTGTCTTCCTTTTTTATATAGTGAAATATTTTACATAAAAAGCAGAGGTTCGGACCTTCAAGTAACTTTGAGGTTGAGTGTTACAAACATAGCTAGCATTGTAATTGAACAGTTACATTTCTCAGAAAGCCTCACAAGTCTTATAACCACCCTTCTGTATCTAACAGGCTCAGCCCAAGTTTAGCTAAATTTCTACTTGACATGAGTGAGGTTTGGGAATACAGCATTCTGTGACTCCTGTACAGTAGCCCATGACCAGGTGAGGTACCCACCTTTGACTTCCCCCAAGAGAGGACATGAGCCAGGTGATGCCACAGAGGAAAATTTAGGAGTGGTCATCTTGGCCTCTTATCCCTCCAGATGGGTGACCTGGCCAGTGAGGTCAAGCTTTTGTCTTTCCTTAAGCTCTCTTTCCATTCCCTACCATGGGCCAGGGAGGTGGCAGCAATTAAAAGACAGGGCTAGGCTCCTCATGTGGGTGCTCCTCATCCCCCAGGGGAGACAGTGATGCATGGGCCTGGTGAGGCAACGGCTGTGGAGTGGGGGCCAAACACATGGATGGTGGAGTACGGCCGGGGTGTTATCCCATCTACCCTGGCCTTCGCGCTGGCTGACACAATCTTCAGCACCCAGGACTTCCTCACCCTCTTCTACACTCTTCGCGCCTATGCCCGGGGCCTCCGGCTTGAGCTCACTACCTACCTCTTCGGCCAGGACCCCTGACTATCCAGGCCTGAAGGAGGACCTGTGGATGAGCAGGAGTGGACAGGCTCACCTACGTCCACTTGCTGGAACCCATGCAAACAGACAGGGACATACTCAAAACATGCAGATACTGAATTCTTGGTGTATGACCACAGCCATACATGCTTATACAACCAAACATAGAGACCTGTGGGAACCTATGGGACACACATTCAGATCCTGAATTCCACGTGTATGGCAGCATCATGCATTCACACCCATCCAGAGAGGGATTCTCATGTATACTAACTGATCCAGACATATTCAAACACACAGAACACAAGCTTGACTCACTAACTCAGGCCTTTCCAGAACTTCCCCGCACCTGGTCAGGGCTTTGGAGTTAGGAGTTGGGGTGGTTATTAGCACTCTGCCTGGGTCTGACCCCTCAACCCAGCAGCAATGGAGGAGGGAGGTGAGGGAGAAGAGGAGCTGCCTTTGGAGGCTCCATTCACCTGCAGCTATGATGCCCTACCTTTGATCTCCCTGTCCTCACCATATGCCTTACCCTTGTTTTGTTCCCTTCTATGCAAGCACCCTCATGGCCTGTCCCCAACCCTCTCAGCAACCAAGTCAGCTAGGGAACCAGAATATGGAGAATGCTGAGGTCAAGATCCCTCCTATCCTGAAAGATCCCCTCAGGGGTATGGTGGGGAGGCTGGCCTCAGCACAGGCGCCAACCCTGGGGAGAGGACCTGGAGAGGTGGGCCTATGCCCAAGGGGCCATCCCTGGCCTAGCGAAGGCCTTTTCTGCACACATACCCGTCACAGCTTCCAGACACTGCCCTTGCTGCATTCTCTGTCCATCTGTCTCTCTGTTAATAAAGACCTGTTGAACAGTTCCATTTCTTTGTGTGTCTGAGCAGCAGGAAAACCTAACTCCTAGGGGGCCTCAGGAGGGCCTCTCCCTTGCTGTGTGAGAGTTTGTAAGACAGTGGCTGTGCCCGAGAATCACATAGGAGGCTCATTGACTACAGATTACTGTACCCATTCCCTAGAGGTCAATTCTGGGTTGAGACCTTAAGATCGATATGTTTAATAAGATCCTCTCCACAAGTTTTGAATGCCACAGTTTAAGAAATAAAGGGCTGTACCATTTGTGACAACACGGATGGACAGAGAAAGATAATACCGTATGACCTCACTTTCATGTGGAATCTAAAGAACAAAATTAACAAACAATAAAAATTCAGGGCTGGATGAAGTGTGTTATCTTGGTCTTCCCTACA
>NW_006438906.1:869091-898285 GCF_000325575.1 Pteropus alecto
AGGGCCAGTCTGGAAGCAGTCCTGGGAATCCTGCCCTGGATCGCCGCAAGGTGGCAGTGTACATCCACTTTTGAGTTGAAAGTTGTAGTCATTCTACAGCTGCTTTTTTTTCTGGGTTTCCAGGGTACCATCTCCACCCTCCCCACCCACCCAGGAGTTTCTCATCTCCAGTTTGCCTTCTCCAGGACCTGTCTCTTCTGTGAAGCATCCTGGGGGTGGGGGTCGAACACACTATCCAGTGGTACCTGAGGTAGGTGGGGCTGGAACTAGCATGAGGCAAGAGAGGTGCCTCAGGTACACTCCTAGAGATGCTGCACATGCCCTCTTAAATTTTGTGCCCTGGATGCCTCACTTGCCTCACCCACTTCTTGGCCCTGCTCTGAGGTTGAGCAAGACTCAGGCCACTCTCACTTCTTAGGATTTTTGGTATGCTAAAAATGGAAGGAACATGTTTATAAAAATTGTGTATTCTAAAAACTTAACATTCTAGTGAACAAAAATAGAAAAAACTACACATATAACCATTTGGAAACAAAAGTCTAAATTTGTGGCTCTGAATGAATGTGAGGCCCAGGTAAGATGGCCTTCTTCACACCCTACCACCACCACCATGTTGCCTGTGACAGGTCCTGGCTGGGGCCTCTCCATGGATCATAGGTTGCAAAATCAAGCCTCCAAGGATTTCTTCTACCCAGCTCTGCCTCTAGGCTTAGCCCACATCTATCAGGGATGCCCCTGCTCCCCTGTCATCTCTTCCTCCCTTTCACATAGGACTAGTCTCCTAGGCTCTTCCCTATCTCTGTTGCTAAATCCAGTGGTTATTTCTTAATTTTCACTTAACAGTCACTCTTAAAACGCTTGGTTTCCATACACTACTGTCTTGTCTCCTTTGCTAGATCTTTCTTACCTGTTCAATCTCTGACTTCTCAGAACTTAATCCTCAAACTTCTCTGTCTACACCCCTCCCAGATGATCTTAATCGTTCCAAGACTCTAAATACCATTTATATGTTCTTTTCCCCCCAGTTTTATTGAGATAAAGTTGACATAATTAGTTTACAGTATGCATCAATGATATATGTATATATTGTAAAATGGTTACCACAGTAAGTTTAGTTAACATCACCTCACATAGTTACAAATTCTTTTTTTCTCGTGATAAGAACTTTCAAGATCTACACTCGTAGCAACTTACGAATATACAATATGATATTTTAAATACAGTCATGCTGTACATTTCATCCTCAGGACTTAATTTCTCTTATAACTGGAAGTTTGTACCTTTTGACTACCTTCACCCATATCCCCCAACCCAAGCCTCTGGCATCCACCAATCTGTTCTCTTGTTTCTGTGAGTATGTTTTTTTAGATTCCACATATAGTGAGAACATAGAATATTTGTCTTTCTCTGACTTATTTCACTTAGCATAATGCCTTCGGGGATGAATGGATAAAGAAAGTGTGTGTGTGAAAAATGGGATATTATTCAGCCATAAAAAGTAGGAAATCCTGCCATTTGCAACAACATGGATGGACCTTAAGGACCATCTATATATGGTGGCTCTTAATTTTTGTCTCAGCCTAAACCTCTGAGCTCCAGATATCAGCTTCTAATACCTGACTACTTCCGTCTCTACTTGACATCTCCACCTGGTTATCCAATTAGCATCTCAAACTTAAAATGTCCAACACAAACTTATTTCTCCCAGTCCTGCACCTCCTGAGGTCTTTACTATCTCAGTCAAGGATACCTCCATTTACCCACCTGCCCAGGCCAAAAACCTTGGCTTCATCTTGGATACCTCTTATTCTCACATTCCATATTTAAGGCATCGATAGATCCTGTCACTTTTATCTTTGAAACATAGCCAGAATACAACCACTTCTTTTCACCTCCACTGCTACTACCCTGGTCCAAGCCGTCATCTTTTGCCTGTATTACTGCAATGGTCTCCTAATTTATCCTCGTGCTCGCATCCTCTGCGGAGGATTTGCCACACAACAGCTAGACTCAGCCTTTCACTCTCTGCTCAGACATTTCCATTGCTTCCCATCTTATTCAGTCCATGTTACTCCAAGGCCCATGTTACCTCTGACCAAATATCTGAGCATTCACCTCAGCCACCCTGTTCTAGCCCAGTGGCCTCCTTGCTTTTCTTCTGACACATCAAACAAATTTCCACCTTAGGATATTTGTACCAGCTATTCTGCCTGCAATTCTCTTCCCTAGGTAGCCCTTTGACTCTCTTCCCTCCTTCTATTCCTGCTCAGTGAATCCTTTCCTTAACATTTGTATAATAACAGCCCTTCTGTGGTGGTTTTAAAAACCTCCATAAAATTTCTGATATTCCTCCCTTTAAGAGGTGAATCCTAATTCCCTTATCCTTGAATGTAGGCTGGACTTATGTGCTTTTTTTTTTTTTTAAGTTATGTACTTTTAACAAATAATATATGGCAGAAATGACAGTATGTGACCTTCAAGACTAGGTCATAAAAAATATTGGGGCCCCTTTAGTCTCTTGGGTCACTGCCGTGTTAGGAGGACACTCGGGTATGAGGTCCTCCCATGAAGAGGTCCACCTGGGGAGAACAGCCTCTTGCCAACAGCCATGTGAGTGAAGCATCCTGGAAGTGAATCCTCTCAACCCAGTCAAACCTTCAGAGGACTGCAGCCCTAGCCAACATTTTTATTACAGCCTCATGAGAGACAGTGAGCCAGAACCACCTGGCTAAGCCCTTCAAATTCCTAATCCACAGAATTGTGAGAGAATAAACGCTTGTTGTTTTAACCTGATAAGTGTGAGTGTAATTTGTTACATATTAATAGGTAATTAACACACCCTTCCCTTTCTATTCCCCCAACTCAGATTTATTTTTCTTCATTTTACTTATGGTCATTTGGCATACTATCTATTTCCCCTACTAGAATTATACCATTATGATAGTGACTTTATTTACTGCTGTATCCAACAACGCCTGGCATAAAGTAGGTGCTCAGTAAATATGTGGATGAATGGATGTCTAGGTCTGTCTGTCTTTGTGAGATGTAGGTTCAGATGGGGGCTATGTGTGGTTATGAGAGACAGCCCTTCCTCTTCACAGATGAAGAGATAAACCAGGTTCCAATCAATCTCTTCCTTCCCCTCAGCCCTTTCCAGTTGTATACCTCCCGGCTCAGACCTCAAAGGAGGGTTTACTATGCTTGATTGGTTCTTTTTCTTTTAGGAGTATCTACCCAGTCCCTGGCCTCTCTGCTCCCCTTCACCCCCTGAAAAGCAGTCTCCAAACCCTCAGACTGGAATTTCCCCAAGTTAGTTCCTCTTTTTCAAAGAATAATCTTACCATCTCTCTCTCTCCAGGTTCCTCCTCTTTGAGTAGCCAGGGGAAGCTGTGGGGAAAGAGCAAGCTGGGCACAGGAGTTCCACAAATCTCTACCCTCTCTCCTCTAGTCCTCCAGGGGGCCCCCAGAGCTTGTTTGTCTGCTTCTGTACATACACTGATTCTCCACTGTGCGGGCCTGGCTTCAGAGAGGGGTGAGCAGAGGCAGGGGCTTGCCTCTGCACCAGGAGAACTTACCACACAAAGCCCTATTGGAAGGGGCATCAGTACTGATGGTTGTTGAATTACCAAGGTAGGAATGGGGTCTGACCTTCAGGTCTGAAATCTAAGCAGAAGGGCTCTGAAGTGAGCCAAAGGTATGAACAGGACTGACCCTTAGTGTGGCCAGCGATGAACTAAAGAGAACACAGACTTAGTGCCACAGTGGGAGCCAGGCTGGGAACAAGAGTGGAGGCTGGAGTCACCCACAAGATCTTGGTGGTGCCCAGGCCAGGGCAAGCTGGGTCTGAAAGGAGGGGACTGATTGGGAGAGGGTCGGGGAGAGAGGAAGCAACAGTCACACCTGAATTCTGCCTCCTGGAGGAATCCTGGCACTGGGAGGAATCTTGCCTCACTGAGTATGAGGTCGGGATTGTCCCTGGTGCTAAGTCTGGGTTTGACATAGCAGTTTCACACACATGCCAGGTATCCCCCTACACACACATGTTCTTTCACACACTTAGTGTCACCTCTGGGTAAAACCTGCTTTTGGTGGGTTGACTCCCTTGGGTACAGGAAGAAACTGGGGGATGTATGAGGGTGACTGAGAGGAATGAGGTTCGGGTTGCTCAGAGGAGAAATTGTGACCTGCCATCAGGAACCCCAAATAAAGAACAGCATCTCAGCATCTGGGGTATAACTGGGGGTAGGGCCTGAATCAGTTGTCTGAAGGGGTCTGGAGATACAGACTGGGAAGTCATGCACACATGGGTGGAGGATGTGTGTGAAGATGGGCAAAATGCTGATCACTGCCAAAATGTGTTATCAGTACCAGAGATTCATTATACTATTCACTCTTCTTGTGTATATGTTTGAAGATGGCCATAATAGAACTTCAAAAGAGCTGTAAACAGTGGCTGTGTATCTCCATGTGGGATGTGTACCCTGCTGCAGGTGTGGATTCAGCTCAGAGACCTCCAAGTATGTGTGCAGAGATGTGAATCCACCACCATGTGCACGTAGTGTATTATGCAAACTGCAGCACGCATTGCAGTTGGGGACAGCACCTGATGAGGGCAGGGGAAGAAGCTTCAGTTCTGTCCATGCCCTCCACACTTACCCCAGCATTCTGCAGAGTGATTCCCCTCATGATCACAGGCCATTGGTGCTATAGTGTCCGTGCAACCAAGTATGTGAGACAGGGCAGCTGTGTGCCTGAACTTGTGGCAGGGCGTGTAGGTGTGTGAACACAGCTATTTGTGTGTGAATGCTGGGCACTGAGTGTAGATGTGGAGGGGTGCAACTTGTGAGGCTAGGCAGGGTCTTGGTGACGAGCCCAATGGCAATGGACTCCTCACTCTCCTTTGCACGATTCCAGGCGCCGCTCCAGTGCCTCCTCCCTCGAATCTAGCTGTATGGAGGGCGGGAGACACCTGTTGGGAGGGCTGGGAGCGGCAGTGCAGACTGGGGCTCTCCTACTCCGTCCCCGCCCGCCCTGTCCCGCTTGGGTCCCGCCCCGGTGGCGGCCGCCAGCAGAGCAGCGTGAGCGCACCGCAACCAGAGGTGCGCACCGCTGCAGGAGCGCACAGCTGGGGACCCCGCGCAGGGAACCGAGCCAAGGCAGGGGTCACCGGAGAGGCGGGCGGAGCAGAGGGAGAGCCGTGGAGACTCAGGGGGCAGCGGGCCGCTCCAGGCTGGTGAGTGAGGCAGCGGGGTGCTGGGAGCTATAGAGCGGGCGTCGAGACCCCGCCGTCCCCTGCCCTCCCGGTCTCACCCTTGTCCCGGCCTCTGCCTGCGCCATCCTCTGTTCCCGCGCCTCCTGGGTTCTAGTCCTCTGTTTCCGCCGCGTCTTTCGGTCTGTTTTTTCCTCTCTCTGTCTGTCCCCCTCTATTACTGTCTAGCCCTGTCTCTTTCTAATCGCTCTCTTCTGTCTCTGTCTCCTGCTGCATCGGTCTTTCCTGTTCTTTCTCAACCCCTGTCTAATTGTCTCTCTGTCTCTGTCTCTCTCTTTGGACTGTCTGTCACTCAAGTCTTTGATATTTATCTCTTGCTCTTCTCTTTTACCGTCCCTGTCTCTCCGCCCAGTATCTCTATCAATCTCATCTCTCCCCACCTCTGTCTCTCCATTCTTGTATCTGCCTGATATCTGTCTCTCTCAGTCTTGGTTCCTCTCAGTCTCTGTCTCTCCCCACCTCTCTCCTGTCCCTCCATCCCGTCCCGTCTCCATTTCCATCTTCATATCTCCCTGTCATTGTCTCCGTCAGATCTCTCTCTCTCACTCTCCTCCATCTCTCTCTGTTTCTTGGTCCTCGTTACCCTCTTTGATCTGTTCAGTCTCTACCTGTCCTCAATGCTCATTTCCGTCTCTTTGGCTGTCTTTCCTGCTCTTTCTACATCTCTGTCAATCCCCAGGAAAACAATCTTTCTGCCTTTTTCCTTATGGCCCCCCTGCACTTCCCTGAATCCATGACCACCTCCGCTTGTGTTGGGGGTTGTGGGGCAGCAAGGCCCAGCACCTATAATTCCCTCCCCCACAGGCGGCCCTTTCTTCCGGGCCCCGCCTAATGCCAGGCCCCCCACAAGTGGGGGGACTGCGCCTGGAAGCTGTAATGGAGGCCTTGCAGAGGCAGCAGGCTGCCCGACTGGCCCAGGGAGTGGGGCCATTGGCCCCTCCACGCCCACCGCTACAACGGCACCCCCTGCCTGGCACCCGGATTCTGCAGGCCCCTGAGGGGGCCTTGAGGGAGGTTGGGGCTGAGGAAGAGGAGGATGCCCAGGAGGATGAGGAGGAGGAGGAAGCCCAGGCAGAGGAGGAGACAGCCGAGCAGAGCGATCCAGGGACCCTGGGCCCCAGCTCACCTTCCAGACAGCCCCCTGGACCTCACTCCCATGAGTGGACCTACGAGGAACAGTTCAAGCAGGTAGGACTCCCTCAAGTCAGGCCCTTCCCCCTTCCTTTTCTCTGGGCAAAAGCAGAACCAGATGATTAGTAGCCCACCCATCCCCACTGCCTTCCGCAGGCTTGGAAGACAGAGACACAGAGACCTAGAGAGAGATAGTGGAAAGACTGAAGGATAGATAGTGACAGGAAGGGAGAGACAGGCACCCAGAGACATGGAAAGAAGTGCATAGGCACACACTGAGAGGTGTAGGAGACACCCAGAAACATGGGGGCCGACAGAATGGAGGTTCTTGATGAGGCTGGAAGGGAAAGTGGGAGGGGTATAGGAACCTTCAAGAATTCTTTTGAGGGGGGATCTGGAGACTGGGGATTCCAATGCCAGCACCATCCTACCCTAACTTTTCACATATCAAGTCACAAGGTTATATTCCAGTGACCAGTGTGAATATCCTGGGCTGCCTGCTTCTGGCTTTGGAAGCAGGATGGAAGTTGCCACTCCTTTGACAAACTGATATCCTCTTCATCTCTTCCCTGTCACATTCCCCCAATCAAAACCTCTCCCTGGCTTGAGTTCTGTGGGTGACAGTTCTCAGCCCATGATGGCCACTACAGCCGCAGTGTAACTAATAGGCCCCAGTGCAGCTGAGAATGACAAGATCTTACTCATAAGGCCTTATCTGAAGTTCTTTCTCCCTGTGGAACCCATCTGGATGTTATTTTAAGTTACAATTTCAGGTTGTCACTATGAAGGTATTCTGCAGGGATATGACTCTAGGTATGCTATTCTGAAGGGTATTGGTCTTGGGTATTTTCCAAAAATGTTTATATAGTACTCTATGGCATTGGCGTACAAAGGAGTGTACTCAGGGCTCTGTTACTCTGGAGATGTGGCCGTTTCTCCTGGGTATAATTCTAGGAATTATTACTTGCAGAGTGTGTTACTTATGGGCATCCATCTAAGACATAGGGCTCGGTTCTTGTAGGAGCGTAGCTCTAAAGGTGAAGTTCTGGGATTTGTTATTTGTGGGTGTTTTTCACTGAGAGTTCTTATTGGGGAATGGAGTATTACCTATGGGTGTTACTTAGAGACTGATACTCTGGGTAAATGAATGTTACTCTAGGGATTGTTCTTCCTGGATGGTATTTTGGAAGTGATACTGGAGTTGGGGATCCAGATGACTGGGAATGTGTGGGATGACCCCCTGGCCCCTTCAAGTTCTGACCCCACATGTCCTGGTTGGTACAGGGCCATTGCCTCTGTGATAGCTTCTGTAGTGGGCAGGTCATTGTCCCTGGAAAGAGATCAGAGCAGAAGGTGGGCTGAGGAGCCCCAGGTTTCAATCCAGGAGCTTCTCAGCATCCATCTTGCCCAAGGGATGGGTTAGAGGCATCTCTGCCCCTCATCTCCAGCCCTGGCACACAAGAGATGTGAACAGCAAGATGCCCTTGCAGGAATGAACAAAAGTGCTCAGATATATGTCAGTTTCCCCAGTGTGGAACACAGTCCCAGCCTGACTTCCTCTCTGGGGCTCTGTGCATGCCCTGGAGGACAGGCTGAGCCTCTGCAGCTTTCTCTTTTCCCCTACTCCCCAGGTATGTGGTTTGACCTGCCTAGGGCACAACTAACTAGTAAGGGTTCTCCGTGTGTATTAGAAAAAGTGTCCTTACCTGCCCCCAGGGGGAGAGAGCCTAATGTCTGAGAGTCCACATTTCAGACCCCACTTACCCCTTCAGCTGGGGACCCTTATTCAGGGGAGAACTTGAGTTGGGGCTCCAGGGGGAGGGGTCTCAGCAGAGCTGGAAAATGACCTTAGTCCTTCCTTAGCTGTACGAGCTCGATGCAGACCCCAAGAGGAAGGAATTTCTGGATGACCTGTTTAGCTTCATGCAGAAGAGGGGTGAGTGGGGTGATGTAAGGGAAGGACTCCCATTTACCAGGTTTGAGGATGGGAGACCTCAGGGTTTAGTCCCCATGTTGGGTCCTCTCCACAGAGGCCTAAGCTTGGCAGCACCTATCTTTTGGGCCCTCAATAGTGTCCTTAACCTCTGACCTGGCCCTCCTCCTCCACCCAGCGATTAATTAGTGGCCAGCCCACTGGCAGGTTAATGAGTGTGAGATCAATTGGGAGGGTGGGAAGGGGAACTGGTGGGGGGCTGGCCTGGAGTGGGTGGTGGTTCCCAGGACTAGGGGGCTGGGAATGCCTTGCTCCTCTTTCGTGGACCCTTCCTCCAGCTTTGTCTCTCCTCAGTTTCCCCTCGCTTCAGGCAGGGAACACCCAATGTGCTCTACAGCAGGAAGGATGGGGATTAGACTAAAGGAAGGACTTTTTGAGGGGTAGGCTGGGGACCATGTGAGTTGAAGCTTTGCATGAGGAGGAATTCCTTTCCAAGAACCTCAGAGCTGAAATAGAATGCAAGAAGGGTCCAGGAGGGGATCAGGATGGGCGGCAGTTCATCACTTAGGCTTCTCCCCAGATTCATGGGTCCGAAGACTGACTCATTATCTCTCTCTACAAAGCTAATTAACTCACTAGGAGCTTGGCCTGATAAGCTGCTAATTAACTGGCTGCACCGCCCCCCTCCCCTTAATGCGGCTGCTGGCCAAAGTCCCTCAGGCCCCCACCCCAGGCCCAGCACCCCTTTCAAGTCCATTCCTAACCAGGGACCTTCAGTGGGGCCCAGATCCTTTTGCTCCCAGGGAGACCTAGTCATTCTGGTTCCAATGTACCCTCCCTGCCCAATCCTCGAGGTCTCCCCTCTACTGGGGGTTGGGTTAGGGTGGTCTGAACAGGCCCCAGAACTCCCCCTGCACCCCCCAGCTCTGCCTCCCTCTGCTCCCACTGAAGGGGGAGGAGTCCCGCGGGGCCGATAATTTCCCCCCATTAATCAGGCCGCAGCTAATTGTTCGGGTCCAAAGGCGCCAGCGAAAGGGGACGGGATCGGTAAGGAATTAACTGGGGCCCATCGCTCAGTGCAGACAGGCCCCTTTGTCAGGACTGGCCGGTGGGGGCGGCGCGGCTGCGGAGTTGGCGAGCCGAGGCAGGAGCTGCTGCTTCTCCTATCCACCATCCCTCAGCCTCAGGCAGCCACCCAGGGCCGCTGCTTAAGGGAGTCCGGCTCCTCATCTCTGTCAGAAAGTCCTTCCTATGGTCTATCCCAGGGGCCAGCAAACTAAAGCCTGTGAACCAAACCTAGTCACCTGCGAGATAAGAATGGTTATTATATTTTTAAAGAGTGTAAAAAAGTATAAGACAAATAACATTTCCAAACGTGTGAAATTCGAATTTTATTGGAACACAGCTGCACCCCTTAAATATTCCCTAGAGCTGCTTTAAGGCTATAGTGGCAGAGTGGAGTAGTTCTGAAGAGACCATTTGGCCCACAAGGCCTAAAACATTTACATGTGCCCCTTTACGGACATTTGTGTACCTGTGCTTTAGCCTCCAGTCCTTCCTGCTATAATGGAGGCCTTGGGGGCTCTGTGGGCTCTACCTGAAATACCACCTCCCACCTCTCCCTTTTCCCCTCCTTTTTCGAGGTCCCGCCATGTACCCGGGCCTCGTCCAGGCAGCCCAGGATCCTGCAGACCGGGCCTTAGTCTTAATGTCCTTTCTGCCCATCCCCTAACCAGGAACGCCAGTGAACCGCGTGCCCATCATGGCGAAGCAGGTGCTGGACCTGTACGCGCTGTTTCGCCTGGTGACGGCCAAGGGTGGCCTGGTGGAAGTCATCAACCGGAAGGTGTGGCGCGAGGTCACACGCGGCCTCAGCCTGCCCACCACCATCACGTCGGCCGCCTTCACTCTACGCACCCAGTGAGGCCAGGCGCGCCAGCAGGAGGAGGGCTGGAGGAGGGTGCGGGAGGCGGGGCCTCGGCGCGCGGCTGGCCCCAAAGCGGGCGTCCGGGTATGGGGCCGGTGTAGAGCTGGATCAGCGGGACCCGGTATCCCACAGACACACTCCCTGTCCCCACCTAGATACATGAAGTACCTGTACCCATACGAGTGCGAGACGCGGGCGCTCAGCTCCCCAGGGGAGCTCCAGGCCGCCATCGACAGTAACCGGCGCGAGGGCCGTCGACAAGCTTACACAACCGCCCCGCTCTTTGGCATGGCGGGGCCGCCCCCTCGGGGCACTCCAGGTCCAGCCTCGGGTCCTGGCCCCGCCCCGTCCGCGCCCACTCCGGGTCCTCGTCCCGCCCAGGGCTCCGCCTCCGGCCTGCCAGCCCACGCCTGCGCTCAGCTGAGCCCGAGCCCCATTAAGAAAGGTATGAAGAGTGAGAGGCTGAATTTTGAGGTCTCTGAGATCTAGAGGGTCGCTGAAATATAGACATTAAAATGCAGGGATTCTGAAGTGTGGGAGGCATGTGGTTAGTGCCTCTTGTGACCTGCACCTTTTGTGTCAAGATTGTTTCCAAATCTTTTCTCTGATCCTGAAAACAAGACAAATCATCAAATGAGATCCTTGCAGTGCGGTTTTGAGGTCTCTGAGATCTAGAGGGTCGCTGAATAAACAACATTAAAATGCAGGGATTCTGAAGTGTGGGAGGCATGTGGTTAGTGCCTCTTGTGACCTGAATTATTTAACAAGAGAGAGCAAGAAAATCCCCCGAATTGTCTTGGACCACCCTAGACATATATATTGGCCCTTTGGGCTCTCAAGCTTCAGAGCCTCTAGGCTAGGGCTCTGGACAGGAGTAGAGATTGAACTTGATGCTTAAGCTCTGGTGACCTCCCTTGGTCCCAGGCCTGGGGGAAGAACCAAATGCAGAAACTGAGTTGGTTGGGCTAGGGGAGCTGAATGACCTGTTCTTTCAGAGGAGAGTGGAATTCCAACCCCTCAACTGGCACTGCCTGTGGGTCTGGCCTTGGCACCTGCACGAGAGAAGCTGGCACCAGAGGAGCCTCCAGAGAAGAGGGCTGTGCTGATGGGGCCTATGGACCCACCTCGACCTGTGGTACCCCCTGGTTTCCTGCCCCGTGACAAGGTTCCCCTAAGGGGTGAGGAGGGGCTTGTTGCTGATAGGGCTTTGGGCCTGTGCACTGTGGGAGGACAGACCCATCACCTGATAGGCATTGGAGGTGGGGCAGATATACTGCACAATAGATAACCCTGTCATTACAAGTGTGAGCTGAAGTGGAATGAGGACTGTCTATAGGGATGGAGGGGGAACTTGTAAGTCTGAAGTCTGATTTTTCCATATGTGACTCTCCTGCCTCCTGGACAGACGAGCGTCTGGATGGGCCTCTCAATCTGGCAGCCAGTGGTATCAGCAGTATCAACATGGCCCTAGAGATCAACGGGGTGGTCTACACTGGTATGGGTACTGCAGGCTGTCTATACTGGCATGAGGTTAGGGGTATTTACACTGGCATGGGGATTTTAGTCTTTTTCTACTGGGATGAGGTTCAGGGATATCCAAACTTGCATGGGTAACATGGGGTTCAGGGGATTGCTACACTGGCATGGGTTAAAGGGGGTATCTATATGGCATGGGGTCCATTAATCCCCCATGGCATGGGTACCATGGGATGTCTGCCTTGTCATGGGCCTAGGTATCAGTGTAAATATTTATTGTTTACCTGTTTGAGGATATCTGTATTGGCATCAGAGTGTCTAATTGACCCAAGGGAATTTTCCTCATGGGTTCGTGTTAGGGGTATGTGTGTAGTGTTCTAGCCATCAGGACACTGACTTTTGTTTCCTTCTTCTGTTTCTGTACCCTACCCGCTCCTGCTTGTGCTTGCCTTCTACCATCTCCTCATCCCTTTGCCAGGCATCCTCTTTGCCCGCCGCCAGCCTATGCCAGCTTCCCAGGGCCCAGCCAACCCTGCACCCCCACCTCCTACAGGGCCCCCTTCCAATACCTTACCCTGAGAGCTTCCACTTGGAATTAAGAGTCCCAGCCCCATTGCTGGGGGGAGACACATCCTCTATCTTGATTCTCCCAGGGTGCTGACTCTAGGACTCAGCCCTGGGAGGTGACCACTCCCCCACAATGCCATGTGGACTTGAAGCCAAATAGTTTTTGTGTTTTTTTCTTGATGTTACATCTACCTCATTATAAAGGGAGGGCACTTCCTCCCTGGCCAACTTCAGCAGCATCTACCAAAGAGTTCTGCTCCCAGTAACCCCCCTCATCCCCTCATGTGCTTCAGTGTCAATGACATCTCTAGGATCCTACCTCTTCGAGTCAGACCTGCTTCCACAGGAGCCAGGTGAAAGGTTGGGGTTGGGGTGTTGTGAGGGAGATGTCCCTCAGGTCACATCTGGACAATAAAGCTGCAGTCCTTTCCTTCTCCATGCTTCTTCTCCTTGTTTGGGTCTGGGGTTTGGGGAGGAATTATGTGGTATATACAGGCTGCATTTGGCCAGGGGTTCTCAGAAGGGAAGACAGAATAGCAAAGGTCCATGAGGATTGAAGAGCAGGGTCTCATGAATCATAGTGCTCGGGTTCAAATCTCAGTTCTGCCAATATAGTGATGAGTGGCCCGGGGCAAAGCACTTAATGGCTTGAACCTTAGAAAACTCCAAAAGGTTATGGTAGCTCACGGGGCCACCTGACCTATGGGAAGGGACCAATCCTGGAATAAAGGGTATATTTATATGTGCAAATTTGGGGAGTTTGGTGGGAAAACCTCTTTGCAAGAAGAAAGTCAAAGGTTGTCTTGACAAACAGGAACAGGAATCTAGAGTAGGGCCTAACAGGTGGCCGTTGCCTGGGTAACCAGACAACTTTTGATACCTTTCCCTGGCTCAGCCAGTTACTTCTGGCACTTAAGGCTTGAGTTGTGACGTCGCTTCCTTTCTGGGGGCGAATGCGCACTTGGATTGGCCAGCCTTCTCTATTTGGTCGGATGTCCCGCCCTTTGACTGTTCTGCAGCCGATGCGGGGCAGTGCTAGCTATGGCGGCTGTAACCGATGTGCAGCGGCTGCAGGCCCGAGTGGAGGAGCTGGAGCGCTGGGTGTACGGACCAGACGGGTCGCGCGGTTCCCGGAAGGTGAGCGACCTGGGGTTCAGTGGTCCTTTTCTAAGGCAGAGCAAGAGCGGTATACTGGCTCAGTCCTCGGGGTGGATGCCACCGCTCCAGTACTGTAGCCTTGCAGCCCGGCCTTTGAAATAAGAAAGGTCTGAGACCACCCGGAGCATATTGAACCCTCGGGGTTCATTCCCATGCAGGGCACTGCGGGTTATTAGGCTCACTCGAAATGGGCTCAGTATGAACTGTGACTAAGACTCCGCCCCTGCCCTCACAGGCCATTTGGAGAGACTTGACACACTCGAGAAGCTGACTAATGAGAGTTTCAATAAGAGCTCAAGTCCACAATGGAAGAGCCGTCATGGAGCCCTGTGTAATTAATTGCCAAATGAATTGTGCAGAGAGCGGTCCATAGAACTCCAGAGGAGGCAGAGCGCAGGTGCATAAGGAAGACTGGGGGAGGTGGGTAAGAGGTGAGGTCTGAGAGGACTAGAATTAGTAAGAGAAGGAGTTGTATACTGGATGTTCCTATGTGGACCGGCACTCCTTCACACCAGGGACTAAATTTTGACAACTGTGAAGCTCACTTGCTCTCTCATCCCCTTTTTACTATGGGAAGACCTATGGAAGGTGGAGTGTCAGGAATATTCTGAAATTAAGTGCATCAGTGGTAATGATGTCTGTACACTTCTTGTGGAATTAATTGTCACAGCTGATTGTTCCCCATTTGAGAACTGACTTCTCAAAACATTCTCTCCCTTTGACATCAATGATGCTAACTGTCCTGGTTTTCTTCCTTCCTCTTTGGCTGCAGCTGCTCAGTCTTATTTGCCTCCCCATGTATTTGACCCTTGAATATTGGCATTCCTCACCCTCTAACCCTAAAACCTAGGTAGGTTCAGTCAGAGAGGTAGGAACCGGGGCATTTAAATAGTATATGCTACTGCCCCACAAACTCTAAAATAGTTCATTACCTTCTCAATCAGACTTGAGATGCCCCAAGGAGTACATGATTATTTCCCCTTTCACATTGAGGATTCTTGGAAGGTAGAGTTGCATCTCCTTTAATACAAGAGAAGGGAGCAACCTAGATTTCTAGGACAAAGCCTTGAAACAGTTGGTGAATCTTGGAATTAACTTCCACTTCCCTTATAGGTGGCTGATGGCCTGGTTAAGGTGCAGGTAGCTTTGGGGAACATCGCCAGCAAGAGGGAGAGGGTGAAGATTCTGTACAAAAAGAGTAAGTGTTGCCTTGGGGTGTCTGCTTACCCTCCTTTCCATGCCTATGCTTCCTGGGACCTGGGACCTGGCCCTTCAGCACAGTAGGTCTCTGGAGTCACCCTTTGGGGATAGAATGAAGTCACCCTTTGGGGATAGACTGTGAATCATTTCCCTGCTGAAATGGTGAATTGGAGTGTGCTTTATATTTTGTGGTTGAACTCCAAGCCCATGACAGTGTCCTAAGTTAGAATAAGAGCTCTGCTTGAAAGGTCCTCTTGGTGAAGGAGGGTGAAGGGGTATGGAATTTCCACAGGCAAGGTTCAGAGGCGGGAACTTAGTCACTGAGAGCCCCAGCCTTGGTTCGGCCATGCCTTCTTGAGAATATCAGCTCTAGCGACCTGCTCAGTAACTAGAAATCAGATAAAACTCTGGCTCGTCTTGGTGGCACTGAGAGGCTAGGGGCCTTCCACCCCTGGTGAACATAGGTCATTGGGAATATTGAGGGCTCCAGGGTTGGGGGGCAACTGTGTTCCCAGCTCTAAAGTTTGAGGTCAGCCAGCCGGTGATCAGGGTAGAGACAGGAAAGTGGGGATAGGGGGCCTGGTGGAGACCTGCTTTTGGACACTGTGGGTATCAGCTCATCACTCAAAGCTCTCTGCAAGGTAGACCACTCCCCCAATATCAGTCATAAAACAGATTTCCACTCCCCAACCCTATTCCATTTTCCATCTTGCTGCTTTTCTAGTTGAAGACCTGATCAAATACCTGGATCCGGAGTACATTGACCGCATTGCCATACCTGATGCCTCTAAGCTGCAGTTTATCTTAGCAGGTAGTCCTGGACAATGTGTATATATGCATCTGGGGATGTGAATTGTGGGGGAAGTTGGTCAGAGAGATGGCCTCCCTACCTGACCTCTCATGAACACAGCTCTGGAAACTGCTCTTTGGAATTCTGGCCTAGCTCTAGGCTGAGGCCCAAGGTGGTCCTGTGGTCTTCTAGTAGACATTGGGTCTAGTATATTTCTGAGCCAGGTGCAGGCCATGGTGTTAGCCACAGTGGGAGCTACTCCAATGTTCTATTAGTGGGCTGCCTCTAGGATTGTTCTTTAGAACCTTCCTCGCTTTTGCTCACTAGACAGAAGAGCTTCTAGGTAAGGGTGGGGGCAGAGAGCATTGCACTTGGAAGAGGAGAATATTGGTAAGAGTTTCAACATCTTTCATGTGAGAAAGCTCTGGGATTTCAGAGTTCTAGACAGGAAGTATTGTCTTAACAATGTCTGCTAATCAGTCAGCCACTTCATGAGGGTTTGCCAAGCACCTGTGTTTGTCATTCATTATAAAGATTTTTAATGACCATCTGCTGTGATCCAGACTGTCTTAGGTGTGAGGTATACAATGGTGAACCAGAACGTCCCTGAGTCATCTCCATGGCTCAGACATTGAGTTAAGGAGATCTTTTCTTGCACTGACTCTTGAGTCCAGCCTCTTCATCCTTTCCTGTGACTACTGCCTCAGTGTTCAACCCGTTGCACATGAACAGTTACAGTCTCCTATGTTTTCTTTTTGACCCTAGTCTATCCCATTCACATATGGTCCAGTATCATCTTCCTAAAACACATTTCCAACATGCCACTTTGGCTACTTTGGAACCTCAGTGTCTCTCTCCTTGCTAAGATAAAGTTGTAAAACCTTAGCGTGCCATTCAAAGCCTTCTATAGTCTGCCAGACTTACCCCCACCCACAATTCTGTTTCCTGTGTTCTCCTTGCTCTAGTTCAGTAAATTGTCTTTCCTCTACTAATTGACAAGCATTCTTGCCTCCAAATGTTTGACATAACAGTCCTCCCTTTTTGCATGCCCTTCTCACTCTGCAGTCATTGAAATCCCCTATGCAGAGGCACGCTTTCTTCACTGGACTCTTCTGTTACTGTCCCAGCTCTCCAGGAGCTTATAATTTGTGTATCTCAGAACCACTGAGCAGAATCTGCCTGGCAGTCTGCCACATGTCTCCTCTTTCGACCTTCCCAGGAGCCCTTGAGTGTGGGGATCCAAGTCTGAAGTACTTTGTCTTCTGTGGCCTAGGAGGGACTCACTGAATTTGTTGATAGGAGGCTAGAAGAAGAGGCCTTAGAGTTAAAACTTGGAGAAAGGTGGGATTTGGAGAAACTTAGAGGCTTCTTGGGCATAAGATGGGTCAGAGCAGAGGCATACAGGAGAGATGGGGGCAGAATGGGGGGATGTGCACCTAGAGAAGGGGGCAGTGGGCAGAGTAGCTGCCCCAAACTCCAGGACCCAACCATCTTCCCTGCCAGGTCCTCAGCCCCCTTCATCAGAGTAGCAGTGCCCAGGCTTGCCTCACTGACTTATTTTATCTGTTTATGCCTCAGAGGAGCAGTTTACCCTCTCCCAGGTTGCACTCCTGGAGCAAGTGGAGGCTTTGGTGCCCATGCTGGACAGCGCTCACATCAAAGGTACCTTTCCACTACTCTGCTTGGGGAGGTGTGTGGATGGGCAGGACTTCCCCTGGGCTCAGACCAGGTCTGCTCCTTATCTTTACCTTTACCCTGGGAGTACCTGCCTCCTGCTATGGGATTAAAATTGCCAGGGCAGAGAGCTAAGTTTCAGAACACCAGGCAATTTGGGCCTGAGGACACTAGTATAAGCCCAGCAGCTCCCAGTTCGATTCCTTCTGCCTTTTACCCCACCCCTCAGCATCTGTCCGTCAGGGTGCTGCAGAGTCCGGATTTTACTACAAGAGTCCCTGCCGGGTATGTGGATGCGTGTAAATTCTTCCTGCTAAGAGCAGTCCCTGGGCTTGGGTTTTGACAAGCAGACAGTGACTTTAATTGAATCCAGATATCCATCTTGTCTGTCTCTGAAGGTATTTTTCCCAGCTTCCCCTCCCTACACCTGATAGCTGCCTGCTGAGCATCTGACAGCCTTAAGCTTGGGGCCCAGCGTGGTGGCCAAGGCTTTGGGTGTTGGATTCCAGGTAGCCAGCTTAGGGGCCTGGCATTCATCTTTAGCCCACCTGTAGGCTCCCTGTTCCCTAGGCCAGACAGACTTGATTTCACTGGGGTGACAGCAAAGGGACAGGTTTCATGATAGGCAAAGATCTTTACCTGGCCCTGCTTACAGCACTGGGGTGGGGGTATGAGGCAATTCTGGGGACCCCAAGGTTTGTCTTCTCCTAGGGACCTGTATCTTCCCCTCCTTTTTGGGTCCTTGAGTAAGACTGGGGTGGGAAGGGAGCCCCACCACTACCTCCAGCTGCAGTGGTCGATGAAGCCTGGCGTTTGTTTAGCTTCTCCACTCAATACTCTAATCCTGCCGAAGACCTAATAGACTATTGAGCAGTCCCAAGGGAAGGCACAAGCATCATCGGGCAGTGTTCGTTGTGTTTTATAGCCGTTCCTGAGCAAGCAGCCCGCCTGCAGCACTTGGCCCAGATTCACATCCAGCAGCAGGTATGGAAGGGGAGAAGACCGGGAAAATAGCCTCAGGCTCCCCAGCTCCTCGGAAAACTTGGGGTTTTATCCTTTATCTTCCATCTGCCTTAGAGAGGGGAAGGGACTTGCCAGGTCTCCTGCCTCCCAGAGTAGGGCTATTCAGAGACACCAGAAGGTTGGTGTTGGGAGGTACCCGAGAATTCCTGGGGATGGTGTTTCCTTGAATATAGGTGGAGGAACTATTTTTTCACTATTCCCAGGCTCCAGTGTAAAGTTCAAAAAGGGTTCAGAAATAGAGGACGGGAGGAGACATATACTAACAGAAATGTTTCCTTAAAAGCGTGGTCCACTCCCCCTTCCATCAGCCTTAGGACTGTAATTAGGGCATCCATCTTAGAACCTCAAAGTACTCCTTTAGAAATTTTCTTCTTTTGGCTCTGGGGTTAAACATCACTTTTTCTAGGCTGTATGGGGAGTGGGGTCCCTAATAAGACCAGAAAGTTAGTGGGAAGTGGAGGCTTCGTCCAACTCCTTTCTCTGCCACACCTTGGCCCCGCAGGACCAATGTGTGGAGATCACTGAGGAGTCCAAGGCTCTCCTGGAGGAATACAACAAGACTGTATCCTTTCTGCTCAGCCAGGCCCCTGAAGAGTGTTGTCCAAAGCCCTGTCCTTTTGTTCTGTCTCTAGCTCTGTCTCATCCTGTCCCAGCCAGCCTATTCCCATTCCCCCACCTTCTTGGCAGATGCAAAATCTCTATACTACCTCACTCAGACTCCTGTTCTCACCTTGACCTGGGACTAGACAATGCTTCTCTCCAAGCAGTTTGTGCAGTGGGATGAGCTGCTTTGCCAACTAGAAGCTGCCAAGCAAGTGAAGCCAGCAGAGGAGTGATGGCTGCTCCCCATCCCAGGGTGGACCAGGGCAGGCCAGGGCAGGCCAGGGCAGCCAAGCTCCAGGGTCCTATACCAACCTGCCCTTGTAGCAGAGCAAGGCAGCTCTGTATTTATTGGATTCACAGCCTACCTGTCTGCACTCAGGTGGGGCCCTGAGATCAGATGTCTGGCTACTTGAGATTTGTTTGTTGCACACCCTCCCCTCATCAGTACCCTATTCCAGTGACAATAAACTGTAGAGACCACTGGAGGAGTGTGCTGTCTTCTTGGTCTAGGTTGGGATTGAGGGAGGGGGAAAGGGGCCAGTGGAGTTGTCATTGTTCCTGTGGTTGAACCAGGAGCTATACTCATCCTGGTCTTGCTTTCTGGGAGGTGTATGGCCCTCAGGATAAATTCGCTTGATGTCAATGGAACATTCATTTATGTATCCATTTACCCCACATTTACCAAGAACCCCTCTAAATGTCAGATTCCATGCCAGGTGGGGAAGACACAGGTAGGGTCCACCCGATCCCTCCCCTGCACAGGCTAGCTGCTTGAGAGAGTCAAGGAAAAGGGCAGTCCCACCAGGTGGGAACAAGGTCTTTAGGGGCACAGAAGGAAAAGGGATGGAGGGGGGAACTCTGGAGGATGATAAGCGGGCTCTTTGTGAGCCAAAGGAGCAGTATGTGCAAAGGCAGAGAGGAGCCTTGAAGGTGCTCTCTGTTGATGCTATTAGCCGAGAAGGGGAGCCCAGAAGAGGTTCTGATGCAGGAGTTTGGGCAGGCGGAGAGATGACGGTGAGGGTGGGAGCCGCTAGGGAAAGCGACAGAGCTTGATAAAAAGCTGAAACAGATTGACACCTCACTCCACCAAGTGTTTGCTGCCCCCTTGTGGTCTCCCAGAGTGCTGTGGGACACCCCACCTGGGCTCTCACTAGCATTTCAAATTGAGCATGTCCGAACCTAAGTCTGAAACTGGGAGACATCCCAGACTCTTCCTTCTCTGTCCAAACGGTCTCCAGCTCCTCACCACACCTACCTCCCAACTTAATCTACTTTTCTCTACTTCCACTGCCATTTCTCTACATCATTCAACAAATCCTTTAACAAGTATTTGAGTACCTATTACACACCGGACGAGTCTCCGTGGACACGCCCCTGGGACCCTGCGGCCTGGAGTCACCAGTGGTTGGGGCCCGATTTCCCTATCCCTATCCCATCCTGCGCAGGAGCCAGAGTGAGCCGTGCACACGAACTGATTTGGTCCCCGATGACCCCCCCCCTCCGCCCCCATGGCTTGCCAGTGCCCACAGAATAAGGTCGAAGCTCAGAACTCGGTGACCCAGGCTCTCGCCTGAGCAGCAGCGGCCATTCCAAACGGAACCCCTTGCTCTTGTGCTAAGTAACACTCGCAGCTTCGCCTTTGCTGTGGCGTGCTCAACTGGTAACACCAGCCCTGCCACCTTCCAAGGGCCAAAGCCTCCTCATTCTTCGGGGGCAGGACTCCTCTGACGGCCGCTCCTCTCCTCCGCAGGGGTCTCCTCTCTCCAGTAGGAGTGCCCCTTCCACCGAGCGGCATAGAGTGGACTACGCTTGTATTCCAGTTCCCCGGACTTCGCGACTGAGCTCACTCCTAGATTTCCTAGTCATTCTGTTTTCCGGCGGAGTCCCGCGGGCTCCGCCCCTCGGGTCCTGCCCCGCCCGGCGTGCGCGGCCCCGCGGCCTCGGCGCGCTCCCGGCCCACGCGCCATCTTGGCTCTGGCTCGAGCTGGAGGCGGGCGTTACCGTGGCGGTGAGACCCGGAACCCAGCGGGGTGGGGTAGCAGTCCTGGAGGCGGGGGACAGGAGAGGTCAGCTTTTTGGCTGCTGCGGCTGGCGGGACGCTGGGGGTGGCCTATGGAGATGGAGACGGCGCAGGTCTGGAGGCCGGTAGTAGCCGGAGCAACCCTCCACGTCAAGCCTCTGCTCCCGAGTTTCTGAGTGACCTGTTTTGGGGGGATGACCCTGGGAATCTCTAGGTGAGGGGTGCTCCGCTCTGCCCTAGGGGTTTTAGAGTGGTGGAGGGGGTCAGTTATGTCTTTGAGGAGCATTTTGGTGGGGACACTTGTCTCTGCGTGGGGAGCTTGGGGTGTAGGAGCTTGGCCCTGTCCTCTGGAAGTGATGGAGGACAGAGCAGGTTCCCTCGAGTTGGGGGAGACCAAGCCCTGCACTGAGAGACTTACAGGGGCCTTTGGTGGAGAGTGTAGAAAGAATGCAACACACGCCAAAGTTAGAGTCAAAAGAAAAGTTTATTAGAAAAGGGGTAACACTCCACGGACAGCATGGTTGCCCCTAAGAGGCAGAGAGTGAGAAAGCCGAGGACAGTGAGAGACAGAGTAAAGAGTGCAGAGAGAAAGAGGGAGTGACAGACACTGAGGGACAGAGTAAGGACAGTAAGGGACCCTGTGTGTTTGGGGAATTCAGTTTATGTATCATACTTTAGTTCCTGTGACTTACAGTTTAAAGACTTTGATATGGACATACAGTGAGGAAGGAGAAGAGTATGTTGCTTGAAAGGCCTGCTGGCATTTCCCAGCCTTTGATCCGTAGGTCTCTATGGTTTTAGCCATAGGGAATGAACGATTTTATTTGTGTAGGGCAGCCATGTAAGGAGTCTGTTTTTTCCTGTTTCCTCTTCATAGATGTGGGAAATGGGTTGTTAGCAATCCCAGCAGAAATCTTCCTTTGTTCTGCAGCCTGGCTGCAGAGCTGATCAACATATTGCAGTCTCTGAAATGTAGCTTGGTTTAACAGTTCTCTCGCCTCCCTATATTAGAAGTGTAAGGTGAGGGGACCTTGTCCCTGTCCTGGGAGAGCCTGGGGTGAGGAGCTCTCAGTTTTGTTCTCAGAGAGTCTGGGATGAGGGCCTGGACTCTATCCCAAGGCGCCCAAGATGCTCCCCACCCTTCGGATGCCCCCTCTGAGGGGACTTGGCCCTATCCCAGAGAGCCCAACATTTGGGGAATTTGGTTCTCTCTCAGGAACTCCAGGGTGGAGGGAGGGCTATGGCCTTGTCCAGGGGAAGGGGTTTATGAGGTACAGCTCTTGCCACCGTCCTGAGAAGCTGGGAGTGAGGGGATATCATTTTTTTCCCTATAAAGTCTGGAATGAGGAGTAGGGCCATGTCCTGGAGAGCCAAGTTGAAGGGATAGCCTGGCGCACATTGCCTAGCATTTATCTGACACTTCCCTGCAGTGGGCAGCAAGATCCAACGGCAAGCAGATGGAGCACTACCGGAAAGCTGGCTCTGTGGAACTCCCAGCACCTTCCCCGATGCCCCAGCTACCTCCTGATACCCTGGAGATGCGAGTCCGAGATGGCAGCAAAATCCGAAACTTGCTGGGGCTGGCACTGGGTAGGTTGGAGGGCGGCAGCGCAAGGCATGTGGTATTCTCAGGTTCTGGCCGGGCTGCAGGGAAGGCTGTCAGCTGTGCTGAGATTGTCAAGCGGCGGGTACCAGGCCTACACCAGCTTACCAAGCTGCGCTTCTTGCAGACTGAAGATAGCTGGGTACCAACCTCACCCGATACAGGCCTAGATCCCCTCACAGTGCGCCGACACGTGCCTGCAGTGTGGGTACTGCTCAGCCGCGATCCATTGGACCCCAATGAGTGTGGCTACCAGCCTCCAGGGGCACCCCCTGGCCTGGGCCCCGCACCTAGCTCCAGCTGTGGCCCCCGACCCCGAAGAAGAGCTCGAGACACCCGGTCCTGAAGACCTGCTGAGCAAGCTGTTCTCCAGGCTTGAATGTCTAGGATGGCTGTGCCTTCTTTGAGAAGCCTCTATAACTGTTCAACATCCTCAACAAGACTTGAATCCACAGAAGTGGGCCTTTTTGTTCTGCTTCCCCTTCTCTCTGCTATGAAGAGTGACAGGTGTGCGGTCTCTGCCATGTTCTGGATTGCTTAAGAAGGGCTTACTTTGCCTTCCATCTACCATTGCCTCTGATCTGCTTTATGACAGAGGTGCAGGGAGTATGTTTGGAAATAAAGGTTTGTCTAATGAGCCTCCCTCTGCTCTGCCTATTGTGTGGAAGTGGGATTAAGGGAGTGGGAGTCTCTGCCCTTGTCCCCCAGGAGCTCACAGGCTAGAGAAGGGAAAAGTAGCCTCAGGCTAGTGCCAAGATGATCTAGAGTTGTTAAGAAGTCTCAAGCAGTAACCTGATATATCTATACCTCTGGGTAACTACCACATGCTTTGGGCTGGTTTAGGGACTCTGCCAGGTACCAGGTCAGACATTTTTTTCCATCTGCGGCATATATTGTAGTAATTAAGATCATGGTCTCGAGCATTAGACTGCCTGGGTTTGAATCCTGGTTCTGCCTCTTGTTTATTAGCAAGTTACTGCTTTGTGACTTTGGGGAAATTACTTCTCTGTGCCTTAGTGTTCTTATCCATAAAACGATATAGTACTTACCACAAGAGGTGTTAAGAGGATTGAAAGTAGAAAGATACACATATAGCTCTTAGGTACCACCCGAGCATATAGTGCTATATAAATGTTAATTGCCTAATTATTAATGACTAGCTTACAAACATGCTTTTTCTTAAAAACATACCTCAATCTCACATCTCCCTTCCAGGTCTCATCCTTGCCTTATTACCCCTTGCTGCTCATTTCCTTGGCCTTAGACTCTTAGATTCACTCATGGTCAGGCCAGGGACATGAGGAAGTGAAGATTGCAATGGTAGCCAGGGCACTGCAGGGACCAGAGCAGGTTTGTGGGCAGTGGTAGACTCAATAAAGAGTTGAGTCTATTGGGTCTCCTACTAGATTTTTAATTTTTTTAAATTTTATTTTTCGATTATAGATGGCATTCTGTATATTAGTTTCAGGCATACAGCATAGTGGTTAGACATTTATGTAACTTACAAAGTGATTCCCCTGATAAGTCTTCCCACTGGATTTTGAGGTCTTCTCCAATGTGTCCAGTAGGCTGAGTGTCCAGTCACCTGGAAAGCACAAAGTTAGGGCTCTTCTGACCGTATGTTGTAGCAGGGTGGGCTCAGCAATTTGAGTGTTAAAGTGTTTGGCTGAGTCTGGGGAGGAGGACTTGAGGTGTTGGGGAAGAAATGGTTGGGGGATTAGAGGCCTAATTAGGGCTTAGAGCAGAGATGAGGAAACTATAGGGCCAGCAGGCTGTGGTCAAAACTTGGAACACTGTCATCCTTCGCTTTCCAAAGTAGGTTGCCCAGAGTGATGTGGAAGATCCTGAGGGAGGCGCAGGTGATGGAGATTCAGAGGATATTAGGAGAAACAGGAAAGCCTCTCAGCAGCTGCCCAGCCAGGCTTCTCAATTGCAGAGGTCATGGAGCATCCAGCACACCTCTAGAGGCTGTGGTGATGACTCAGGTGTCTTACTACCAGCAACCACCTGACTTCTCCCCATTCTCTTTGTGGCTAATTCAGGGTTTTTTCTCCCTCCCAGCTTCTGCTTCTTGCCTTTTCTCTGAGCATCTCCACTGATGAGTCTTCTACTATCAACACCTCTCTGTGTCGTTAGTCCCCAGAGCTTTGGGACCAGGCTACTTGCAGACTATTGATCTTTGGCTCAGTATCCCATCCTGATCCAGCCTACTGTGTCTAGGGTGGAATGATCATGTGGAATAAGCATGGTGACCTACGCTGAAGGAATGCTTCAGTGAGGTGACATCACAAGTTCTGGGAGTCCTATGAGGGGCTCCCAATTGGGCAGCTCGTTATTAAGCCACCACCTGGTATCTCCAGGAAGATGGCAGGAGTAGTGTGGAGGGAAACTAAGCTGGGGTTAAAATCCCTCAGGAAGAAGTGTCTCAGAATCAGGAAATAGGCCACAGGCTGAGGAAGAGATGGCTAGTGATTCCCGGACTTTTCCCCTCCTTGTCCTTCACAGAGCCCAACTGGGGTCTACAGGAGGAATTGAGAGAGGGAGCCAGAGAGAAATGAGACTTTTGGAGGTTGGAAAGCCCGACCAAGCTTAGGAAGGAGTATAATTGTTGTGTCAGTCTCTTCTTACTTTATCTTTAAGCCACTGTAGTATGGCTTTTGCCTCCATAATATTTTAGAAAAGGTTATGTCATGATACAAAAGGTAAGGAAATAGAAATAGCACTTTTAAGAAGTTGGATTGTGAATTGGAGGAGAGGTGATAAATAGCTGAAGAGGAATGTAGACTACAGAGAGAGTTTTTAATTAACTATTTCTAATGAGTTGGCATAGACTTGAGCATATTTGTAGGCTGATGGAGGAAGCCAATAGGGAAAAAAAATGGATACCTCATAGGATGAGACTCTTCAGGAGGCAAAAGGGTATGAGACCCAAAAGAATGGCGGTATGGACCTCCCAAAGGGAAGAGGAAAGATGCTGCCCTGTAACAGGAGGGAAGAAGCTCAGGATGGGTATGTATGCAGGTGGGTGTGGAGGTGAAGGTGGGACATGAGGGAGTTAGAGTTCAGAAGACTTCTATCTCCTTTTGAAGCAAGAGTCCAGCTCTGCTGGTAACAGTGGAGCAAGGAGGCTGGCAAGAAGGTGTGAGATAGTTGTTGCAATTAGGAGAGATAACAAGGAAGGTATAGGAGGGTGACTAGGCAGGGCTAAACCCAGTTGAGGCTGGTGACCATGAACATGTAGTACATCAGGGTTTGTGAGCTCCAGCAGTGCCCACAGGACAGATGAGGACTCAGAGAAAGCACTGTTGTATTCTTCCAGACTGAGGTCAAGACAGGCAGGAATGATTGAAGAATAATGAGACTGGCAAGAGAGTGCATGCAGTAAAAGACCAAGGAATCCAAATTGGGTTGAGAAAGAAGTGAAGATAGAAAGGGGCAGGAGTCAGTGGCTTGGGGTCCCTATGAAAAGATCTGGGCTAGGATGAGGAGAGGTGCAGTAGTTCAGAGAACTACGAGAGGGCATTGTAGCTGTATCAGTTTCTAGGGCTGCCATAGCAAAATACCACAAATTTCCTGTCTCCGTTTTGGAGACTAGAAGTCTGAAATCAAGGTGTCAGCAGGGCCATTTTCCCCCGAAATCTGTAGGGGAATCCTTCCTTGATTCATCCTAGCTTCTGGTTAGCTGGCAGTCTTTAGCCTCCTTGACTTTTAGATGCATCACTCCAGTCATCCATCTTCACATTATCTTCCCTTTGTGTGTATCTGATTCTGTGCCCAAATTTCTCCTTTTTATAAGCATCAGTGATATTGGATTTGGACTCATCTTAATGACCTCATTTTAACTTGATTACCTCTGTAAAGATCCTATTTACAAATTAAACCATATTTTGAGGTATTAGAGGTTAGGATTTGAACATAGCTTTTTTGGAGGGACACAATACAATCCATAACAGTAACTAAAGGATAAGATGGAAGAGTCAGTGGCTTTGAGAGTTTTAGGAGCTGACAGGACTTGGTTGTGGGCATGAGAGTAGATAGCTGAGTGGCCTGGAGGAAGTTACTGAAGATGAGGTTGAGGAATTAAGAGGCCAGGGAGGATGGTGTGTGTGTGTTGGGTAGGTTGGGAGGAGCATCTAGCTGGGTGATGGAGTCATGCAGGATGGAATATGCTAAGCATTCTTACTACCTGCCTTAGAGGTGGCATGTATAGTGAGTTAGCCCTGAAATGAAGACTTAAGAACACAGTATGACAGAGTTATGTACCTCCCATGTCCAAGCAGGCAGCAAGTCCTGACAATTTTGCTTCCTAAGTCTCCATTCCCACAACCTCTGTGCCCCTCATTATCTGGCAACAGTCTCTTTACTGGTCTCCTTCTTTGCTCTCCAAATCGAGCCACTAGCTGTTCCCTTTGTTTAGAATGCTTTTCTGCTAGATACCAGCATGACTATCTCCTTCCCTCCTTCAGATCTTTGCTCACATGTCACCTCAGTGAGGCCAACTCTGACGACTCCATTTAAGATTGTAGTCAACCATTTCTGATCTTTCTTACTCTTCCTTCCCCCACCCCCTGTTTTTTTGCCTTTTAAGTATAATCTCATCCTTTAATGTTTTGTTTATTGTCTCTCTTCCTCTGGTGAGAATGTAAGCTCCCAATTGACAAGAATTTCATTTTTTCCACTGTTGTAACCTAAGCATCTTGAACATAATAGGTGCTGGATAAATATTTAATGAGTGAATGAATGAATATTGAGCCTCCAAGTGTGTAGCCATACCCAGATCTATCATTTTTCTTAGTCTCCCCATACCCAGATTAGAGGACAAGATTCAAATTCACTCACTAGATAGCCTCAAAGGACACCCTTGCCTGGTCACTGCCATGGCTCAACCCATCTTTGGCCCAGTCCTCTTGGACCCTGGGCTCTGGCCACGCTAATGCCTCACTTTTCCCACGTGCCATGAGATTTTCTGCCTGAGCCTTTGCTCTTGCCATTCTGTCTGCTTGGAACTCATCAAAAGTGTTCAGAGGACACACATGCTGGGCTTTGAGCACTGTCTCCTAGGGACGTACCTCCCCACTTCCCTCTATTTGTCTGGACCACCAGCTTGGAGCTTAGGGGTCAGGCCTGATTCTGCCAGGCATCTCTTCTACTTTGGTTCTTGCAGTGGGAAAGATGATATCTGGCTGCACTTCTGAGACTTGCCAATAGGTGGCAGGATTCACAAAGGAATAGCTCATCCCTTCCCTTTCCTGAGTCTGCAGAGGTCTCCAGGAGCTTCTAGATATAGATGATAGTCTAAGATTGAAACTTGGCCCGTGGGCTCAGTGACCTCTCAGTTATTCAGCAAACAGTTAAAGATCACCCACAATGTGACAAATATAGTCACTGGGCTCGGAACTTCCAGCCCCATGAGGGTAATAACTATATATACAGATAATATCACTATTGGTGTGGTAAATTCGGAGATTAGGGAAGTTCATTTAGGCTTAAAGAGTTCAGAGTTGCTCATTCAGTCTCTGGGAACAGGAAAAACTTCAAAGAGGAGGTGATGCATGTGTAGAATCTCAAAGAGCTAGAAGAAAAGTGGAAAAGATATTCTAGGTAAAGGGCAAGCATGAGCTAAGACAGCGGTGAGAAGAACATAGAGATGACCATTGGACCTTGAAGTTCAAGGCAGGGAGTGTGAGGAATGAGGCTCAGAGATGAATGGGGCCAGACTGGAAGGGTCTAAGTGCCTGGCCAAAGGTCTTGGACTTTTTCTTTAGGGTTATGGAGAGTCACTGAAAGCTTTAAGAAGGGAGTGACGTGGAATATCAGAGTGGGTTTTAGAGCTCCGACTGCTAAAATGTGGAAAGTGGATTTGGGGGCACAGGGTAGGAAGAGCAGTGAGGAGGCTTCCAGGGGGATGGTGAAGCCAAAATTATGGCTAGAGTAGTCCCTGGAGAATCCCCTACCAGCCCACATGAGCTTTCAAGGCCTGGCACTTTGAAAGGGCTCTTGGCCCTAGTATCTTCTCCCTCACCATTTAAGCTACTTCAGTGCTGTTCCTCAGATTCCTTTTGGCTCTATCCTAGTTCCTCTGATTTTTCTGGCTAGAACCAGGCAGGGTCTGTCAGTTTCCATGTGGAGGCCACAGTGTCCTAGATCCCTCTCTGTAGATCTGTCAACCTTGAGCTCAGCTTACATCCCAGGCTCTCTCAATGTGATCCTTTCATGTACTCCCTTCTTCGACAGAAATACCCAGATAGGAGTGTGACTGAGGGGCCACTTCCAACAGGGAGCCAGAGTGAGCATTGGTCACTCCCTGCCATGTTCCCCCACCAGAGTTCGCATGTGCACATGCGTAAGTGTGTGTGCCTGTGTGGCATGTGCACACATGTGTATGTACTATTGGCAGAAGAGACACTGAGAGAAGGGCTTCCCTGGCAGGCAGAGGGGCATCACCTGAAGAAAGGTACGGAGGTAGGAAAGTACAAGGGAGTGTTTGGGGAGCAGGGAAGGAATGTTAGCAGGGTCTGGCAGGGACAGGTTAGGCTCTGAGGTGGGGCTTAGAGCCATGATTGTGTACTGCAAGTTGAGGGCACCACAGTCAGATTTTGAGCAGGGATTGGGAGTCACCTTCACTCACAGTCTTATGAATATGCACAAACCTGTTGAATTATGCAGAAAGAAAGGGCTTAAATATATATGCAAATTTGGTGCTGCCCTCCCTGTTGCTATGGAAACCAAAGAATAGCAGGAGAAGCCCAAACCCTGGGGAGACTAGGCTGGAGAGACTGGAGACCAGGAGACTCTTCTGCCATCCTCTTTTCCCATTCCT
>NW_006438906.1:898352-909386 GCF_000325575.1 Pteropus alecto
CCTGCTGTTTTGATCTCTTTCTTTGCCTCATTCTGTCTTTGTTTCCCTTTGCCTTGCTTTCTCTCCATCTCTGCCTCTCTTGATCTGTCTTTGTTTCCCCCAACCCCATCTTCTCTATTTCCCCCTCCTATTTTTTTTTTTCTGTCTCCCAGTCTGAGTTTCTCTGTGTCTATATATCGTTGACTCCATGTCACTGTTGCTCTGTGACTCAGACACTGTGTTTCTCTCTGACTTCATGGATCTTCCTATATCTGTCTCTATGTCTTCAGTTCCATAGGTTTTCCTCTTCTGCATCTTCCTGTCTCTATGTCTCTGACTCACATCTTTCTTTCTCTTATCTCTATTTTTGTGTCTGACTCTCTCTCTGATTGTATCTATTTCTTAGTCTCTCTTCTAGGTTCTCTTGGCTCTCTTTCACTCTGATTCTGTCTCTTTGAATCTCTTATCCCAATGCTTGTCTCTGTGTGATGGGAAAGACTGGAAGCTGCACATCTGTCCTTGCCTGATGGAATGCTTCATCCCTGGTCCAGCTGCCCACATGTTCATGGATTCCTAGGAATTCTGTTTCACGTCTGGCACCTGTCACAGCATTGGCTCAGGACTCCTGTGACAGGCGCAGGCTGGCTGCCAGGACACCATGTCTCCTGTCCCAGCCTCTGCCTGACATGTGGCCCTGCCTAGTGTTTCTCCCTCTCTGGATCTGTAGTTCTAACTCTCCCTGAGGCTGGTGAGCACCTTGAGGCAATGATATGTTGAATAGGGAACTAAGAGGCAAGTCTTAGTGGTTCACCCATCTGGCCCTCTGCCCAAGGGCTGACGTGAGGGGTCTGGCTGGGGCTCAGGTATGTGTGAGTCTGGGGCTAGTTGAGACCAATCCTGACTCCCAGAGAAGACTCCTTGCTGAGCTACAGAGTCAAGCAGCAGCCTTTCCATAGTCTATCTACGCTCTTGCCTGCTGCAGCCTCAGCCACCCAATTTCCTATTTGGGGTTCTTTGCCCCACTTTCATTTGCTTTTCAGTTATAGAGCACCATTCTACACCATGCTCTGCCTTCACAGATCCACAATGATACAGAAATGACATCTGGATTTTTTGTGTCTTCCCGTTCCTCCACAAGAAGGTGCTCTTTGGTCTAGGTGAAAAACAGATTCTTCAACCCCATAGTTTCCTATTTCTGGCAGCCTCAATTTGGGGGTACCAAGCATATGTGGCTACCAAAGTCATAGATCAATGTTAAAAGAGATAGACAGAGACAAGAGAAGCTGGATCTATGGAGGCAGCATACAGGGTTTGGGATGGGGTATGAGAAGCTCAGAGCAGGATTTGGCATGAGGGTGGGCTAGAGTATTTTGAGGGCAGGCCTCCCTATGTAGAGGGATTCACCTTTTGGTCCTGGACTCTCGGTAGGTTGCCTAACTTCCAGGCAGGTACTAGACATGAGGGATCTGGCTTGGACCCAGGTGTGGGGGCAGTCAGAGCAGTCAGGGCAAATCCCCCTTCCTCCAAGAGGCTTTCAGGCTGAGTGCCCAGCTTCCCTGCTCCTCCAGAAAGGACACAGACACAGTCACTCTTCCCACCAACTGTGATTCACCCATGTTCAGGCCCAGGCGTGATCTTGCTGCCAGAAATTCCATGTTTGAATTTAAAACCTCCCCAGACATCTCACCCCAGCCCACCTGGGCCAGTTGTGCCAACAGGAGTTGGAGGAGAGTCAACAGGGCTCTTGGGGCCTTTAGGCAGAGCCAGATGAGTGGAGAGAAATAGGATCAGGAGAAAGATGGAGAGACAAAGACTGAGAAGCAGAGGATGAGTAGATAGATGCGGAGAAAGTTTGTGGCAGACAGAGGAAGCAACATAGAGACATTGATGTGGGGAAAGCCAAAGCCTAAGGATGAAAGGGGCTGTCGTACCTACCAGGCTGGTATTAAACACTTCACTGGATTATCTCATTTAATTGAATCTTCACAATAGTCCTAGGAAATAGTCTCTATTATGATCCCATTTTACTCAATTGAGTCGCAGAGACATTAAGTCACTTACCTGAGGCCACAAAGTCAGTAAGTGGTAGAGTAAGGTATTTGGACACTTCAGTCTCACTGAAGAGCCAACGACAGAGACAGAGACAGAGGTAGGGGCAGATTCTTATACCAGCACTCATGGGGAATCTGGGAATCCTGGAATCATCAGGCATTTGTGCAAGTGAAGGGCCTTTCCATCAGGCCGACAACATGAGGCTTCCTGTCCTTTCTATTAAAGACAAGGACTGCGACAGAGAAGCTCACAGAGGGAAAGAAGAGAAAGAGATGGAAGGGGAACTCAAGGCCATAGAATTCTTATCTAACCTTCTCCTTCCTGCCACCGTGGTGTGCAGCCTGTCCTGCGCCTGCTTCAGATCCAGCCCAGCCAACACCTCACTCTGGAGGAGCCCAGACTTTGAGACTTATTCTTTCTTTTCCACATATTTATTGAGCACCTCCTAGTTGAGAGGCACTCCTGCCCCACATCTCCTACCTCTCTCTTCTCTTTCACTATTGAGAAATACTTCCCATTGTCTAACCTTAGGATAGGTTCTGCAATAAAGGACCAAGATTAGAATTTGGGGATACTTCAATATGCGTGGGTGGGGGCTGATTAGCCTAGTATACGCTAAGGTTGTCTGAGCACAGAAAAGTCCCTGAGGGCTAGCTTTGGGTGCCTTCTGGTTGGAGGCCCTTTCTAGTTGGTTCTGGGAGGAGGGTCATCCACCCAGCTGGTGAGGGCCTAGAGAGCTGAGCTGTCAGCAACAGGGAAGACAGAATGAGAGGAAAACCAGGAGCTATCCTGGGGGAGCTGGGGAGTCTGCGTTATGGTTTCTAATGTCTTAGCCCTGGTTTCAATTACCCCCAGGGTCCCCAGGGTTTCCTGACCGCTGCAGGCTCCCAAGCTTGAGGAAGGTCAGGACCCTCCTGGGAAGGCCGGAAACCAAAGGCTCAGGGATGGAAGTCTGGGGGAACAGGGAGCTTTTTCGTCCTCTCTTTCCCCAGTGCCTGGCTAAGAGAGGTTTCTAGACCAAGCAGAGCTCCAGGGACAGCAGAGAGGCTGGGAAAGGAGGGGACTATACTCTGCTCACAGGCCCCTGTGGAGGGTCTGCATCAGCCAGCTCCATAACACCAGCTTAGTCCCACTGACCCAACCCCACTCCTGGTTGCTAAAGCCCAGGGCTCTTCCTTGGCCTCTACAGTCTCTTTTTTGGTCCTATAACTACCCTGACTCCTGGCTCTCCTTCTACCTCTGAGGTCACCATGTCTTCTCTGCCCTCTCTGTCTTTAAATCATAGTTTCTAGGGTTTTCGCTGCAATCCTCTCCTCCCCTCCCTCACATCATACCCTCTCCCTGCTCCCTGTTTTATCCTGTCATCTTCCAGCACCCTCATAGTGCCCAGGTCAGTCTGAGACTTTGATGAATGCTCAGGCAAGCAGCACTAGCACAAAGGGTACCGAGGGCACTGGGAGCTGTTGGACAGAGACCACACACCTCCAGGCAGCCAGCCAGCCCTCTCTCAGCTTCTCTGTTCTCCCCATCCTTGCTCCTGCTGGCCATCATCCTACAGACCCTTCAGCTGGACATGTCAAGCCTCAACTCTCCAGCTCAGTGAATGGTACTGTCATCTCCTAGTCACTCATGCCAAAAACCTGGGAGTCATCTGTGCTTTTGTACACAATGTCCCCTCTAGGCCTGGCACACAGTAGGTGCTGATAAATTTCTGTTAAACTGAATTTAATTCAATTTTTTCTCTCTTGGACTTCTCCCTTGCCTCTATCTCCCTGGGCCTGGGTATCTGGCATTCAGTCTCAAATCTCTAATTTTTCTCTGTCTTCTGAATCACGACAGTTGAGTTTGGAGGGGGGGATGTTGAAAGCCTCTTTTTTTTTTCCTCTCCCCCTGTCCCAGGAGTGAGCAGGTTACCTGAGAATGGAGCTGTGGGAGATGAAGGGAGGGAGCCAATCTTGGGGCCACATCAGTCCCGTTTGGAAATCCCAGCCCTGTTATCAGGGAGGCAGCTCCACAGCTGGAGGGATCACTGTCTAATTCTGGGCTGGCACTAGAAGGGGACAATCCTTTGAAGACATATGCTCCCTCCAAGAAGAATTGGAGAAGAGAGAGATCAGAGCCCACTATAGTGGGGAAGGAAGGACGAAGGGAGGGAGGAAGGAAGGGAGAGAGGGAGGGACAGACTTTGTGCTTCTGAGCAGGGAATTAGTTTCATGCAAATTTTTGCAACACAAAATGAAAAACTGCATCTGTGATTTTGCAAGTCTGTGCCCTGCTCCCACCTTCAAACACATAGTTGTTCTCTAATTTCTAGCTTCCCTGTCCTCCCTTGTTTCTCTCCCCTCACCCCTTCTGGGTACCCCACCCCCCACCCCGCCATCCCTATCTGCTTCTCTTTCCAAAGTTAACTCAGGCCCCAGGATCACTCAGAGGGGAGCGTCCTTGGGAGAGCAGACAGTGGACTAAGTGTCCAGGGGGCCTGTTCTCTGAGTAAAGAGTGACATGAGTGTTCCTCCAGGTTGTGGGAGCAGATAGAGACAATGACTCTCAGTGCCTCCTCCAAAGTCTTGTCTTCTCTCTTCAACCCTATGGCCCTGTCCCAGGTCAGGCTGGAGGTCTCTCTCCTATGGGTCACACTGCAAACACCTCCTCCCTGACTGCCCACCTCCGGCCTTAGTCTTTCTCACCACTCTTTACCCAGCAGCCTCAATGATCTCTCTAAAACATAAATCTGGTTCTGTTCCTTACCTACTTTAAGCCTTTGCAGGTCTGCATGGCCTTAGCACCAAAGGCACTTCAGGATGTGGTCTCTGAGCCACACAGGCTGCCTGAGCTCGCCTTCTGGGTCTCTGTTTAATTCCTTACTGATTACCAAACCCTCTTTCCCATCCCTCGAGTGATCCATTCAGATAGGCTCCCTCCCCTGTGCCCTGGGACTTTACTCCCCCAGGTCCGTGTTGTCCTGCTCGTTTGCTGGCATCGATTCATTCATTCATTCAACATTTATTTAAACCTATTTCAAGTGTTAGGAACATCTGTTTTATGGCAGACTCAGCTCAAGATGCCTGGAGATGGAGTCCACAAGGCTGCCCTCATGGAGTTCCTAGACCCCAACACAAGTAACTAGGCATTTAAATGGCACAGTAACTACTATACAGAGAAAGAGTATGGCACAGTGGGAGAAGACAAAGGGGCTTAATCTAGGCTCTCTTAGGTGACATTTAGGCTGTCACCTCTTGCCTGAGGGGGCTGTCAGACACTGCATTCTCACATGGACAAATTATATGCTCACCTATTTTGTTTAGTATCCATCTTCCCTGACTAGAATGCGAGTTCCATAAGGGCAGGGGATTTTAAAACTTTTTTTTAGGCAAAAAGTAAACAGTAAAATGCACAAACCTTAAGGGCACAGCTCAAGTATTGACATATGTGTGTACACTCTTAGACCGCCCCCTCCCGCCCAACAAAGGTAACTGCAATTCCGACTTCTATCACCATAAATGAGTTTTGCCTCTTTTTGAGTTTTATATAAATGAAATCACTCAATATGTACTATTCTGTGTCTGGTTCTTTTTTTTTTTTTCTTTGCTCAACATTCTGTCTGTGAGCTTTATCTATTTTTGTTGTATGTAGCTATAGTCGATTCTTTTCCATTGCTATTACTATATCACAATCACTTCATCCATTTGGGTTGTTTCCAGTTTGGGCCTATTATAAATAAAATTGCTATGAATGTTCTTGGTGAACTCTATGATAATTTCTTTTGGGTTTGCATCTAGGAGTGGAATCACTGGGTCATAGTATATACATACATTCAGCTTAGCAGATCGTGCCAAACAGTGTTCTAAAGTGGTTGTACCAATTTACATATGCTCCAGAAGCGTGTGGAGTTCTAGTTGCTCCACATACTTGAGAGGGCAGGGATTTTTGTCTATTTGGTTCACTGCTGTATCCCATCACTTAGATCAATGCCTGGCATATAGTAGGTGTTCAATACGTACTTATTGACTGCCTTTTGAATGAGGGAGACATCAGCATTCCTGGGGTGTTGCTCTGACTCTGACTGTATAACTTGCTGTATAACTCTGGGCAAGTGACTCTCCCTCTCTGAGCTGTTTCCCTGTCTCTAGCATAAGGAGACCCACACCAGAGGCTTTGCCTTCCAGTGCCAGCTGGGCACCGTGAAAGCTGGACACCTGCTTATTCATTCACTCCACTTGTATTGATTAAGGTTCTTCTACGTACCAGAATGGTGAAGGTATGATCTACGACATGCCACTGACAACCTCTTTCAAGACAGCCAAAATCAGGGGTCATTGTCCATCTTGTCCCCAACTTATCCTCCTGGAGTCTGTCCTCCGTTCCTCTGTCCAGCCCTGACCCCAGGAGGAGGGGGTCTGGACCAAGCCTGCAGATGGAAAATGTGATTAATAATCAAAAAAACATCCAAGAGGAAGAGACCAGGAAAACAACTTGGGGAAGGCTCCTTGCCCAGGGGAGGGGGGCCATGTCCTGGGCCTCGGGACAGCTCCAGCTGCCCTCCCGCCGCCCTTTCTGGGAAGCTGCCACAGGAGCGGGTAATTTTAGCCAAAAGTGAAAAAAAAAAAAAAAAAAGCCACCCTAATTATTTATGAAAAAAGATGCCCTCCCCCCAATGTAAATTATGCTTTCCCTCAGGGCTGTCCCCTACTCTGTTACTTCCCTCCTCGTGGTCCCCCCACTCAGCAGGCTGGGGGGGCCTGCAGACACTGGGCTGGGGGCAGAGGAGGAATTTCAACATGAAATGTTTTGTTCATTAACAGAGAACATAGGGGGAAATTCCCTTTCTGCTCGGGCCTGGGCAGCCCAGTCAGATACTCAAAACCTATTATGAGAAATCTAGTCTGGGCTGCAGAGTGGGGTGGGGGTTATGTAGGGGGCGGGGCACAGACATTTTCTCTCCTCCTTAGACTCTTGACTTTCAGGGATTTCCTGAGCCTTAATCCTTCCTCCTTTCGGGAATTTCATTCCCAATGTCTCAGGTTGCCCTCAAACTTCCTTCTTAGCACGACAGAAGGAACTGGGGTTAGACTAGAGTTAGAACTTCCAACTAAGGAGGAAAGAAGGATGTCAAAGAGCGGAAGGGGAGGCTTTAGATCTTGCAAATAATTTAGAATTCTGAGAGAATATGTTGGAATCAGTAGGGAGCAAATCTGAGGAGGGCCTGAAGCAGGAGTGAAATCACCTCTTTCTATCAGAGTGGCTTTAGAAGGCCCAGTGAGGAGGGAAAAGGAGTGAGTTCCAGAAAATTGGGGGCAATTCCAGGCTGAATACTTACATTTCCCCATTATGGCTTCAGCCCTTTCCCATTCTCTACCTTTAGGGAATCTTTGCTCTTTTCTGGTGCCAGAGGTTGGAAGGGTCAGGGCACACTTAGGCAGAGGTCCAGCTGACAGCATGCAGAGGGCAGTGTGCAGGATGGGGCTGTTGTGAGTGGGCTCTAGGTGCTGTCCCAGGATAGTGCTGGGAGCTGTCTCAGGATGTTGGTGAGTCGTCCTTGGGGGTCTCGGCTGGACCCTGAGTGTGTGTGTTGGGGGGTGCTCTGAGCCCCCCTCCCTTGCTCAGCCTAGGGCTGTGTCAGGATCGGGTTTCTCGGCGCCTGGAGCCTCCGCGAGGCCGAGCTGTTCCCGGGCCTCGGCCAAGCCGCCCCAGGCGCTGGCACTGCGTGAGGAAGCAGGGGGAGCGAGGGGGAGCGAGGGCGGGGGGGCCTATGAGGGTGTTTACGTAACTGCCTCCCAGAGCCGGCTTCGACAGCCAAACCCCAGTGTGGGACTTTGTGTGATTGAGAGCGTGTGTGACTCTGCGTCTTTGCCTGTGTGACATGCGGTGTGACTGAGCACATGGCTGTGTGACTGTGTCTATGTGTGGGTATTGTGTTTCACAGAGTTCGGCGCGTGTTTCGGGGAGTTCGGTCCTTCTGGAACCTTCTAGCTCCCAGTCCACAGCAGGGGACCCTGACTCCCAGTGTGCCATATCGAGGTTAAATATACTTGTTTGACTCTTTGAGACTGGGTATGTGACTTTACATGATGATGGATGTTTGACATTTGTAGGTAAAACAGAAAGCCTGTGTGTGTATGTGTGTGTATGTGTGTGTCTTTGTAACTGGATAGCTAGATAGATATGTGCCCCATGGTGGAACTTTCTGATGGTATAGCAGGTTAGAAATAAGCACCATTTCCGAAGGAGCCCAGGAAAAAAGAGACCACTGGACACATAGAGGACACGTCAGTAGGAATGAGGGAGGGTCCTTGCTACCCAAAGGCTTAGGATGGCACAGTTGACTCCTAGAGGGGTGTGTGTGTGTGTGGGTGCGGGAGTGAGAGGTGGTTCAAATTTAGGTCACCTGCCAGAGTGAAGAAGGGTGGAGTCAAAAGTCCTGCCACAGAGCCCTTTTTCATGGTGGGTATAAAACTCCAGAGACCCAAAGTCAGGAACTTCTTCCAATTTCCCAAGGCCTTCCAGGGTTTTCAAATCTGGGATCTGAACTAGAGCTGTTATTTCCTGCTGCCCCTTATTGGATAGGCAGACGGTGAAGATAGGTAAAGATGGGGCAGGACTGCGGGAGGGTGTCAGTAAACTGGGGTTTCGCCATAAGAGAAAGGGGCTGGTGCAGAGCTGGGGAGGCCGGGGATAGCTGGAGAGGAGACAGGGACAGATCCTGCAAGAGCTTTGAAGCCACGCCTAAGAAGCCTGGCTTTGCCCCCACAGCAGTGAAGGCAAGGAGGGTTCAACATTGAAGCTTAGGAAGCTCAGAAGCTCGTGTGCAGATAGGGCATTGGAAGCGGCAGGAGCTGAGACCCACAAGTAAATTGTTGCCCCTGATCCTGTGGGAGGAGACTCGGTTCTGGGCCAGGCGCAGGGAGAGAGAGAGCCGCACCCTGGTTGTTCAGTAGGTGGCCGCTGCCTCTGTGCGGGAGCCGCAGCCACAGGGGGAACGCGCATCCTGCACCGCCCACCAGGTGTCGCTGTGGCCTCGGGGAAGCGGGCAAGGCTGCGGCCGCTGGGTGCTGCGCCCCGAGGATACTGCAGTTCGACAGGCGCAGGGATCCAGACAGGCTCAGGGATCCCTTCCGACGTGCGCCTCCGTCTTCACTAATTCTCTGACACACCGACATGTCCAGCTTCCAGAACCCCGTCGCCCCGCGCAGAACTTGCCCAGGCACCGGTGGACTTAGGCAGTGCCGACAGCTGACCCTGCATCCCCAGGTGGAGACGTTGGTCGGGGCGAAAACTCCCCACTGCTCTCAACCTGGCAGAAGGAGGCTGAGTCCGGGACGCTGGAGGATCCGGAGGTCAAGTCAGCCCACCAATGACTGGCGGATTGCGACGCTTATCCGCCTCTCCAGGAATGGGAGAACTCCTGAGCACCCAACCACACCCAGGCCCAGTTTCGGCGCAGGGAGAGGGGCAATTCCTGCTCCCCAAAGATTCCGTCGCCGCCCCCCTCACCCTGCCCCGCTCCTTCCCAGTGCCCACTTCGTCGTTTCTGTCTGCGGCCCAGAAGGGCCGAATAGTCTGAGACATCTACTGTGGGTGGAGGTGGGCTGGTCTCAGCTGGGCACCACTATTTCGCTGTGTGTGCTTAAACCCCAGCCGGCCTTCTGTGAGCCTCAGCCCCGCTGACTGCTGCTGGTTGAACTGAGGGGATTTTGAGGCCACGGAAATGAAAGTGAAAAACCCGAGTAGTGGCGGAAAGGATTTTTCTGCAATGGGAGTCCCCGAGGCATTTGTTGGGAAAGGGCCCGGGCGCTCTGGGCAGCCTACTGGGGAAGGGTGTGAGGAAACGGCGAGATATTTCCTTCCTTCTCTCCACCCCCAACCCTGGAACAGCTCACTGGAGGTGCAAGGCGCAGGGATTATGGGTCAAAGGTCAAGTGAAAAATCCGTAGGGTGGAGATGGGGTTGGCCACTCGTTCTCCGCCTCTGGCATTCATCCTTTCTGTTGCGCTCTCGCGTGGCCTCAGAAGTTGTTCTGGTTATCTAACCTTAATCCCCCATCTTGTAGCCAGACCGGAGGCCCAGGGGTGAGTGAAGTGAGCACACCAGACCCTAAGAGGCCAGGCTGCGAAAGGAAAGCTCGAGGTACTGAACCTCCAGCGCCAAACTCTTGAGTCCCGTCCAGGCATAGAGGGCGCACCCTCCCTATCCCCTTCATCCCAGTGGAGATTTTTCCCCAGGCCAGGTGTCCGGTGTAGGGGTGAGGAAAGAGAGGGTATTTGTGCTGGTGTCACCGGAGACTTGGTGGGAAGTGAGAGCCTGGGCTCTTAGCCCGGGCCATCCCGGATCATGGGTGCTTAAAGCCCCTTTCCCACCGCAAGAGGTGTGTGTATTGCTGAGGGGATAGGAGTAGGGGAGGGGCGGAGATGTCTGGCCTCCTCTGCCCAAATTGGGGCCTGGGCGCTCTGGCTCGCGCTCCTCTTACGGAGATGCCGGTGGGAGGACCCCGAGAGTTGGTCTGGGGTGTGCCAGGCATTCAAGGCCTGAACGTGCGGGAGTGTGCGCAACAGAGACCTGGCCAAAGCTAAGTGAGAGAGTGAGTGTGAATGAGCGACCCCGGGGGATGGGTGCGCGCCCAGCAGCCCTGGGAGATCCGGTGGAGTGGGTGTGGGTATGTGTGCGTGCGCGTCTTTGAGATCCGCGATCCGGGCTGCGCGTGAAGCGCCCGGGCCACAGCCGTCTGGAGGGCGTTCCTAAGAAAGGGCGAATGTGAGGGGGCCACGCGTGCCAGTGCGGGCGAGTGTGCCAGCGGGGGGAGGGCGCGTGCCAGCTCGAGATGACTGGGAGGGGGGCTTACAGGCCTGTGTAGGGTGAGTGTGCCTGCGTGAGCGGGCCGCGCGTGCCAGGCGCGTGAGCGTGCCAAGGCGGGGGCGCGCGGGGTCGTGGCCAAGAGGGGGTCGTGGCGCGCGGCCGCGGAGGCGCGGGTTGACAAGGCGGGAGGGGGAGGGGAGCGAGGGCGCGCGC
>NW_006438906.1:909655-918654 GCF_000325575.1 Pteropus alecto
CCCTGCCGGGGGCGGGGGAAGGGCGAGGCGCAGAGCCCCGGCGGTCCCAGGGCGCGGTGAGTACCCCGCGATGGACCGCGCGCGGCCGGACCCTCAAGCCCTCGAGCTAACCTAAGAGACCCGTGGCCCTCATGCGCGCGGGAAGAGAGGGACATGCGTGGGCCCGCGAACAGTAGGTGGGGGGACAGGAAAGTTCATGGGAAACTTTGCCCGCAAACTCGGAGGTGGGGGGGCAGGAGAAGAGGGCCCCCCACGTCCGGGCGCGCCGGGGGGTTGGGCGTGGTGGCGGTGGGGGCGAACAATCTGCTGGGAGGAGGTGGCCCGTGCGGATTGTCCTAGCGTCCCCGTTCTCCCTCACCCTTCAGCAGCGCCCGCAGGGTCTGGGAAAATTCCGGAGCTGGGCGGGGGGTCGCAGTGACCCCCGCGCGCCGGGAGGCAGCTTCCTTCTCCCTCAGAAATCTGGACTTCAAAGGGCCCAGGGGTGTGAACGGACTCGTCTGCCGATGTATGTGTGTCCGTGTGAATTCCCGTGTGTGTGTGTCGGCGTGAGCCTGTGGTTTCCTCGTGAGTCCGCCTGTATGTCTCTCTATGTAATGGGTCTCCTTCCAGTGTCTCTTTGTAAGTCCTCCAGTGTTGGGTGCCGATGTGAGTCCGCTTGTGGTGTATCCCCGTCTCTTTGTGAGTCCGCCGGTGTATGTCTTCTCCAATGCGTCTCTATGTGAGCCAGCCTCGGTGTCTCTGTGTTGCTTGGAGTAGTGTATCTCCCGTGCGTGGGGGCTGGGCCGCGGGGAGGTCACCAGACGGACAGCTCTCCTCCTCGGCTCCTCTCCTCTCCTCTCCTCTCCTCTCCCGAGCCTCTCCTGCGTCTAGCTCTCGCACTCGCTTGCTCCCGTGGTCCCCTCCCCCCTTCAGTAGCTTCAGGCGGGCAGGACTATTTCACGCCTTGTTGAAAATTCAGGATTTTCTTTCTCTTTCCGTCTAGTCTCTCTCTTTGAGAAGCGTCTGTGTGTGTCTGTGTGGCTGGCAGCTTGTCTGCAACACTGGGTGTGTGTCTGCATGCCTCTTTCAGAGTATGTTTGTAACATTAGTTGTTTTGCCTGTAATACTTGCTATATTTGTGTCTATATCACTGGGGGTGTTAGTGTGGCTGTAATCACTGGGCATGTTTATACGTCTATAATTGCTGTTATGTCCAGGGGGTCTGAAACACTGAGTGCATTTTTGTGTGTCTAACTCTGGGTGTGTTGGTGTACCATTGCATGTGTAGGGATAAGGCTTGAACAATTGGATAGTCCTATGGCTGGCTGCAGGGCTAGTCTGGGCTTGGGGGAGGGGAGAGGACTGTGTGTCTCAATAAACTTTGCCTCCCTGTCTCCACTGTCAAAACCTACACAAACCCTCTGGACTGGTTCTTGGGGCTTTTGGTCAGGATGCGTGACATGGAACTAAAGTTCATATTCCATCAGAGCTAATATTCCATTTGGGACCCTGAGCCTTATACAAAGACTAGGAGTTTAAAGTTCACACTCAAGACTCCTTTGGACTTTGGAATTCATACTCAAATTCACACTGGGACTTAAATTCACAAGGACTCACCCTCAGAATTACAATAGAACAGTGAGACTCACTCATATTCACACTTACATTCTAGGGATCATATCCAAATAATACACTTCAGTCCTGGGGTTTACATTCTAACTCACACTGGGGCTCTAAGTTCACACTTAGATTCACATTTTTATCCTGACTTGGCTCATAGACTTACATTGAGACCTAGAGCATACACTCAGAATCTCACTGGGGTCCTAGGGCTCACACTCAGACTCATTGCTTAAATCTTGAGGCTTTTATATTCACATGAGGGCCTTTGGGTTCACACTTAGAATCACACCCTGTTACACTTCTATCCTGGGACTCACATTCAAACCCACACTAGGATTGTGGTGTTCACATTCCCAGTGGAACTTAGAATTCATAGTCAAGTACATCCATGCTTTCTTTTGGTTTATGGTATATATCAGGTTAATTGGGGTGAAGAACAGAGACTGCTACAAGGTCTGTCCCCTCCAAAAATGGAGAAAGGAGGGGATACATGTGTGATCACATCCCTCTCTTGGGCTGTGGGCTGGAAAGGGTGGGAAACACCGACACAATTAAACCTTTCTGCCTTTCCTTCCCCAAGGAGACCAGGCTCTTCGCAGGAAGGTCCGAGTAGTTTTTGGTACAGGGGTGATATGTACCCTTAGAGTTCCCCATGTGCCTTGTCCATGTATATTCCCTTTAAATGGTTTTGGTCACCTCTCTTCTGGTAGAGAGAGTCAGGTGTGGGGAAATAAGACTCTGGTCTGCCTCCCAAGACATCTCCCCCATCCTGGTCATCCTGAGGATAGGAGGGGTGTGAAAATTACCTGGTGAGGAGTAGAACTCTGGCTCCTTTGACACTTTCAGGGTGTTGAATCTGATTCTGAGTAAGGTGGTAGCCCCAGATCTGTGGTGAGAAGGTAGCTGGACAGGAGACTGGATTGGAACCTACCTTCTCTTATATCCTCTGCTGTGGCTAGAGAGGGATAGGGGCCAAGTTATGTTATATCTCATGATATTTCCTAGAATGCCTGTTGGGCCCTTATTCTGTCTCCAGGGAATGCCCAGGGTTCCCCACTCTACTCCTCAGAAGAGCAGTAGCCTTGAGGGGTGGGAGGGGTAGGGTTGTGTTGGGCTAGGTTACGGACAACCCTAGGATCCACCTGCCTTGGAGACACTGCTGGGGCTTTATATGCCCTCCCACTATGGGGCCAGTGAGTGCGGTGCCTGAGATGCACTCTCACGGATGGGAGCCCTTAAAGTCGGGACCTGGCCCTCAGGCTCAGATGGCTGGGCTGTAACTGCTCCCTGTCCCTGAAAGGGACACATGCTCTCCATCCTCTCTATGGGGTGAGGGCTTGGGGGCTATGCGCCCTGCTCTCCGTCACCCCACGGCGAGTTGAAGTGTAAATGAATCGGAAACATATGGAGCGGATTTTCTTTGAAATGCAGATGTTGGGGGGGGGTCCCAGAGAGCATGCAGGCTGAGAAGAGAGAGCTGACCCCTCCTCCAGACCCACCATGGGACATCAGCTATGTAAACTGTGGCCCTGGGTGACCACGCCCACCAGGGTTCTTGGCTTCCTGTGGGGAGGGGCTGGAGAGGCAAGTGGTCCCTGTGGACCAAGAGCACTGAGGTCATCACCCCCTCCCTCTTTGCCTCAGCAGAGGGCAAACAGAGTCCTCAGAGCCATGCTGAGTTAGGGGTCACCAGAGCCAAGAGCTCTGGGGGGCAAGGGGTAGAAGGAGGAGCTGGGGCAGATGGGACAGAGTTAGATGCTGTTGCTGTGGGGAACCAGCTCCCAGAAGCTGAAGCTAGCGTACAGTGGAAGGAAATGAAGTTAGACTATGGTGGTGACTTCTAGTCAGCTCAAGGGCTAGTCATGGAGTTTAGGATGGACTGAAGAGACCTCAGTCCTACAGGAGGATGGGTTTTTCCAGACCTGGGCAGTCAGTATGCCCCATCGTACACCATACTTTCTCCTCACAACACTCAGCAAGGTGGCATAGTAATTGCCTCTGGGCTCTGTAGGACCCAGGGACTGGGTCTGCTTTGCTCCCAGAGGTATCCTGCCCCTGGCACAGACCTGGCACACAGTAGGAGGGTAGTGCTGAGTAAACAACACATCTTCCATCAGACTGGGTGCTCCTTGTAGGCCTAACAGTATTCCCCAACTGCCAGCTAGTGACTCGGAAGGATTAGATGCTCAATAAATGTTGAGAAATGAATAGTTGAGTGGAACAGACCACAGGGATAGGAGACGCCCTGGGCTTGAGACCCAACACCCTCTGTTTCACGCCCCCATTTGGCTTGAAGATCCCCTGAGTAATTGCAGGCTAGACTAAAGGAAGGACTTCCCTGTACTCAGGGCAGGAGAACAGAGGGTAGGCAGTTTCTTCCTTGAAAAGATCTGTAATAAGGGAGACCGGGTCAGGGCAATGACCCTAATTTTGTGGCAGAGGTTGGAGGTCACAACCTCTGTCCTCTCCCCAGCTTCAGGATTTTTCAGACTGTGGGAAAAGTCCTTTTTCTCCATGTGGTTGTGAGTATGTCCCTTGCTCTCTCCAGGTCTAGGTTTCTTGGCCACTAGCTGAGGCAACGGACCCTATCTCTGAGCCTCTGGGGCTGGGCTCTGAGGTTGTTAAGCTGTTGTGGGCACCATGGACTGTCCGTATAGGTTATTAACGGCTGTCTGAGAACACAGGGTTCGTATCCTAAAAATACCCTGTCCAGCCGGAGCCTGGGAGTTACCAGTGTGGGCTGGGATAGCAGTGGCTGCATCTTGAGCATATAGACACAGCCCGGAGAGACTGAGAGAGTATGGGGAAACTGAGGCTGCATGGGCAGGAGATCCACAGGGGATGGAATCTTTGTTTTTTATGGAACAAAGATTGATAAAATTAGTGGTGCCAGTTAGTCCAAGTATGGCAATAGATAGGTTAATCTATTATCCTACACTGCAGAGGATTTCCTTCTCAGAGATGTATCAGGAGATATGTGTGCTATCAGACATAAAAATCAAGTAGTCAGTAGTAACCATTTCAAGTTCAGCCCAGCTTCAGAATGTTCCAAAAATAAGTGTGTGGCAAAGAAAAAAATCTCCCCCGAAGTAGCCTTTCCTGAGCCACTGCCCCCTTCCCTACCTCCTAGAGCCCTCCTTGCAGTCCAAGTCTCAGTAAGTTTGTTTTTAGGCAAGGCAACCTTTGGTTGACCTCATAGATTACAAGGACCTCGTCAGTTTACAATCCCTTATTTTTTTTGTTTCATTTTATTTATTTATTTTTATGTCTACAGCACCTGGTCTTCCTAGGTAGTCTTCCATCCAAGTACTAACCAGGCCCAACTCTGCTTAGCTTCCGAGATCAGCCGGGATCGGGCTCGGGCTTGTTCAGGGTAGCATGGCCATAGACGCACACTGCCTTTAATAGCCCCCACCTCATGTCTGACCTCTGGGTCTCTGTGTAACCCCTCTCCCCAGGAGAAGGGAGCTATACAGTGTTCCCACAAAGGTAACTAGAGCCCAGTCTCTGAGGGCAGATGCCGTGTGACCTTGGCCTGCGAGCTGACCTTTCTGGGCCCCTCCATGAAATCGTAGGATGGGGGGGCTGGGCCCTTGCCCAGGCTGAGAGAGAAGGCGGTTTTGGCACTCATCCAGGCCCCTGACGTCAATGACTCTCCAAATAATGGAATCAATATTGGGTGTGGGGCGGGGGGGCAAGCGTGAACCAGGCCCCAGCGATTAGAAACAGATCAGCACAAACCCACAGCTGATTCTGATAGAGCTGCCTTGGAGAGCTAGGGTGGGAGGCCTGGAAGAAGGTGGCCCTTGGGCGGGGGGGCTCAGGAATGGGAGGTGGAGCCACCAAGTGTCCAGAGAGTGAGGGTACACAAATGGGCAGAGACTCTGGGGCTGCTTGGGTTGGAATAATGGGGTGGGGACTCCTATTCTAGTCCCTTCCTCCTTTGAGCCTTTGGGGTTCCAAGGCTAGGGGAAGTTTGTGAATGTAGACTTCTTTCAGCCGGTGAGTGATAAATAGTGGGCAAGGGTAGTTCAGAGTGCAATTCTCTGAATCCTAGACTGGGGCCCCTAGGCTGTATTGTATTAGGGGTCACAGATTATGCCCCGGATAGAGAGTTCTGAGTAAGACCTAAGGGAGATGACCTTTTGCTTGGAGGCAGAGGGCATTAACTTAAGATAGAGAAATGGGTATTCCCCTTTAGATTGGGAGTCTGGCCTCCTCCGTCAGCCCATGTCCTCTCAGCCTCCTAGAAGGTGAAGATGGAGTGGGCCATGGGGTCCATCGGGGGACGGCCTGGCAGCAGCTGACAAAAAACAGGAAGAAGGGCTGGGGGAGCACTGTAATTACGGGGCATTTATTATTAATCAGATGAAATTGCTGGAAGCAGCTGGTGTAATCTGCGTAGCGATACAGACTGCATGCCCCCCCAACACGTGTGCACACACAGATCACGCACAGCCTGAGCCTTGTTTGCTTTCACAGTTTTCTTCTTGTGAAGGTTGGATGGCTCTATGTGTCTCTGTGTCTCTGTGTTGGTGTGTATCTATCTGCCTGTGTTTTTTCATGTCAGCCTGTACCTACCTCTCCCTCTATTGTCTTTTTCCCTGGACTGTCTCTGGAATGGGAGGCGGAGCCACCAGGTGTCCAGAGCAGTGAGGGTACACAAGTGCGCAAGAATTTTGTCCTGATGATGTCTCTTTGTCTCTGTCTTCCTCTCTGCCTCCCTATCTAAGGTTTATCTCTTGATGTGCCTGTATCTGTTACTACCAGCCAGCCTGTCTCTAACACCTTATTTTAGTTTCTGGCCATCTCTCCCTGGTTGATGGTATCTCTGTATCTGTGCGCAGAGTTGGATGACATGGAGTCCCTATCTCATGGGTATGTGTTAGGCACCTGATCATGCCTTTGGGACCTGTTTTTTGGCAGAGAGGGGCATTGAACGCTGAGGATCTCCTGGGATCTTATAGAAGGTGGGGGCTCTGTTAAGTGACTGGAGCAACAGTGGCTATCAAGATAGTCCTGAGTACAACACCTGCTCCCTTACCAACTACCAGTTGTGTGACTTTGGGCAAGGTGAGCCTCACTTTACTCATCTGCAAAATGTAAATAAGATTACCTCCAAAGGTGTTCTGACAATTTAATACAAAAATGTATGTTAAGTACTTATCATGGTGTCTGGTACATCAAGGACCCTCAATAAGTGTTAGCTGTTATTACTTTATTATCAGAAAGCACTGTGCAGGTGAGAGAGAGAGATCTTCAGAGGCAAACTGGTATAGCAGAAAGGCTTTGGAACTAAGACTCACATCTGTGCTCTGGAAGTAATCAGTGCTGTGGTCATGGGCAAGTTACTTAGCCTCCCTGAATATCAGTTTCTTCAACTGTCAAATGGGAATAGTATTAGAATCTACCTCATGGAGGAGTCATGAGGATTAAATGAGATAATGCATATAAAGTGCTTAACACAGTTCCTGGCATACAACAGATGCTTAATAAATCAGAGTGGTGATCAGGCAGAGAAAGAAGATGGTAAGATGGTGGGTATTTATGCCTTGCCTGTAGCCATATGTCTCTATGTGAGTATGTATGTGAGAAAATGTGTGATATGGAGGTACTTGTGTTTGGAAACTGGCTGTGTGGGGATTCTGAATTGTGGGTATGTAGCGTGTTTATCTGTATGTGGTGTCAGGCAACTGACTTCTGGCCTCTCTTTGTCCTTGTGGCTCAGAACCTGAAGTCAGCAAGGGGTGCCAGATGGAGTTTGGACTACTCCCAACTTTTCCTCTTCTAGATGTTTCTCTGCTGCCTACCTCAGTCTCCCCTTCTTACAGTGGGGTTGTGAGTATGGAACAAGCTCTGAGTTGGACTAAGACCTGTGCCTCCTCTATGACCTCTGATTTGTGCCCTTTGCCCTTCTAGAATTCAGCCTTGTCATATCACCCCCCCTCCCCCCCTGGTTTTGGAAGTCTTGGGAAGAGTTTGGTCTGGAGGAGGAGGAGGACATTGATGTGCTCTGTGTGCGACCAGTGGTAAAAAGGTATGTGCTGGGGACCCAGGCTAGGCAGGTCAGTCTCAGGGCATCAAGCACATACAGTGGGTGGAGCGGTAGGTCTGGGGACGTGACTGAGATCCCTGCCTTTTCTTCCCTTGTCCTTCCTCCTGAAGCTTTCTGTGTTCTCATGACAGGGTTGTAAAGGGGAAGAGACTTACCCACAGTCACATAGACAAGGGCAAAGTCAGGTCAGAAAACTAGGTTGTTCATGACGGGGCTGAATCCTGGATGTGGGAATATGTTTCTCTTATTGTCAAGGCTCCCTCTCTGCCCCTAAAGCATCTCTCTGGCTTGATTGGGGAAGCAGCTGGGTTTGGAGAACATTAGATGAGGGGTCAGAAAGTCCAAAATCTTCTGGGGCCAGCCTTAGGGCTGGGCCTGACTCTCCCTGCCTTTCATTCAGGCCAGGCAAGGCTCCTGGATTGGCAGCCTGGGGGTGGGGTTGTCCAAGGAATTGAGGCGCTGGAGCGGAACGGAAGGGTCTATTGTCCAAAACCCGCCAGCGGCCCACAAAGGGCCGGCCAGGCTTTTCATCTCAGCTCGAAAACAGACTGGCCATTTTCCCGGCCCTGGGAGTTGGGGGTACTGACCCTTCAGAACTGGGACTGGGGTGTTGTTCAGAGTGGGGTGGGGTATCCCAGGCTGACACATGGCCATAAAAGAGACTTAAAATGGAGCTGGGGTTGTGAAGGGGAGGAAGGGAGGCTCCAGAGGGCTGTAGAGAGTTAAGCTTCCATCTTATGGTTCCCAGAGGACCAAAGGACATAGAGTAGGGTATTTGATAGACATTCAGATTTACACAATAATAGGTAATAAATATTTATAGGGGCACACCTGGGAGGAGTCTGATGGCTTAGTTGGAAAAGTGAGCTTCTGAGCTGTGAGGGCACATAATTCTCCCCACAAATTAGGAATACCTTAGGGAGCTGGAACAGGGGCTAGAAAAGAGAAAGCTAGTGGTCAAGCAAGAGTATGGGCTCCCTGCAGCAGGAGGGACTGAGGCCAGACAGCAGGAAGGACTTCCTGCCAACAAACAGTAGCTCAGATGCCCTGACCCTGTCCCCAGGGATTGCAGAGAGCAGGGGAGCTGGAGAACACCCCTGGGAGTTAAGGCTGAGGCAGCTTCTGTGGAGGCTGAGGAGGAGGCTGGAGGGAGGACTTGGCAGTTCTGTCCACCCTCCCCCAGCAGCACCTCCAGCTCCACTTAGAAACAGCTTTTTAATTTAACAAAGTGGATGAAAAACTGTTTTTGGAAATAAAAGATATCTGCTGTCTCCCAGGCTAGCACTCAGCCCTTGCAGAGAGCCTCTCTCTGAGCTTCTTCCGAAGGAAAAAAAAAAAAAAA
>NW_006438906.1:918857-920400 GCF_000325575.1 Pteropus alecto
GGGCTTCTGCAAGGAAAAAAAAAAAAAAAAGGCTGCCAGTGGCTCCTTTTCTCTCTGTCTCTGTTTCTCTTTTATTTATTTATTTGTGTTTCTGCTTCTTGGCCCCCCAGCTTTCCCCTTGGCCTCCCATCAACTCCCCTATTTCAGCCTCTGTGGGAGTCTCATCCTCAGTCTCTTATCTTCATGTCTCTGTATCTTTCTGTCTCTCTTTTCCCGATCTCTCTTCCAGGGCTTGTCTCTCTTCTGATTCGTCTCTGTCTCCTAGTCTGTCTCAATCTCTGTTTCCCTTCCCCCCTTCCTCTCTCCCCCAACCCCTGCTCTAAATGGGTCTATTTAAAACACCCGACGCTGCCAAGTCAGAAAAGCGTCTCCTGATAAAGCGCATTAGGCGGAGGGAGGGAGGAGAGGGGAGGAGGGAGGAGGGAGCAGCGGGCGGACGGATTGATCCAAGCCCGTAACCCCATTAATCAGGCATCGTGGATCCCCCGCCCTCCCCCAGCTTCAGCCCCTTCAGAGCTAAAAGCCCCTGAAATATTTATCACCCCTCCCTCATGGGGGGTAGGGAGGGGTGTGTGGCCCTTGGTGTGAACATCCCCAGCTGCCTTGTGCCCTCCCTACAGTGTGTATGTGCACATGTATGTCTGCATGCATGGGTGTGTGCACCTGACAAGCCGAGAGCCCAGCAGCTGTCTTGTCCCCCGCCCCTATCTGAGCAGCCTGGTCTCCTGGGCAGCCCCTAGGGACGCTTAAGAGTCTGGCTGGACTCCTGCCCCTCCTGTAGGGTTCGGCTGCACAATAGGGAGACTTTAGGGTCAGTTAGGGATCCTCATGCTCCCCGACTCCCACCCCCCGCACCAAAGTGCAGTACCTGGAGGACTGGATAGCATTGTAGTATCATTCTCAGAGGGCGGGAAGGTGAGCTGGGGTTCAAAGTCCAGATTCCCCCAAATTTCAAGTGCAGGAAGTAACAGGGCATAGAGTTGGGAACACCATGCTCCTAAAGTGCATGAAGGTAACTTGGAAGGCTGGCTGAAGTTCTCCCTTTATCCTCAGAGGGCAGGAATATGACCTGGGGGTGGGTCGGGAACCTTCCGTTCCCCTCAGAAATGCAGGAAAGTCAGTGACCTGGGCCTGGATGAGGGTTCTCCATCACCCCCAGAGAGTAAGAAGGTCGCTGCTCTCTGGGGATGATTGGGAATAGGTCCCACGTCTCAGGGCGTACTGATCCCCCCTGGCAGCAGAGGTCAGTCCTGAGACAGGCAGGGGTCTATCCGGGTTGGCCTCGGGCAACTTCGCCCTTGGCAGGGTCAGGGAGGTCCCCGGCCCGGAGCCTGAGGGTCCCTTCCCCCTCTGCTCCCCCTGAATCAAGTGCCACATCTCCTCCTGACTCAGACAATTAGATTCAAAGGATGACCTCACTGCCTGCCGTCCCTCACTCGCTCCCTCGGCTCGCTCGGCTCGCTGGTTCGCTCGCGGCGCGCCCCTTCCTCCCCTCCTCCAGGCTCGCTCGCCGCCTCGCTCCCTCGCAGCTCCGCCCGGCAAC
>NW_006438906.1:920417-942410 GCF_000325575.1 Pteropus alecto
CCTGCTGCGCCCCCCCCCCCCGCCCCCCGCTCTTGCCTCCCGGGAGGACCCGGGCTGCTCCGGCCCCAGCCTGGAGCCCCAGGGGCCCGATGCTCGCGGGCGGCCGGGTGGACCCACGGAGTGCGGGAGGCATCGACGGGGCGCCTGCGCGGGGACCCAGGTCAGTGGCAGCTCCTCGCAGGGCCGCAGAACTTGTCACCCCTGCTGCCGCTGCTGAGACGCCCCAGCCCGCGCCAGCCCTCCAGCCGGCCTCGGCGCTTCCCGCTCCTTTCTCGGCCCCCGCCCCCCGCGGCTGCTCGGCGCGCTCCCCCTGCCAAGCTGTCTCTTTTCTCTTTCTCCCCCCAAAACCTCCCTGCCTCTGCAGCCGGTGGGAGGGACTGGGACTTCCTGAGGTCCCAGGGATGGGGCCGGGGCCCATTGGCTGCAACTGGACCAGGCCTCTGAGAGAGGAGGGGGCTCTGGCTGTGTCCATTGGCCTGGGGGAGGAAACTACCACCTGGGTGGGAAGGGGGCTACTGAGAGAGAGGCCCTGGGTGCGGGGGTGACATCTAGACAGAGGGGATGAGCTCCTGATATCTTACGTTTCTCACATCCTGTGGGCCTTTTGCCTGGCTTCATTTGTCCCCACCTCCTGTCTAGCTTTAGTCCCCACTGCCTGCTTTCATTTGGCCCCCACGGCCTATGCTCTTTGGGGCTCTGTCACCTGGTTTCCTTAGAACCTGCTGCCTGATTTCTTTTGTTCCCACTGCTTGCTTTCCATTAGTCTCTATCACCTGGCTTTATGGGATTGCCCTGTCTGGTTTCCTTCCATCCTGCTGCCTGGTGTTTGCTCCCCTGCCTGGCTTCCATGGAGCCCTATCAGGCTCCCTTTAGGATGGGGCATCAGGGCCCAAACTACACCTGGATTGGCAAGTGGTGAAGATGTCAACAGCATTGCAAGTCGTTCTCAGGTTGGGGCATGGCCCGCACAGCCTGGATTCTATTCTGCCTGGACAGCGACATGGTTTTCTCTCTTGTGATGTGGGGGTAGGGCTGCAGGGTCCAAGGACACTTTAGGATTCTTGTCCTCAGTGGTTACTTAGAGGGGTACTAGCTTCACCAGTGCTATTCCCATCTCTCTTTGGGCCTGACAGTGATGACAGGGCTTTGGCAGGGGCTGGGGTTGAAGTTAAGGCCCCATCTCTTCCCCCTTTCCTCCCCATCTATAGCTAGGCCTGACATTTGGGCTATCCTGTAGACATAGAGAGGTTTTGAGGAGGACTGGGATCACACAGCAGGTAGCTAGGCTGAGAGCTGCTACTAATCCTCATCCTGGAGAAGAGGGTGAGGAGGAGTATGGGGAGCCAGCCGGGTTTCTGGAGTTTTCTGGCTCCTGCTGCTACCACGGTCACCATCTCTTCATCCAGGGGCTTCTTCACCCCTCTTGTCTGGCCTGGGTCTCCTGTCATTCCTGAATACTGGTGAAAGCAGGGTTAGGGAAGGAAGTTGCTGCCTGGGGAATAATCGTCTATTTCCTCACTTTTTAGGAATCAGCAAAGTTCCTCCTTTCCTTTTCCTTCCTGCCTTAGGCCACCCTAAGCTTTACTCCCTTCCCCCCAAGAACAGCCTGGGTAACCCAAGGTCCCAGCACAGAGTAACTGTTCTGAATGTGTATCTGTGTATTTTCCACTGCTGGGTGTAGGAGTATGAGAGGCTGAGGGTGACTGGGGAATTCTGAGTTTTTGGAGGTGAAGTGGTATCTGTGAGGAAGATGGACTCTTCTGAGTATATGATGGTATCCATATGTGAGACCGTCACTGTTCTGAGTAAGTGCATGTGAGAGTTTGTGTGTGTGACTGTGTCTATAATATATGTGCACGCACACCAGTGTGTGTGAGGCTGTGGCAGCGGGTGTCCATGTGGGAGGCCATGATGTGTGGCCGTGGTGATGCCAGTGTCTGTGAGAGGCTCCTGGGTGTGTCCGTAAAGCTGTGGCTGTGTATGTGGAGGTGGGGCTTTGGGGAGCTCTTCTGGGTGGTTGTGAGAGCCCAAGTGTGTGCTACGATCTAAAATGACGTAAGCACTGGGTGCTGTGTGGCCCTGCATTGCTGGTGTGTGTGCGAGCATGTGCGCTCACGTTCTCATGCCTGTGTTTACCCATCAGGAACAGATTGCTCTGACTTCCCCACTGTGAAGAGGGGAGTAAGGGGGAGGAAGGATGGCTTGCTTTTGCCGAGCTGACCAGAAGCTTCCTCAGGAGTTTGTGCAGTGTGCGTGCACGTTAAAGGGGGCAGGGAGAACGGGACACTGTTAGATGAAGACAGTCGAAGTTTCTGTTCCCCCACCCCCACCTCTGGTTCTGTCAGAAAGACCATCTTTAGTTTTTTTTTGTTACAGATCGATGCTTCACATGTACTGCCTCCCCAGCCCCCTTACATGTGTGCATGTGTGTATACATGCACACAGGCTTACAAGCATAGGCTTCTGCGCATGTATTTGAGGGTGTGTCTGCACCATAGCAGCGATGGGGCCAGGGGTGGCATGGAGATGCTGAAGCAAATAGGTCTTTGTCCCAGGCCCCAAGTCTGGAAAGCTATTTTATCTATTCTTACGTATATATGGAAGTCCCTGAAGCCTCCTTCCTGCCCTGCTTCATCTGCTGCAAGCCCTCTCCTCCATCAGCTAAGGGAAGTCTCATTCAACCCTATTGCTCTGCCCATCCCCCACCTTACATGGAGTTCTTCCAGCTGTCTAACCTCCTGCTGCAGCATTCTCTTCCTCCAAGAGGAGCAGCCTTTACTCCCTGCAGACTTAACCTGACTAGTGTGTGAGCTTTTTGGGGGTAGAGTGTCCTCTTCATTCTTCTAGAAGCCAGAAGAGACTCTGGACTGGGGTTAGGGGATGGGGGTTTTGGTGCTTGTGCCTCAGCTTCTGTGCAGCTGTCCAGAACCCATGTGCCCAAAGGGAGGACAGGGACTTATCTGCCCCTTCCTGCTCTCCATTTAAGAGGCAGGAGGCTGGACCAGATGACCTCTAAGGGAGAAAGCTCAGACTCTTTGCACCTAGAGGGCTGCATAAGCACAGTCCTGTGTATACATGCATATGATATGCAAGCACATGCCCAGGTTACCAGGCAGCCCCACTCTGGAGTGGGCCTCCACATGTGGGCACGAGCTGAGCTGGTGAGATTCAGGTTCTCACCCCCAAGATACCTCCCAGCTGCCCATCCAGGCTTGTCATGGGAGGGCCCCAGGCTCCCCCCACAACACGCCTGCACACACATGCAGCAGGGCACGCACATGCTGATCTCAGGGTCCCCAAGGTGCCGGAGGCTGGGGGTGGGGGGTTTGAGCACTCAGAGTCCAGGCTGCTGCCAAAATCCATAGAATCTTGTCCCCCCCAGGCCCCCATCTCCGGCTGTGGAGGTCACAACAGCAGGTGCGGATACCCACTCCCCCCAACTCATTCACATTGGACCGCCTCCTTTTCCACAACCTCAGCCAGCGGCTGGAGCTGGGGGACAGCCCCCCCTGCCTCCCTCCTGGTCACCCCCTAACCCCCCTTCCTCCACTGGTGCTCAGCTTCTCCTGCCCCCTTATATGGGGGGAGGAGGGAGCCTATGTTTGGAAGGAGTCTTTTCCCTTGAGCACTGGGGCTTGCCCCTGCAGTGGGTGGGGTTATGGTAGCTCAGGAAAAGATAAGGCTTGAATCTTGAATCAGGCATGGCTTCTAGGACTTATGCTCCTTGGGGCGAGGGCAATGAGAGCTGAAAGATGGGCCAGGTCTGGAATGGAGAAAGAGCCAGAGACAAGAGACTCAGGAGGGAGAGACACCACGGGGAATGGGAGCCCGTCTGCCCTATAGCGGGCTGCCCCAGCCCAAGAACTGGCCCCTGACCCAGCCCACCCCCTCCCCTATAGGGGGCCTGCTGGGCCAGCTGCCAGGGGCCAGGCCTCCCTCCTTGGCCTGTCCCCCCATCCCCCAGCCTCTGGACGCTCAGACCTCTGCCCCCTCCCCCACCACCCACGCTGTCCAGGCTGCCTGGTGGGATCTGGGGGCCTCCAGGCCTCAGCCCCTCCTCCCCCTCCTGGAGCTTCCCGCCAGCCTTCACTGTCTCTCCCAGGCTCCCCCTCGGCCACTACTGTTCCTTCCTGCCCACTACATCCTTGTCCCTGTCCTCGCTCTCTCTCTCACTTTTTTCCTCCATCTCCAAGTGTAGGTGTCTCTCTTCCTCACTCCACCCTAATTCCTCCGTAGGTCTGAGGACTCTAGAGTTCCTCAGGCCTTTGAATCAGTTTATGCTGAGTCTTGTCCTGTGTTCTTACTTCATTCCCAAGACAGACCTTCTAGGGCCACTGTGGGGAGAGAGGAAGGGAATGAGGTCTCAGGACAGAGTGCCTTTTCCAGAGGGATTCTGGAGTCTGGGGTTGCCAAGGAAGATGGAAGGTGTGGAGATGTCACCTTGGCCCTGCCATAGGCCATTTGCCCTCCATCAGATGAATGTTTCTGACCTCACCCAGCCTCAGGCCATGGGAGAGTCCAGGCCAGTGAAGTTCTTTGGATCTCATTTTCTTGGAGGCACCACATGGGGCCTCCCTTCTCATTCATTGTCTAGGCCACATTGAGCCTATCTGACCCTTGGCACACCCACACCAACCAACACCTCGAAGCTCCGAACACAGTTGCACATCACCATACACACAGTTAGAGCTGGCCCGCAGTCAGTGATGCTCAGAACCTCCCATCCCCATGCTGGATGTGGTAGGGATTCCTCAGGGTTGAGCTTGTATAGCTTAAACTGCCGTCTGCTTCCACAGGGATAAATAGGGGCTTTCCAAAACTTATACTTCCCCTTCCTCAGGTTCTGCCTTCAGCAGGGCAGGAGCTGAGAGTAGGGGTACAGGGCACCTGGGACCTTGCTGGGGTTGGCAAGCAAGAGGAGTATTGGGCCATTGATCCTAAGCCAGGCTTAGAAACTGGGTAACTGAAGTCCCTGATCCAGAGCCTGTCACTGTATCTGTCAGTCTCACTGCTGGTGACTGTCAGTTTCCATGGTGCCAGTATTACTGTAGGTGTTATTCTGTGTGACTGTCCATGTTACCGAGTCAACATCCCTGTGTCACAGTGGATGTCATCATCATTGTTACTCTATGTGATTGTCAGTCTCATTGCATTTTTGTCTTTGAGGTTATGTTACTATTACTGTGACTATGTCAATGTCAACAGGTGTCATTGCCCTGTTTGTTGGTGTCATTGTATGTAACTGTCACTCACTGCATCATTGTCACTGTAGTGACTGTCAACAGCCTTGTGTGTCATTGTCAACTATACAACTGTGTGATTTATACTGGTGTTGTTATCACTATGTAATGCTGTCTTTGTGTCACAGTGGGACAGTGACAGTAAGTTGTGGTTTCAGGGTTTGTTTCTTGGTTTTTCAGCTGTGTGTGTGTATAATGATAACATTGGGGTTCTGTGTCAGGAGAGGTGCTGGGCTTTTTCTACTGACAAAGGGTTTGGGCTACTGGGCACTATGCTCCTTTCTTGCTAATAGGATGTCCTCTGTTCCCACATCATTCTGGGCCTGGGACTAGAGGCCAGGCTAACCCTTAGAGGGGTCTACAGGGAGCCCAGGTCAGTTTGCATGGCCTTTATTTGTGGGGTTTTGTGGGATTTATCCTGCAGATCTGTCCCAAAGACATTGGGTGTGAATTCAGAAAATTCCTGGGAAAGATGCTCTTTGCCCTGGAATGGGCAGCCTGAGGTGAGCCAGGGCAGTGTTGAAGTATAGCCTAGATGCCTCTGGCCTCAGCTTCCTTACCTGGAAGTGGGCCTAGCGCAGACTCTTAGGGGAGGACGAAGTGAAATTAGCCTGGGGCTTTCTGGATCTCTGGGACAGAAATGGAGTGGGGTTTTAGTTCACCCTTATCCCCTGGGGGCTGGATTCCTGGATCCCCAGGGAGGAGCCCTACAGCCCCCAGGAAGGCCCTGCTCTTCTTGTCTTATGTTGGCCAACTGCTGCGTTGACAGTGTCTCACACTGGAGGAGCTGGGTGGGCTTAGATGCTCTAGGGTGGACCCAGGGACCTTGCCAGTGTCTCTGTCATTTTCTCTAGGTCTGTCTCTCCTTCTGCCCTTGAATCTCCGCCCATCTCCTATGCTCCGCATCTCTCTTCCTGTGTCTCTTCCATTTTTCTCTATTTCAGTCTCTTCTTGTCTCTCTGGGTCTCTGCTCATGGCTTTCCCTCTCTCCCTGCCTCACCGTTTCCCCCTCCCTGGGCATCTCCCTTTCCTGGGTGCCCCCAACTATGCAGTATCTGTCTTGGTACCCCATCCCCCACTCTCTGCAGCACTCTCTCTCAGCAGCGCCCGTCTCCCATGGCTGCAGCCCTGTTGGCCCAGGGCCCGGCCCTTACAGTAACTCATCGGGCTGATGGAGGCGACTTTGATGAAGAAGCCACCCCTCCCCCTGCAGGGGCCCAAGAGTGTGTGTGTGTGTGTGTGTGTGTGTGTGTGTGTGTGTGTGTGTGTGTGTGTGTATTTGCTTGTATGCATGTACTCCCGTGCCAGACAATCTCCTTGCCCCTGTCTACCACAACTGGGACCAGGAAGGAGCTGGGAGCAGAGGGCCACCTGCTCCCTCCCTCTTCTCCTATCTTGCGATCTAACCTTCATCCACTCTGCCTGCCCTGCCACCTCCCCATGCTCAGGTTCCTGCTCCCATGTGGTGGGCAGTGGGTGGTGCTGAGGTGAAGTATCTTCTTGGCTGTGAGGAGAAAGACATGGGCAGATGGCAGAGATGGTGGGGGAGGGACTAAGGACTACCTGCAAGGGTGGAGGTGGAGAACCAGCTCTTGTCTCTATTTCTCTAGCACTAGCTCTGAATTCAGACAGTCTTGGGTTCATTTCCTGGCCCCACTACTTGCTGACTGTGACTTTGGCCATTGTCTTAACCTCCTAGGCCTAAGAAGTAGCTGAAGATGGGGGAGTGGCTGAGGGTCAGGAGCCAGGCCAAGTGGTAGCTAAGGCTCCAGGAGTCACTGATGTGGGAGGGTTAGCCAAGGCTACATGGGGCCTAGAGAGATGAGCTGTGCCAGGGAGGGGCAGTCAGAGCACCTGTGGCTGTGGCTGGAAGAAAACCAGGTGCAGATGGGGGGACTAGCCTGGTGAGGGGCCAGTGTAGCAACAGGCAGGCAGGAGCCCTCTCCTGTAAAAGAACTCCCGGAAGTCAGATTCTCTCCAATTTCCCCACCCACTGCTACAGGCTAACACCCACATTTGTCTCCCCCTTCTCTAGCTCTGTCTGCAGTGTCTCTGGCTGTTTCTCTGGCGGTATTTCTGGCAATGTCTCTGGCTGTGTCTGGCAGTGTGTTCCACTGTGTGTGTGAGTGTCCCTGGCAGTGTTTTCAGTGGTGTAGATACTTTCTGACTGAGCATCTGGCTGTGTGTGTGTGTCTCTCTCTAGCTGTTTTTCTGGGTGTATGCCTATTTGTATCTATCAGTTTTTCTGGTGTTTCTCTGCTTGTGTGTCAGGCACTTTCTCTGGCATTGTTTTTGACAGTATCTCTGGCTCTCTGGCTGTGCAGCTGATGGTTTCTCTGCCTGTGCTTCTTGCTCTTTCTCTGATGCTGTGTCTATTCGCATCTGACTGAGTCTTTTACAGTGTTTCTGGCAGGTCCTTTGGTTGTATATCAGCTGTATATCTCTGACCATGTTTCTGGCTGGTTATCTCTCTGGTTGTGTCTGTCTGTTTCTCTGGCCTCGCACAGTCTCCCAGTATAGTATATCTTCAACTATGTGGAACTATTTCTTTGGGGTTCTGCCTGGCTGTTTGGGGCAGTGTCTTTGAGCAGTGTCTTTGCCGTGTGTTTGGCTGTACCTCTGACAGTGTCTGGCAGTGTTTCTCTCTACTAGGTCTCTACTTCTGTCTGATTGGCAGCCCCCCTTTCTTCTCGGACTGGGGTGGGAGAATCGGATTTGGACCTTTTTCTGCAGGAAAGAAATTATTTCCCTGCCCTCAGATATTAGCATGTCCTGGGGCAGGATGGGGGGAGGGCAACTGGACCCCTTCCAGGAACCAGGACAGCAGGTAGGGTGTTAATTGGATCCATCTTGGCTTCTGGGGACATGTCTTGAGTGTCTTTTATGTGCTTATATGAGTGTGTGTAGACGCTGATGCGCATCTCCTGGGCTGGGGGTCCCAGGCTCCTGGGGCACATGGCTGGGTGAAAGATGGGCTGGCATATGTGACAAGGACTTATATGTGAAAACTCCTTGTTCTTTTGGTCATCGGTCATATCTGACCTTGGTCACATCCTCTGTGTACCACTGCCTTAGTACTCTGCTGCTCTGAACCTCCCAGAGCCCAGTGGCAAGGCTCCCTGGAGGACAGATCTGAGGGGCTCCTGAGCATTCAGGTTTTGGGCTCTCTCCCCAGGAGTACAGCAGGGCCTTCCATTCGAGGCAGTTTAGAGAAGTATGGACCTCCAGCTAAGTTAAAACATTACCCTTTCAGTTTGCAATGTTTATAGCTAATTAGTCAACCTCACCAGTAAAGTTTTTGTTTTTTTTAGAAAAACGACCCTAGCATTACCATTGTTCTCTAACTCATCCGCGGCTGACAACATCCTGCAGCCAGCAGCCTTATCCAGCAACAAACCACTGTAGGTTCCCTTCTACCATCTTAGCAAACTTTTGCCTACAGATGCCAATAATGTTTTCTGTGAGCAACAAACCACTGTAGGTAGAAGGGAACTTCTACCATCTTAGTAAACTTTTGCCTACAGATGCCAATAATGTTTTCTGTTGCTTGAAAGAGGATCCTGAGCCCCATTAAGAAGGGCATTTGGGGTCAAGGTGCCCTGGCCCTAAGGCTGGGATTTCCCAGTCTTGCCTGAGAACAGTACGGGGTGGTGATGCGGGTGGTTCCCCAGGAGGTTCCTGCCTAGGCTGATGCTGCCCTTTCCCCCACACCCCTGTTTCTCCCAACAGATGGCTGCTCCTGTCCCATGGGCCTGCTGTGCTGTGCTTGCTGCCGCCGCTGCCGTTGTCTACACCCAGAGACACAGTTCGCAGGGTGAGTGCTGGGTGGGAGCGGTGTGCTCCTTGCCATCCCCCTCCCAGAGCTGAGCGTGAACTTTCCTTGGCACAGATGAACGCACTCACCCAAGAGCCACACACTGGCATGTGCTGGCATTGCCACCCATGAACACCCAGAGGAGCATGAGTCATCTGACACGTTTATCCAGGATGACCCACTGATGTCTCATAGGCAGTCTTCCAGTCTCTCCTGGGTGGTCTCATGCTGATGGTCTCTCTGGCCTGAGATGATCTGTCTTTCTTTCCACTAGGATGGATGTAGGGAGTTGGGGGCCACTGTACAGTATCTGGTGAAATGGGGCCCCCTGGGATTTTGTCGGAGGTGCAGTGGGAGGCACTGAAAGAGACAGTAGGCAAGAATGCTTCCCCTTATCAGAGATGGTGGACTGAGAACAAGGATGGGGGGATGGGCAGGGTGACAAGTGGAAAAGGGCTGATACACTAAGGAAGGAGACCGGACAGTCAGTCAGCTGGAATGGCTGGAAGAGGCAGAGATTGCTCAGGCAGAGCCATTGGCAGCCTCTAGCTCTCTCCCTACCAGTGTCCAGCTAGGGCTGAGTCCTTCCCACAGCCCACAGGGTAAGGAGCTTACCCCTGATGGGAAATAGGTGCCTTCTTGAACTTGACCACTGCATTTGAGTGAGGCCGCACCTCAAACAGCCACGTCAGTACTAGGGCTGACCTCAAAACTCCTGGAACAAGGCTCTAAGTATAGGGTGCTCCCCTCTTGGATGTATTCTGCATCTCCCCACACCTCAATTGCCTTGGGTAGAAGCACAGAAGGTAGAGGCACCTCTGGGGCCCAGGCATGGAGTAGATCCTGATGGCTGAGCTCTGTCACCCTCAAGGCCGTGAGTTCAAGGAGGGCAGTAGGTCGAGGCTCCTGTGGCCCCTTCCTTGTGAGACCAACACTGAGACCCAGAGAAAGCCTGGCTCACCCTAGGGCTGCTCCCCAGTGGTCAGGGACCCAAGGTACCACTAGGCCAGCCCATCAACCTCCTGCTTGCAGTCAGCCTACCCTGGGCTCCAGTGCTGACCTGAACTGCTTAAGCCTGCAGTGGTCTCTGCTTTGGCCTAGCCCCTGCCCTATGCATAAATCAGAGCCAGATATGACCAAGGCCTTGGGTGAAAGACCGCATCTCTGCAAGCGTGTGAGACTGTCCCTGTGCATTAGGCGGTATTCGTGGGGGTTGAGACTATATCCCTGTTTAAGTACATTTCTCGGTGTGGTTGTACCCTCGTGGGCTGTGCCCCAGTGTGACATTGTCTGTGTTTGATGATGCCCTTCGTGGAGTTGTGTCCTTGTAATTGAGACTATCCCATAATGATAGTTTGATAGTTTCTGTTTCTGTCTCTTTGTGTGTCTGTCCCTGTTGAACTGTTTCCTGGTGTGTGAGATTGTATCACCATGTATAACTGTGACTCTGCGTGACAGAGGTGCTCCTCTTGTGCATGCATGTGATCTTGTGTCAGCTTTTCCCATCCCCAAAGTGGGACAGTTTCCCTGTGTGGCTGTGACCTTGTGGATGGTCGTCCTGTGTGTGCTTGTTCTTTTTTGTGGTGACTGTCCTCATTCTATGTGTGTGGTGATGAGAGGTTGCTCAAGATGCCCGGGGGGACTGTTTCCGGCATGTGGTCCCCATGTGAGCCTGTGTGCGCAGGTGCGAGGGAGCCGTCAGCTCTGTCCCTCTGTGTTCTCTGTGTCCATGACCTCATCCTGTCTCTGTCTCTCATCCTGGCTTCTAACAACCTTTTCACAGTTGATTCCTTTGGAGCATTTGTCACCGCGTCAGGGCCAAGAACCCCATCCTCCTCCTACTGCTTGATTTAATTTCTGAAATGGACAGCACATCAGTAGGGGCACCCACGGGGCGGGAGGAGAGCTGTCCAGAGACAAAGGATTAAATCACTGCCATCTTTGGAGCTGTTGCATGGCTGTGTGTATTGCCATTGTTCTGTTATTGTAGCAGTTGTGACACTATGTGATTGTCATGTCATGTTGCCCCCTCTGCCTCTGCCTTGTGGCCTGTAGTTGTCTTCTGTCATTGTGTTGTCATTTTTCATTCTTGTCCTGCTCTCATGTTGTTGATTTGTCATTGTTGTCGGGTTGTGTTTCCATTTCCTCTGTGAGGCAAACAAGGTGCAGTGGCGAAGTATTACCCCATTGCCATTATACTTGTGCTATTGGGTTGCTGTTTCCTCATCTTGTGGCTGTACCTGCCCCCCAGGATTAAAGGGCTATCCTGGGTTCGTGTTAGTTCTGAGCTGCTATTGGTCAATGTTGATGTGTTGCTGCCAGGACCATGATGGCCACACCCCTTCCCCAACGGTCAGTTTTCAGCCTCTTCCTCAGGCAGCTGGATGCAGAGTCTCTGCTGGGGGGTGGGGTGCAGAGAGAGGGGCTTGGCATGTTTCCTGGAAGCTCCAGGTTTTTGGAAGAGAGGCTGGAGGGGGGCTCAGAGGCTAGAGCTGGTGAATTGGGGAGGGCTCTATGGCTTGAGCCTTGGACACTGGGCCTCTGGTCAGGGGGAGGCCCCCATTCAGTCTTTGGTCCAGCCTCACAGCTGTGGCCTCCAAGGCCCCCAGCCACCGCCCTTCCGCCCTGTTCATCCTCTGTTCGGCTGGTCCCAGGCCCCACAAATGAGTGGTCAGGGCTGGCTGGGTTTCCAGCTTCCCTCTTCAACAGGGACAGGGAGGCTCAGAGAGGGGCAAGACAGAGACAGGCAGCAGGGGAGAGACCCGGAGAGGCATGGAGAGACCCCAGCACAGGGAGGCTGAAAGAGGCAGCAAACAGGGACAGATGTTTCAGCACAGAGAAAACCAGTACTGGGAGGGGGCTGTGATGGAGGGAAGGGGGCAGCAGGCAGCATAGGAGGATCCCTACCCCCTGAAGGCCTCGTGGTGTTAACAAGTCTAATTAAGAGGCCACTGGCCCAACTTAATTGGCTCGTTAACAGGAACTGCCTCTGAAAATCCCCCAACTCAGCGGGGTGGCTCTCAGAGGGGAGACGTGAGCTGGTGTTAACGAGGGATCCCGCAGCCCCCCAACTCTGACCCCTCCCCCTCACTCTTCCCCTCCCACCCTCACTCCACAGATCTGGCTAGAACCAGGGAAGCATCTGTCCTTCCAGGCTTGGGGGGGCAGGATGAGGAGAGTAGATTTGCATCTCGAGGCTCTGCATGCCTGCTTCTCTGCTGGTGTCTGTAGATGAGTATCTGGGACCACTCTCCTCCCCCACTTAGCCCTGCCTCTTGACAGGTGCTCACTCCCACCCTTCCACTCTAGTCTCCTGGGCTCCGTCCATCATGCCTGGGTTGCTGAGACCAGGGCTGGGATTCGCTTTGGGGTCTGACAGGCCCCTCCTGGGGGGCAGGAGAGGGATGACCAGAGAGCTCCCTCAGTCCCAGCATTTCCCCACTCCCACCCAAGCAGTTCCTGCTTTACCAAGTTGACAGCTGCCAGGAGTTCCCTGGGGCTCTGGTCCTCCACCCTGCCCATTCTCCCTTCTGCTGCTGCTGCCCAAGCCCTGAATGGCTGGTTGGAGGATGGGGTGGGTCTTGTCAAAGGGGCCAGAGTTGGGGAGAGGGAGAAAGGCAGGACAGAAAGAGATAAGGATGGGAAAGAGAAACAGATGGGGCCTCTCAGCTCTAGCTTGCCTGGGTAGCAGATGTCAGTGACTGGGGCTGTGCCTGTTGGTGGCAAGAGGTTAGGGTCAAGTGGGTCAGGAAAACTTTTAAAAGACCTAGGGACTGGAAGTGAACTGAGTTTTCACTGAGATCTATCCCAGAACTCTACACATTCTCTCTCTCTATCACACACACATACGCACACACACTGAAATCACTCATTCACTCACACGCAGTCCCCAGACATGCACACACACAAATTTAGAGACACTCACATACCTCTACACTTGCACAGCCACGGGGAAATTTGGTCACTCTTCATCTCCCTAAGACACTCACATCGTCAGACACAGAGTCTCTCATCCTGGACTCCTCAGTCATGCACATTCACAGGCTCTCATCCTTGTACATTCACCTGGAGTTACTGGGCATATCTGTGACATGTGACTTTTGTCCTGTGCCCTCCCCAACTCCCACAGAGGCACCCCATGTGCAGTACGAGCGCCTGGGTTCAGATGTGACTCTGCCTTGTGGGACAGCCAACTGGGATGCAGCTGTGACGTGGCTGGTAAATGGAACAGACCTGGCCCCAGACCTGCTCAATGGCTCTCAGCTCGTACTCCGTGGCCTGGAACTGGGCCACAGTGGCCTCTATGCCTGCTTCCACCGTGACTCCTGGCACCTACGCCACCAAGTTTTCCTACATGTGGGCTGTAAGTGTTGTTCCCGACTCCTCATCCGATCTCCCACTTCACTCAAGGGGGTTGTCATTGAGGCCCAGACCCTTGGCCCAGATCAAATCCCCTTCCTGTTGGTGGTCGGGGGAGGGCTTCAGCACCCTGACTCTTGCCCTCTGATTCTATCCCAGCCTGCTCTTCTGACCTCTGAACCCAAACTTCTCAGAGTCCAGACCCCTGGGCATTTTGCACATGCATTTTACCACCCCGGGGGTCTCTGAGATCCTGAAATCCTATTCTTATGACATGGTGGGCAAAGGAGGGCTGGCAGCTCATTGCCCATCTAGGACCTGATGGGGAGGAATCCTGGGGTCACATCTCAGAGTGGGAGCAGCCACATTTCACTGTGTGCTCTCACAGAGGCTGCCCATTAGGTCCTCATAGAAGAAAATGGGATCTGTGGTTATGTAGGTGTAGGTATGGGCACTCGGGGAGGCCTAGGGAAGAAGGAAGGCTTCCTGAAGGGGGAGGCACATGGAGACTTAGAGGATTTGGAAGAGACATTGAAAAAGTCATTTGTAGCAGAGAGCTGACTGTGACTATATTCCTCAGAGGCTAGGAGGACATGAAATAGGGGAAGGGAGCTAAAGAAAGGGACGGGGCAGATCATGATCCTAGGAGCTGAGGAGTGATATGATAAAGGTCGCGTTCTTGAAACATCCCTTTCATTGTGGTGAAGAGAGGCAAGTTGGACAGGGCCCCGTCCCTTTCATTGTGGTGAAGAGAGGCAAGTTGGACAGGGCAAAGCCAGGAAGGAAGGAGGCTGTTGTTGAGATGCAGGAGAGATGATGAGGACCTGGGAGCAGGGCATGGAGTTGGGGAGGTTGAGAGAGGGCATTTGGACCCCAGGAATCGGTGATGGGTTGGAGGTGGGGAGGACAGGAGAGTAGAAAGCAGGAAGACTCAAGACAGCTGGTGGTACCAATCACTGCAGCAGACACAGTAGGAGGGTTCATTGGAGGAGAATATAGTATGTTCCCTTTGGACAGTGTTTTAGTTTGGGCTTCTCTAGAATCAGATCCCAAGATGATAATTCATATGTAAGTAGCTTGTTTGGCAGGTGATGGAATGGGAAAATGATAGAAAAAGGAAGTTAAGTTAACCAATAAAGAATGAGTTACCAGCTGTTATGTCTGGGCTACTGGCACTTTACCCACCCGGGGAACTCTGAGAGCCCAGGCAGAACATAAACCTTGGAGGTCTCCTGCCAGAGGAGTAAGGGAGCTTGGATGCTTATATATCATCTCCTGCCCATCCCTGGGAGGGGGGTTCTTCTGGGGTGGGTGCGGGGATGTTGTAATTCTCCAGCACTTTTGGCCCGATGCCTTGGCAGACAATGCAGCCTTTGGTGGCCAAAGAAAGCTCTTAGGCAAATAACTGCAGAAGCAGCTGTGGGTACGGGCGAGGGCTCTGCGGCACTAGTGATATCTGCGATAGTTCGTTGGGGTCCTCAGGGGAAAATCGGGAGTTAATGGCTTATACCCAGTGGATTTGAGAGTCTAGGGTTCAGGGGAGAGGGCTTTGATGGAGATGGGAAATTGGGAGGTGGTCATCATCAAGGCCATGGAAGGGGGTGAGATGGCCAAGGGAGAGATTGTGGGATGAGGAGAGAAGAGGACCCAGAACGAGCCCTGAAGACCATCACTGTATAAAGGGTTGATGGAGAGAAATGAGCCACAAAGAGAGAAGAAGGAGCCAGCAGGAAGGTAGAGGGAAGCCCAGGTGAGTGCGATTTGGAAGAGGGGTTTGGAGAAGTCGGAGGGATGAGATTATCAGTGTTGAGGGTCAGCTGGGCAAGTTCTGGATCTCAGCCAGAGGCCCCCGCTGACAGAGTACTCTGAAAACAGTTTCACTTCTTTTCTTCTTCAGCCAAAGGTTCAAGCTTCTCTGGCCTCATGCCAGGTGGGTGATGCACCCTACTGTCTGAAGATGGTTTCTTTACTCCCTGGGAACTCCCCGAGAGGAGGAGATGCTTGAGGGACCTGGAACCAGGCCCTTCCCCCATTGTCGGGAGATTGGTGTGGACAACCATGGGAAATGTTAGGCTGAAGGGTTGCTCAGGGTCCTCCACAAAACACTGACCCACCAATGGGGCTGAAGGAGGGGTGGAAATATGTTTTGGTGGAGATGTTGCTTTTTCTCTTTTTCCAACAGAAAAGCCTTTTTGATGAGTTAAAACCGGAGAGATGGTATTCCTAACCAAACTCTTAGTTGCAAGCCAAGGGCGGAGTGACCCCTGTTGGCCAGGTGGAGAAATGCAGGGCCAGCCTATGGGCATCCTCCCTGACTCACCTTAAGTGGAGCCCTCAGCCCTGCCCAGGCCTTTATACTGGGTGGAGGGGGCCGGGGAGAGAGGCCATATACTGACTGCCATGGAAGAAGGATGAGGCCAGCTTGGCACCACCACCCACATTCTTGTCTTCTCAGTTTGTGTCCCACTAGTTCTCAGGATGGACAAGCCGGGCAGTGATGGCTGGGCTTTGATGACTCTGGGCCCCCATTCCTGATAGCTTGATCATCTTTGAGGGGTCATTGGAGGGGAACTGGGTCTGGAAGTAATGGTTATAGTTTATATCCACCTGACATGCCTACAGCTGCCCTGTTGTGACCAGAGCCCAGACCTTTTGTGTGTGCGCGTGTGTATACACACACACACACACACACGTATATATATTTGTATATATTATATATATATGTATGTATGTGTATATGTTTATTTTATATATATATATATACGTGTGTGTGTGTGTGTGTGTGTGTGTGTGCATTGCCTGTCAGAGGAGAGCTGGCCATGAATTGGCTGTAGCATTAGTAATAGGTACTTATCTCTCATTGCCTTATTTCCTTCTAAAGCACTGGTCAGAGAAATAGGGGACATTAATCATGATTGTCTCAGTCACTTTATATTAGTAACAAGAGATTGGGTTTGGCAACACTCCATATCAAATTATCCTTTTTGCCAGCACTCAGAGAACAGGACAGAGTTACCCCTTATTTATGGGTCATTCAAACCCCAAATTATTTGATGTTTATCCTAAACATACGTGATTTTTATGGGAACCTGATCATAAAAGTATTCTGTTGAAAGTCCTCTTAGAACCAGACTGATCTCTGAATTGCTTTCTCCTGATCCACCTTCCTGCCCTCAGATGGATATCACAAACAAGTCTGAGGAGTCCCCTTCCCGGGATGATGAGAGAACCCCCACATTAGGAATAGGATGACAGGGTTCCTTTTAGTAGTCTTTTGTTTATTAGACATAGCTGATGCAGTGTCATTCTGATTTTAAGCTAAAAGAAATTAGCGATTAATTGACTGAATTTAAATTGGAGAGTTCCTTGTCCAATTTTTAAAAATCTGTATTTGATTGATCAGGATGAGAAGTCCAGAGCCCCCAGTTCAGCACTACTTTGCCGTCAGCCCTGTCTGGCTGGGAAAGAAAGAGCAGCCTGTGGGAGGCAGAAAGGAGGCATTTGAGAGTCCAGAAATTGGGGTGCATTGAGGGATGCCACAAGATAGGATTGGGACAGGCCATGGGCCTTGAATGCCAGGCAGGAGGAGGAATGTGGGTGGGGCCTGGACAGGGCTGGAGCTGGGTCACCCTGCCCCGCCCAGCCTGATCTGGCCTGGCCAGGGGTGTGGGCAGCCCTCCCCTCCTCTCTGGACCGGCGGGTAGGCCTCGTGCATGCTGGGGGCTCCAGCCCAGGCGGGCTGGCGAGATGAGAGGAAAAACATGCGGTTTGGTGGGCTGGACATGGAAAAACAAGCCAATTAGGAGGAAAACAAACAAACCCCAGGCCAGCAGGGGCACACGCACACATGCACACGCACACACGGCCCCGCATGGGACCAGGGACACCCTCCCACAGGCTGACGTCACCACTCAGACATCTCAGGAGCCCCCACAAGGGGCAACTCAGGATGCCTGGGCATCCAGGAACCTGCCAGTATGCCCAGCGTTTGATACTAAGATATGTATGCTTGTGAGCTTTTGCTCACACACTCTCTAACATGCTCTCACATGGTGTTCAGTTCATATGTGTGAACACACTTGGAATTCTGGGCACCTTCCTACACTTGGTTTGAAAAACATGTTGAGGCTTAAGCTCCATCTTATATACAGTGTCTCACATGTGTAGTCTTACTGTCACTGTGTTTCAGACATAGTGGCATATTTACACGTGCTCTCACAGAGTACCTCGGCCACATAACCTTACACATCTAGACAATCTTGAAGTCGAACAGCCTCGCGCTGAGTCATACACACAGCCATCCAGTCACACACAGCCAATCATACAGTTATAAACTGCCCAGAGCCTCAGTCACACACATGAAATCTCTCAGAGTTACATACACAGCCTCACAACCGCACTGTCTTAAAAAACAACTTCTCTCCCGACTCCCAGCACACTCACAGCAGGCCTGATCGCACACTGTCCCACAGCCTCACACTTGGTCTCTCACAGCACCCCCACCTCCGCCCACCCGGCCCCTCAGCTGGGCTCCAGCTGCAGCAAGTCACTCCTTTTCTTCCTTTTCTTTGTTTTTCTTTCCTCCTTTTCCCTCTGAGAAACCTGGTCCCTGTCAGGAAACCCAAGCCCTTCCCTACTCAGGGCCCAGGGCCAGGCAGGAGTAGCCAGATGACAGACAAAGCCCTGCCTGGCCCCCCGGCCCCCCTATGACCTGCCCAGTTAAAGAGGGGAACCGGTTTGAGGGGGAAGCTGGTCAGAGTGGGGGCACAGTCAGAGGAATGGAGACTGGTCACTGGGGAGGCTGGCACGGGTAGAGGGCTTGTGAGTCCAGTGCCATAGCCTGCTCTGCCCTCCCAAGAGTCTCAGGCAGCAGGGAGCTGACTCTGCAGGCTTCAACCTCCCGGCCCCCACCAGCACCCTTCTCCTTTGAAGCTGGGGGTAAGGAGGGGGGTGGCGGCTTTTCTACCGACCTCAGAATGTCCTTTCCTCCTGGGGTGGCTGCCAACTCTGGCCTGGCCCACAGGCCCCCACAAGGCACTTCCTGTGTCCTTGGCTGCACCCACCCCCCATGCCTCTGTGCCCCTGAGCAGATAGGGAAGGGATACGAAAGGCGCACAGTGTGAACATGGAACAGACACAAGATGGACATGGGGCCAGGAAGGCTTCCCAGTGGATGCAGACAGCAGTGTGTAGAATGCAAGTCGCCCCTTGTGGGGGCTCAGCTAGGTTCTGGCTCGCCCTTGCAGGCATGGAGCACCTCTGCCCAGAGCACACTGCCCACTCCACACTCAAGCTTCTCTGACCCCCTCACCTCTCCCGCTGCAAAGCCAGATAGGGCCCTAGGGATTCATTCAGCCCCCATACATACATACATGCATACGCACATACATACTTTACACATACTGGACATGCACATGCAGTTACACAGTCACATGAACATTGTGGATGAAAGCCCACAATTCCCCATGTGTCACCATGGCCACTCAGCAAGCATAGACATGCACTCCCCTTCACTATCCCTGGCTTATTGAGCTGTCCCCCTCCCATTTCCTGTCCACCTGTCAGGCAGGGGGCGGGGTAGGGAAGAGAGGGAACACAGGCAGGAGGTGTCAGTGTCCCTGGAGCCACCACGGACATTCCTTGCCTGGGTCAGATCACAGAAGCTGCCTCCTTCCAGGAACCTGAGCCGGCTGTCCTCACGTCTTGCCCAATGCCTGAGGGTGGGACAGCTGGACTAAGTGTTCGTGGCAGTAAAGAGAGTGGTTAAACAGCAGAAAAAATTTCCCGTGTGTGTATATGTGTGTGTGTGTGTGTGTGTGTGTGTGTGTGATCACGTAAGTGGGTATCCCTAGCCTTGGGTTTAGTCTTGGCTCTGGCTTGCTGTGTGACCCCAGGCAGGTCCCTCTCCCTCTCTGGGCCTGGTCATTTTAGAGTGAAGACAGCTGTTGATCACATAAAAGGCTTCTTAAAGGGCTGGGGCTGGGGTGAGGTACACACCAAAGGAATAGCACCTTTCTCTCAACAGGCATGTGCATATACACACAGTCATACATGGACATGAGCTCTGAAAGCCATGTCATACATGGACATGCACTCTGAAAGCCATGCACATAGACACTCCACATGTACCCACATTCCATCACGGGTCACTCATTCATATCATACACAGGTACATATGTAACACACACACCCATGCATGCAGACATGTACACACACAGATACACATGTGAATAGCCATCCAGTGCTGTTGTTCCTGTGGAACCACCAGGTCTGTCTTCATATTTCTCAGTCTCTACTGAGGAGAAGCCTGGGGTGTCTCTTCTCCAGGGAGTGCACCCTGATCATCCCAGCAACCAGAGGACCTAGTCAAGACCTCCCTCAGCCTCTGTTGCACAGTCTTCCTCTGGGAATGGACACGATGTGTCCAGGAGTTGTGGTGGGGCTGGGGCCGATTCCCCCAGACATCACCTCCATCCTGTGATTGATGAGCTGAGGCCCGCAGCCCCCTACTCCCCACGGTTCCTGCCTTCATTGAGCAGGTGGGGGGGACTCCCTTTCCTTACAGCCCTTGTTTTTCTTTAATTAAACATCTGGCTCTCTGTGGCCTGGGAAGCCTCAGACCCTCGTTGACAGTCCCCCCGCCCCAACCAACCTCTGCCATTGTTGATGGGTTGGAGGGGGAGTGCTGGAGTTCTGGGGCCCACCTGTCCCCACACTAATGCAGGGGAATGGGGGCTCCAAGAATGCCCTGACCTTGCTATCCTCACCCCTAGTGCCGCCGCGGGAGCCTGTGCTCAGCTGCCGCTCCAACACTTACCCCAAGGGCTTCTACTGCAGCTGGCATCTGCCAGCCCCCACCTACATCCCCAACACCTTCAATGTGACTGTGCTGTGAGTAAATGCTCTTGTGCCCCGGTTCTAACCTTGACCTCTAACCTCTCCCCACCCCCACCTCCCTTCCCTCAGTCCAGTCCTAGCTCAGCCCAGCCTTGGGCTTGACCTTCCCCCAACCTCTGCCCCACCTGACCCTTGATGCTGGTAACAGTGCCTGGGCCTCACCCCTCCCCAGGCATGGCTCCAAAATTATGGTCTGTGAGAAGGACCCAGCCCTCAAGAACCGCTGCCACATCCGCTACATGCACCTGTTCTCCACCATCAAATACAAGGTCTCGATAAGTGTCAGCAATGCCCTGGGCCACAACGCCACAGCTATCACCTTCGACGAGTTTACCATTGGTGCGTGGGAAGGGGGATGTGTCCCTGCTGCTTACTCCAGTGGGAATGTGTAAGTGGGTGTGTGCCAGAGCTGTATATGAGCATTAGGACATTCATGTGTGTGCACAGGTATATGTGGTATGTATACACATGTGTACATATATGCATGGCATGTATATACCTGTGAACATTTGAGTGAATGTCCTTTACCTGCAGGGGCTGAGAGACTCCAGCAGCTCTTCCCATCATCTCTCTGGCTCCTAGAGCATACAGGAGGGGGAAGGGGGGCAGGCTGGGCCAGACCCTTGTGCAGCTGCAGCCTCCCCCCACCACCCCACGCTAATGGCTTCCTTACGGCCTGTGATGAATGAGGTGTCAGAACAGGAGACAGGACTGGGACAGATACTACCCTCCCCCCCACCCCCATCCGAGCCAGACCCTCTGCCTGCCCCAGCCCCTTCCCAGCCAGACCCCTTGCTTTCTCTTACCCCTAGCCAGACCCAGCCAGACCTTCTGCTTGCCCCTGCACCCCATTGCCGGGTCCTCAGCTTTACCATTTCTACATGAGCTGGGCCCTTAGATGCTCTTATCAGATCCTCAGCCTACCTCCAACCCAGATCTGCAACACCTGTAGACTGTCTTTTAACCTTGACTCACAGCACAGCTTCAAACCCAGATCCTTCCAAGGGAGGCCATGTCTCACTTTGGAACTGGAAAAGTTGAAGTGAAAAGCCAGGCTTGGGGGAGTGTATGATGTGTGGGCAGGAGAGGGTGATCCAGGTGACGATGGGGGTGATGGTGGTCATGGTGGAGCCATTATACAGGCTTAGTAATTGGGATGCTGGTCATCATGATGATGGAGTTGGGATGATGGAATGAAGTTTGGGATGTTGATATCATGATCTAGTGACAGTGACTGCAGCGACAATCATTGGTGATGACCAGGGTGTGTGGTAGAAGTAACGAGATGGTCGTTTATGGTGGTTGCCAGACTTGACCACAGAGAAGAGGGGTGGCAACCATGATGATGACGACAATTGGCAGACTGAGATGGCGGACATAGTGGCTGGGTTGATGAAGTGGGGTTGTTTCCAAAGATAAGTGTGATAATGAAGCTCTGTCTCCTGAACAGTGAAGCCTGACCCTCCAGAAAATGTGGTAGCCCGGCCAGTGCCCAGCAACCCTCGCCGGCTAGAGGTGACGTGGCAGACCCCCTCAACCTGGCCTGACCCTGAGTCCTTTCCTCTCAAGTTCTTTCTGCGCTACCGACCCCTCATCCTGGACCAGTGGCAGCATGTGAGTGCCCTGCCCTGCCCAGATCCCTAGTGCCCGAATCAGAGCCACATGGCATGGGAGGTACCCGTA
>NW_006438906.1:942529-943499 GCF_000325575.1 Pteropus alecto
GCCCTTAGGGGTTCTCGGTGACACCCATTAGTGTAATGGGAACACATCTGCCTTTGTGGCTCCCCGGGGTTGGGGACAGAAACGCTGGAAGGGAGATGGCAAGCAGGGCAGGCAGTTTCCTTACCTCTGGCTCTCAGCCCTGATCAGGCATCTCCCTCTTACACTCTGTCCCAGGCTGTGGGCCTGTGCTGGACCCAAGAGCCAGGACAGTCCCTGTCCTTAAGGACTCACAGATGGCTCATGGGGTCAGAATCAGGCAATGGAATCAAGTTTGGTTCGGGATGTGAGTTCAAGCCATGTCAGGACTCCACAGTCAGATCTAGCTTTGGGGTCAGCTTAAGGTTATAGACCAGAAGGTGGCCTAGGCTGGGAATTAAGCAGTGGACGAGGGACAGTGTGGGGTCAAGCTGTGGTCTGGGATGTTGATCAAGCTACGCTAGAGAGTTCTGCAGAGCAGCGAGGGGTTGGGGACAGGCTTGAGGTTCTCACCCCTTGAGAGCCCTGGGCCCATAGAGTTGCGGGAGCGCTGTGTGGCTCATGAGGTCGGTGGGCTAGGAGTGTGGCTGGGAGGGTGCTCCGTGGGGCAGCCTAGGCTGGCACCTGGAGGTCAACCTGTACGCCCCTGCATCCACCAGGCTTCAGCCCCATCTCCTCATGTCCTCCTCCCTACTTGCCTTTCAAGTGAGTAATTCAATTCCAGGGTGCCTGTCTGGGTTGCAGGCCTGGCCCCCACAACGGCTGCTCACTCGCTCACATGTTCCCTGACAGAGTCCGGAGTCCCTCCTGCCTGGCCAGCTGCCCGCGCCTAATGCATTGCTAATAACCAGGGTCTAGTTTCACAAGCCCCCCTCCCCCGCTAACGAGCTACAGGCAGCAGCCCCGCGCGTCGCAGCGCACACGCCTTGCAGTGGACCTGGCACACAGCCCACCACACACACAGGAACATGCACGCACACACATGGTCCCCAGC
>NW_006438906.1:943524-952485 GCF_000325575.1 Pteropus alecto
TGACTCACATGCCAAGACCATGCACTCATGGGAAGAGCTGACCCCCACACTGAAGTGGGCCGAGCACAATATGCGGGCTTTATAGCAAGAACATGCGTGGACTGTGACACGTGCTAGCCATGTCCCATGTCTCACTGGCATTGCGGTTGGCTAGATTTATGTCTCTTTTGAACTTGAGTTTTGCTCTGAATAGAATCTATTCTCCTGATCCTTGATCTTGGAGAGAGGCAGGTGTACAGGAGGGGGTGCGGAGGGGAGAGCAGAGAAAAACATCATTTGGATTTTCAGGAGGAAATGAGAGATACAGACCAGTTCGGGTTCCCCATGTCTTCTGCTCTGGCCCTAACTCAGCGGGGAGGCCAGGATACTGGATGGGGATGCCAGCAGGGAGGCCAGGAAACCGGGGTGAGGTGGATACCAGCAACTGGGGAATTCCTGCCAGTTGAGAAGTCATTCTCTTAAGGGGGCGGATAAAGGGCTCGGTGACAACCTAGCAAGAAGGACCCAGGCCTAGGAGATATGACTGCCAGGAGGGGATTGGACTTCTGAGACATCTTCCTAGAGGTATGGTGCCCACCAAGGAGGTGATAGTTTGATCTGTTTCCCATGGTTCTTCTTTTGGGGAAAGACAGATGCAAAGGCCTAGGGGAGAGAATCTAAGTAGGTGCTTGGGGGCCGAATCCTAGCAAGAGGGAGAAAGAGCTAAAGGACCTGGGGGCTGCTCAGCCAGAGGGGGTCTTTGCAGAGCAAAAGAGAACTGAGGGGACAGAGGTAGAACTGGAGCCCAACTCCCAGAGAGGAGGGTCTGTGAGGCCCATCTACCTTCCAGGGCTGGGAGGAGGACTTACTGAACCCAGATCTGGACCCAAAATGGCTCTCACCTTGACGACCTTTACCAGTGCCTCCTGCCACAGGGGAATTGAAGGGGCTTCCCATTCCACTTGGATGCAGCGACACACATACAAATACACATACACACGCATGCATGTACTCACAGCCTGTCGGGTCAGGTACCCCAGACCCCAGTTTGGTTGGGGGCGAGGCGGGGGCGGGGCGTTATTGGAACAGGGACCAGAGAAGCCCTGAGGCCAGACATGGCCCAGAGCAGCCCCCTCCTCCGCCCCTGCTGGCTGCCCCTGTTTACGAGGAGGCTTAATGAGGCGGCGGGTGCCGCTGAGATGAACCAGAGCCCAGCCTAGGCCTGGGAGGGGCGCCGGACAGGCAGGCCAGCCTGGAGTGTAGGGGGAGACCAGCAGGATAAGGCCGGCTGTGGCGGGGGTGGGGTGGAGATGCCTCCAGGAGGAAATGGACCAGCTGTTCTGTTGTCCTGCCACCCTGGGAGCTGACCCCCACCCCTCTCTGCGTCAGGCAGGGCGATAGCCACCCTGAGGCCTTCCTGAGGGGGAGGCCTAGCTGGGGCCAGGCCGGTGGGTGCACTGGCCACCTGGGGACCCAGACTCCGAGCTGGAACCCATAATGACAGAGCTGGCTAAAAATCTGTTTGGTGCTTACCATGTGCCCGAGTCCTCGTTACAACCCTGTGAGATGGATTGTTAACACCATTTTACAGATGTGGACCGCAAGACTTGTGGAAATTAACTTGGTCACCTAGCTAGGAGGGAAAGGACTCCGGCAGCCTAGCTCCATGTCTGCGTTTGAGATCTTCCCTCTGAACTGCTTCTTGCACGATGCCCTCTCCCACCCGTTACTCTTTTGTCACTTCTACGCTGGGACTGAGCTCAAGGTCTCAGGCTGAGGGTCGTGAGAGGACTGGGATGACAGCAGAGTCCAGCTGAGCAAAGTCCTCCTTATCATCCCCTGGGGGTGCTTCCAGTCTCCCTAAAGATTTTCTTACTCTTCTTTAGGACCGTCTTCCCTCTCCCAGGGGTCTCCTCCCTGAGATGTCTTTACTCTCCGACAAGAATATTCTCACTGTCCCCTCTCCCCCCGAGGAAGTCTTCATTCCCTCCAGGGGTATCTTCACTTTTCTTTCCCCAGAAGTGTCCTCACTTCTTCTGGGGGTGCCTCACTCTCCTGACCCCCAGGGGTCACCCCCACCCCCGTGGTCTGGCTGCAGGTGGAGCTGTCCGATGGTACAACGCACACCATCACAGATGCCTACGCTGGGAAGGAGTATATCATCCAGGTGGCGGCCAAGGACAATGAGATCGGGACGTGGAGCGACTGGAGCGTGGCCGCCCATGCCACGCCCTGGACTGAGGAACCTCGACACCTCACCACTGAGGCCCAGGCCCCGGGTGAGCCCGCCTCCACCCCCCGTGCTCCCAGTGGGCCTGCACAGTTGCCTGGTTTTATCTTGCTTCCTCCGACTCCTCCTCGGACTTGGAGCCTCTGCCCCAGGGGTCTCCACACTCCGTGTGGCTGTCACACTCCTGTTCATCTATCCAGTCCCTGCTGTTCCTCATCCTTTCTGTTTGGACATTCTTGGTAGAGGCCATTGGGTGGAGGGGTCATCTGTGAGCCTTGGAGAAGCGGGATCCGCCTGATGGGGGAGGCAGGACATGTTCGAGGGGAGGCAGGGGCTGTCTGATGGGGGGAGGGGCAGCACTCGTCTGATGCAAGAATCAGGAATGGTACTTCTCATGAACCCCCAGACCTGGGTGGGACTCCAGCCCTGGCCCTGGCCTGAGTTTCCCCATGTTCCCCAGAGACCACGACCAGCACCACCAGCTCACTGGTACCCCTGCCCACCACGAAGAGCTGTGACCCCGGGGAGCTGGGCAGCGGCGGGGGACCCTCAGCACCCTTCTGGATCAGTGTCCCCGTCACCCTGGCCCTGGCTGCCGCTGCCGCCACTGCCAGCAGTCTCCTGATCTGGTAAGAGAGGCTGGCAGTGGAGTGGAGTCTGAGGGGACCCCCCCATCCCACTGTCATCCCTCACAGCCCCCTGCTCTGTCTCCCCAGAGCCGGCATCCCGTGAGGACATGCCAGCGCACCTGCAGAGGAGCAGGAGGCCGGAGCTGAGCCCACAGACCCGGGTTTCTATTTTGCACATGGGCAGGAGGACCTTCTGCATTCTCTTCAGACACAATTTATAGAGACCCCGGCGGGCCCGGGCCTGCCGCCCCCCAGCCCCACCACACCATACTGGCCCTCTTCCCTCCCTTGGGAGGAGGACCATGCAGCTAACTCACCCACCAAAGACCCCCCTCCACACCTTGCCCCCTTGGGCTGGACCCTCCAATGCCAGCGACTCCCAGGAGCCCTTGGGGGACCTGAGGGGAGCCCCTCACATCCACTGTTTCTCCTCCTGCCCTAGCCTCCTGTCTGTCCCAGGGTCTCTATTGCCACCATCAGATTATAAGCTCCTGATACTGGGGGGGCCCAGCCATCCCCCTCCCCCCAGCACCCACACTTCTCAGTCCCCCACCTCTGCTCCTGTTTTGTATGACCCTCCCCTTTCCCTGCTCCTATCCTACAGTATTTAATGCCCTGTCAGTCCCTTCTAGTCTGACTCAATGGTAACTTGCTGTATTTGAATTTTTTATAGATGTATATACAGGGGTGGGGGGGTGGGGGGGTTCTCATTAAACGTCACCATTTCATGAGTCCTTGGAATGACCCACTTTGGGAGGGTATGCCTCTTCCAAGGATCCCTCCCCTTCCACGCCTAGGGGAGGAAGAAATTATAGTTAGAGAGACACAATTCTCTCCATACAGATGTGGAAAGGCAGTTCACCTCTCAGGCGGATATATCTGGGGATGGGGCTTTTTTCTGCTTTGGGGGTAGGGTTCCCTGGAGGTCAGGGGCAGAGTTGTAGAAAATGAAGGGTCCCAATGAGGCAGGTCCCACATGAGGGGGTATCCAGTCAGTCCTGGAGACTGCTGGATCCTGGCAGGGCAGAGGCCTGTCAAGGGCCATCTGTGGAGCGGCCCTCCATGAATACCCGGGCCTGGACTTTACTCCCAGGGGCAGAGATGCAAGAAAGTGAGGAGACCAGGCTTCATCCTTGGGGGAGATGCGCTCCAGAGGTTTTAGCACATCTAGGCTGGGGCTCAGCCAGATCGCGGGGCTTGGAGCACCTGGGCCTGGGCTGGCAGGAGGCTGCCTGAAGGACTAGGGAATCAGGTCTCCACTTCGAGACTAGAAATGTGGAGTATAAGGTTTACCCCAGGGTTAGATTACAGTTAGGACCCAGTGTGCGTGCACAAGGGAGAGCGAATGGGCTTTGGTTTTACAGGGTGCCCTGTCTTTGGTCCAGCTCTACTCCCTGCCCATACCCTCCCAGTCCCCAAACTGGGACTCCAGGATCCCTTTGATTTCTCCTCAGAGGAGGGGCCGCTGGCTGCCCTAGGCCTGCTCAGGCCCAGCCCTCACATGTGGAAGTCCTCTTAGATGAGGATGTCTGGGGCTGGGCTCCAGTTTGTAGGCACCTCTGGCCGGGAGGTGGGGACAAGGGTTAGACTAGAGCCTCGACCTGGGGAGCCAGGTGTGGTCTTGCTCTGGGTGGCTGGAACAAGAAGAGAGAAGTGGAGTCAAAGCCATGAACACACTACTGTGGGCACACACTCCCCACAGTAGGCGCTGGAGCACCACACCTCCATTAAGCCACAAACCCCCCCATGTCACACACTCCAGATCCTTTTTCTCAGACCAGGGCCTGAAAATGGACATTCCTTGCTGGTTTCACCAGGCCTAGACAGGACTTGGGGCTGGGTGAGGGGCTCAGAGTGAAAGTGGCTGGCTTTTCTCCCAGCCAGGTACTAGAGGAAGAGAGAAGTGTTCCAGGCGAGAGACCTCATGGAAAGCAAAGGCCTAGTGTCAGGGTAGAAAGGCCTGTGGCTTTTTAAGCTGAGTAGCCTCAGCTATGGGAGCGCATGGGTCTTCATTCACAGGAAGAGGATCCCAGGATAGACACTGGATACGTGGCCGTGGACCTGCCTCTGTACACTGGACCCCCAGTTCTGCCTGTCTGTCTTGCCCCTGTGAGGTGTGGCTCGGCCCTGTCCATGAACTCAGGTCCAGCAGCAGTTAAGGAAACAAGGAGTCACCAACTCTTGCCAAGAACATTGTATTCCTTGGATGGGTCTGAGCCTCCCTCTTCCCTGTCCTTGGGGTATGGGGGCTGACGTTAGGGGACCTCTGCTCTGGCTAGTGCTGCTTTCCTGCCTTAAGAGCCTTGGTCAGCCCTGACCCACCCACCGCCCACCCAGGGCTTGGGCATCAGCAATCTGGCCTCTATTAGCAACATGGGAAAGCAATTATGTGGGGCCTGGGGAGGAGGGGGAGGGGAGGGGGCCTGTTGGAGTCTTGGAGGCCGATAGAGAGGAGGACTGGGGCATCTCTCTGCCTCCAACCCCAGGAGAGAGACCCAACCCTTCCCAAGCCCCAAGGTGGCTGGAGGGACAGTGTCATTGCCTCTGATAGGACTGGGCTTGAGCCTGGGGGTGGTCATCCCTCCTTGGGGGTCGTGGCCCTTGACCTCACAGAGGCCGCTCGCCTTGGAGGGGCTTGACTATCTGCTGCTGCTTCTGAGTGCTGTCTGTCCACATCCGTCATTTCTCATGGTGGTTCTGGGGCGCTCAGGATAAGTACAGACATCAGTTCTTGGAGCTAAGTCAGAACCCGGAGAATTAAAACACCGCTGAGGGATGCCACTGGGGGAGGGTTGGATCCCAGGCCCAACATGCGCAGCAGCCCAGCCTCTCAGCTCACTAGTTCTCTTTGCTCCCTAAAGGTGCCCTGGGGATAGGGACTCTCCTCTATGCCCCATTCCTGTAACACTAACTTATCTCTGTCCCTCCCCTCTTCTCACTGAGTCCATTCCTGTCTCTGTCTCTGTCTTGTGCATATCTCTGAATGTGTTTGTCCTGGTCCCCATCCTTGTGTTTCTCTATGTCTATCCCATTTCCATCTCTCTCTGTCTCCATCTCCTATCTCTCTTGCCCTTTGTCTAACCATCTCTCCCTGTTGCCATCCCTGTCTTTGCCTCTATGTCCCTCCTCACTGTCTCTAAATCATCTTCATTTCTCCCTGTGTCTCTGTCTCTGTGTCTGTCCCCATCTCAGAGTATCTGTCTCTCTGTCTCTCTATGTGTACCTCCATCCATCTCTGTGTCTCTGTGCCTCTCCCCTGACTGTCAGTTTTTCCCTCTTTTTGCCTTCCTCTATGTATTCCTGCCCTAGTCCAGACCCCCGCCTGTGGCTGCACTGTCTCTCTGGCCTGAGCCAGGGGCTGTCCTGGCTTCTGCTGCCCTCTCTCGGCCACCTGCTTGCCCTTCATGCCTGCTCCTGGGCAGGCGGCTATCAGCACACACATCCCACATCTGCCTTCCAGCAGACTGCTGGGAGAGAGGGAGGTGGTTGTGGGACACTAGGCAGGAATCCCTTCTGGACAGCCCTGAGACTGGCCCTGAGAATGCCCCAGAGCTGGTGAGCTCACTCACTAGGCTGGGACTCTGAGGAAGTTCATTCTCACGTGGAGAGAACAGACTGTTTGGCTCCAATCCCCAGCTCTGCACTCTGCACCTGTGTGTCTTTATGTCTTGAGGCCACATGTTCACTATGTCCACAGCCCAGAGCTACTGAACCTGGCCAGGTAAGATAAGACCCTCAGTTAATAGCATCTGTCTGGTGGGTGAGGGTGGGGGGCGTGCTAAAGCCCTTGGGGCAGGAATGGTTGGGGTGTGATCCTCACACCCTTCCCTTTCAGAGGAGGGCAGAGGGGAAGGAGGTCTGAGGAGGGGAGTCTGATAGAGCCAGTCTGAAGAGAAAGGCTGGAGGGGACCTTATCTGACAGGGCCACTCTGATGGAAGGCTACTCTGAAGATGAGTGGGTCAGAGACGGCCTGTGCAACACAATTAGTCTGAGGAGAGGCTGGTCTGGGACATGCTGCTGAAGAGATCTTGGCTGGAAGAGTCAGTCTGAGGGCGTAGGCTTATCTAGAGAGTATCTGAAGGGTCCAATCTGGGGCGAGACTACTCTGAAGGGAATGGGTCCGAGAAGAGGATCGCCAGCTCATCCTAGTTCGCCTAGGACTTTCCCAGTTTTAGCACTGAATATCTCAAGTCCTGGGAAACCCATCGGTCCCAAGCAAACTGGGACAGTTGGTTACCCTATTTGAGAAGGCCTTGCCTAACAGCACCAGTCTGATGGGAGAGGCCAATTTGTGTGCAAGTGGATTTGAGGGGCCCTGGTCTGACAGTGCCAGTCTGAGGGAAGAGGCTATTCAAGGCTAGAAGCTTCTTTGGGCAGGAATCATGTCAGGAAGCGGGTAGGTATTTAGGGTCTTTTCAAACGGGCAATGGCTTGGGGAGTGGCCACCAGGGGGCAGGGCAAGCTCTCAGGAGCATCAGAGGCAAAGGCCCCAGAGAAGGAGCCAAACAGTGTACAAAGTGGGCCTGCAATAGCGTGTGTCACTGTGCCATGACGTGCAAGACTGTGGTGATGGCATACAACCATGCGATTATGTTTTTGAGTGACTAGGTAAACCAGGAGCACATCTGTTGTATATTCACGTGTAGCCTGTGATGGAGAGTGCCTAGTAGGGCCATGGCCAAGGCCTTACCTATGGCTACAGGGAAGAAAGCAGGTGCACCTTGGGTCATCAGTACAGAGAGGCAGTGGAGTGAGGCAGTCAGAGAAGTTTCCCTGGGAGGGGCTGAGATAGGGAGGAGAGACAGGAACTAGGCTTCCCTACCTATTCCTGCCCCTACCTACCATAGTATTTCCCTGAGAGTCCAGACACAAGAGCTAAGTGCTTTGATCATACCTAAGGGCAGCCCACAAGCCAGTCTGCATGCTTAGGCTCTGCCTACCCTCCTCTCCAGCTGCTCTCCTCCTGCTCATTTCAGCTGGTGCTCCTCCAGCTGGACACCTCCTGCCCCCGCCCTGCCCTGTTCTCCTATGATCGTTCCTAGCTACCCTACTTCCATGCCTTGGTTCGTGCTGTGCCCTGCCCAGGTGCTCTCCTGTGAAGCATTCGAAGTCCTTCTGATGCTGCCTCCATGAAACGCTCCCTGCTCATTCTCTATTTATCACAGGCTAAACACTCACTATGTGCTGAGGCCTAGTCCTATGGGCCCCTGTCTCACCCCAAGGACATGAAAGGGCTGGGGCCTGGGTGCTTCTATGGTCTTGCCTAGAGGAGGGATCGAGGGGAGAGGTATGGAAAAGGCAAGGCATCTCTGGGTTAGAATGGCCAAGTGAAGCCAGCACAGAATTACTCCACCCTATCCTACTTCCAACTAATAAAATGAACAAAAGCCAAAAGAAAACAAAACAAAAATGCTACTACAAACTCAAGTCCAACCAAACAAGGAAATTCTTTTTATAAATCTTAAAATATGATAGCCAAGGAAAGTAACAGAAGATTATGGTGCAATGAGTGTGAGTGGTGTATGTCCTCAACCCCATGCCCAAAAGTAGCACTGAGAAAAAGTGAGTCAACAAAACACCATGCGTTTTCACTAATATTCTGTAATCTGAAAGAAGTAGACTGTTGAGTAAGTAGCCTTAGGAAAAGTGTGGGAAAAAAACCTTTGTATGTTTTGCCATGAGACTCCAGGAGAGGTAAGGATGGCTTGGCATCTTCCAGGGTATGGGACTGAGGTTGGGGGTCAAGCCAAAGCCTACAGGATGAGATGTGCCCTACCCCCCAGCTGGAACAAGATAGCTAACAGGGACTCAGAGGAGAGACAACACTCAAGCTCCATCAAGGTCAGCAGGCAGCCCCAGCCAAGCTACCCTTAGCCCACAGAAATGGAGTGAGTGGGTTTGAAAGCAACAGCCAGCTTTCAAACCATAGCTCCCAAGGGAAGGTAAACTGGTCCAGACAATATGAGCAGGGGCTCAAGGACTCTAAAGCAAGGAGGGGTCTGATGCAGTGAGCCACAGTAGATAGTGGAAAGGAGATGGCATGGCCTTTAGGCATGCAGACCACAGTCACGAGACAGGTAGGAAAGAGGAAAAATAGGGAGAAAGGAAAGAACGGAGGGAAA
>NW_006438906.1:952512-955450 GCF_000325575.1 Pteropus alecto
ATATAAAAAAACAGATCACCCAATCTAGAAGAAATCCAAAGGAATAAAAGCAGATTCCTAGAAAGTTCTTCCTGTTATAGAAGGCCTTAATAATAGTATGAACTCAATAGAACAAGAACTTGAAAATAAGCTAATAAAATAACAGGATGAGATAAAAATGGAGATTATAGAATGAAGGGAAAATAATAAAGGACCAAAACAATACCATTACAGATGTAATAAATAAACTTGAAACAGCAAAACACAGAATCATTATGACTGAAAATCAAGGTAATGTATAGGAAAGGTTTGAGATATTGAGAGTAAATGTGATGGACAAAGATAAAGATATTAAAGCAATTAGAATGAAGTTAAGAGATAGGACAAAGACGAGCTGCCGTAAGCATAACCGTTGGCAGCCCTAAAGTAGAGGTTCCAAAAATGGAACGGAAAAAGATATTAAGGTATGAAATACAGATAAGCTTTCTCTGAAATAAAGGAAGAACTGAATAGTCAGATTGTAAGTGCACACCATATACCAGAAAAATTGACATGTAACGTTGATATTAAGACACACTGATTTAGTTATCAAACTTTGAGGATAAAATAAAAATACTTGAAGAACCTAAGCATAAAAAGCAAGTCACATACAGGGAGGAAATTCAGTCTGATCTCAGATTTCCCCCAAGGTAACATTCAACAAACAAAGATAATGAAGACTATCTCTATCTATCTATCTATCTATCATCTATCTATCTATCTATCTATCTATCTATCTATCTATCTATCTATCTATCTATCTATCTATCATCTATCGTCTCTACTCATCTATCTACCTATCCATTTCTTTTGGTTTAAGGTAAATCACTTAACCTCCATGAGCCTTATAGTCCTCTTTTCAATCTGGGGATAACAAGATTTCCATCAGAGGACATTTGAAGATTGTGAAATAATATGCTATTCCCTTGTGGTAGGCTGAATAATGGCCCCAAATATCTCCACGTCCCAGAACCTGTGAATGTTCATTAATACAGCGAAGGGATTTTGCAGCTGTGATTAAGTTAAAGGTCTTGATATGGGAAGATTATCATGGATTAGCAGGTGGTCCTGATATAATCACAACCATCTTAATAAAAAAGGTGCTGGGATAATGGAAGCAGAGACTAGAAGATGGAGGAAGAGTCCACAAGCCAAGAAATACAGGCAGCCTCTAGAAGCTGAAAGGGCAAAGAAACTGACTCTCCTCTCAGACCCTTCAGAAGGAACCAGCCCTGTCCACACCTTGACTTTAGCCCAGTGAAACTGATTTCAGACCTCTGACCCTCAGACTGTAAGAGAATAATTCTGTGTTGTTTGAAGCCACTAAATGTATGGTACTTAAAACAGTAACTGTAAACTAATACACCTTCCTAAGAGTTATTCTCTTGGCCAAAGCTGACCTCTCCACCCATCTCTTTATCCCAACTCCCCTTTGTTCAATATTTGATTCAAGTTTCCCTGACATCACCTACCTTCCACTGCTACCCAGAGGTGGGCTGTGCATCCCATTAGTGCACTCACCACTCTGTGTTACAGTTGCTTATGGATAGGTCTCTCTTCTTCACAGGCTGTGCATATGTGAGGATAGGGCAGGGCCCAGCCCTCTTTGCCTACCTAGCCCAGCAGAGGACCCAGCTTGGCTACTATTAAATGAACAGATGATTAAATGAGGGCTAAGTGAATAGTTGGCACCATTTAAACATTACTCTCTTTCCTTCATGTCAGAATCTCTCCCTTCCCTGTTTCAACCTGGCTCTCTCTCCTACCAGCCTGTCCTCCACATATGGACACTCTCTCAATCTCTAGAAAACTGACCTTTGTCTTTATCTCTGACTTCTTTCTTCAGTCATTGGTCAAAAACACATTCACTGACACCTGTTGTTTAAGTCTGTTGGTAGATTTACCTTTGTGTGTGTGTGTGTGTGTGTTGCGCGCGCGTGTGTGTGTATGTGCATGCGTGCACGTGCATGCTCTGGAGACCTGTGAACCCCTTTATATGTATTTTCTTGGATATGTGGTTGTATATAGTATTAGACGTGCATATCTCTGTATGGATGTGTGTTTTCATGTTCATGCCTGTGTTTCTGGGTAGGCTGCTTGTTTCTGTACGCATGTGTCTGTGCTTGTATGTGTGTCTCTGCTTTGTGGCTTGTGTGTGTGTTAGCGTGTGTCTGTATATGCAGGGAGGGATACATTTTGGTTTCTGCCCCCAAGGGATTTGACTGCCTGAGGCAGGAGTTGATGTACTGGGATAACTTCCTGAGATGTTAACCGAGTTTTGTTCCAGCCACAGTCTTCCCTTTCCTGTCTCAGGAAGAAGGCTGGGCCTTTTTCTTCCCCGTCTCTTGGGCTGAGGACCTCAGGCCCAAGGCTGAGTCACCGGAGTCAACTGCAGATGTCTTCCTAACTCTGGTCTTCTGGAAGTTTAAGCTTCTTGAGGGGATTATACTGAGGAGAGGGGAGAAGGGGCAAAGTGAGCCAGAGAGTCCCTCAAATGAAAAGGGGTATATGTTTGCATGGACAGGTAGGACCCACAAACACTTCCTATTGATGCCCTAGGAGTGGGGATAGGGTGGGCTAGGGAAGGGAGGGTTCTCTGGACATTGAGCTCTCAATCTGGGCATCTCAGCAAAGACCACGTGAATCACAGAGTAAAATACCCAGGAATTCTATATAGTTGGGGAGGATGGGCTGAGGAGGGACCCCCAAAAATGACCTTCTTCCTGGCTCCAGGGCTAGGATCTGGGAGAGGAGTTACATTTATTTTAGTTTTACTTTGTTCTGTTTTACTATTTTAAGCATTTTTAAGTGTATGGTTCTATGGTATTAAGTTTATTCACACGTGAGCACACTCACCACTGGGAAAAACAGAAGACATCCCCTACCCCTGCAGGGGAAGGGCAGGGGAAGGATGGGAGAA
>NW_006438906.1:955486-962719 GCF_000325575.1 Pteropus alecto
ATGGGAGCTGAGGCTGCAGAGGAGGTAGGGCCAGGTAGTCTGGGCTCTGAGAGCCAGGCTGAGAGGTTCATGGACTTCTGCTGAGAGTCAGAGGGCCCTGAGAGCTGGAGATATGTGTTCAGATTTGTGTTTGAGAAAGACTGTTCAAGGGGGCCCATGCAAAGGAGGGTAAGGAAGAGAATGTGGAACTCTTGGTGGCTGAGAGCACAAGCAGGCCTGAGTGAGGTGATTTGAATGAATGACATGGAAAGCCCGATAGCAGATAGGAGAAGGACCAGGGCCTGGACAGTGAGAACGGTGCATTTTAGAGCATGTAGCCACCAGGTCTTGATGAACATGGGGTGGGGAGGGAAGGGAGCAGAAGGAGTCTTGTACAAACTCTGTTAACTGGGAGATGGTAGGACTGTTTATTGAACTAGTTAGTACAGGAGGAGGACAGGTTTTGCAGAAGTTGATAATAACCATGGCTCATACATTCAATCACTTGCCGACCAGTCACACAGCAAATAAAGGGCAGATGATTTCAGAGGTTGACATGTCAAGTGTAAGGCTTGTGGGGCCTCTTGGTAGAAGGCATCTGGTCAGTAGTTAAAAGAATGGATTCTGAGGTCAGATAAACCTGGGCTCCTGCTGACCTTAGACAAATTGATTAATCTAAGGTTCAGTTCCTTAAGTGGAAAATGGGAAGACAGTACCAACCTCATAGGGTCACTATAAGGATTTAATGAAATGATGTATATAAAGAAATTAGCACCCTGCCTGCCATGTTGTAAACACTTCATAAATCGGAGCTCTTTGAATGACCATAGCAGCAGCAGCACCAACAGCAACAAATACCAGTCTGGGACTTGGGAGTGAGGTCTGGGTTGGTGCTAAAGCATTGTCAGCACAAAAATGGGCACTGCGGCCACAATGCACAGGCGGAGATCACTCAAGGAGATGAGGGAAGAAGGTGGGTGCAGAGAGCACAGCCACCAAAGAAGCCGAGGAGGGGCCAGAGAGACAAAGGAGACAGACAGCACTCTGCAATTAAGGGAGAAGCAGCAAATTTGGGTTTTAATCCAGAAGCTATCATGGCTGCTGTGGGCCTTAGAAAAATGCCTTGATTACCTTGAGCTCTGATTCCTTTATCTGTTCCATGGAATTGTCTTACGTGTAGGTGAGGAATATCTATGAAGATGTAAAGCTCTGACATAGTCTAAACACTTAATAAATAGCAGTTGTTGTTTTTAGAAGGAGAAATAAACATTCCCAGAGAAAATGGCTTCATGGAAAACAAGGGAAGATATAGTTTCAAAAAGAGATCGACAGTTCAATGCTACCGAGAAGTCGACAAAGATAAAGACTAAAAAGTATTCATTGGATGTGACAAGGAGGTGAAAGTGACCTTGGCAAGCAGCTTCAGGCACAGTGAAAGCAGAAGGTGGGGGCAGAGGCTGAGGAGTGATGGGAGGTGAGGAAGTGGAGCTGAGAAAGGAGGTGACAGCGTGGCAGGGATGATGAGGGATGAGGAGGGTTGGGTGGGGGCAGCGACAGGCATAGTTTTGAGATGGGGAAATCAGAGCACACGGCAAGTTTGCTTGTGCCAGAAGTGCTTTGTGTCTACCCTGCCCTCACCTGCTGAAGACTGGCTCCAGCCTTGGGACCCTTTGTTTTCCATACAAGGCCTTTCTGTCTAGCTACGATCATGCTACAATCCCAGGGCCATGGGTCACTCAATGCTAGGGCTGGGCACCTCCTCTCTCTGCCCTACTTTCCAGTGTAGCCTGGGAAAAAAGCTGAAATGGTTCACACCTCTGCCAGGTCCTTAGCTTCTGTCCCTGCCTGCTTGGATCTGCATAGCCTAGGGGAGATGGACAGTAATAATAAAAAAGCTATCAATGATATCCTTTCTCCTGGTTCCTTCCCACCATTAATCAAACATGCCCACTTAAGAAACATATAAGAAATTTTTAGAAATGAAAAAATTTTCTCTGACTCCACATCCCATCCTTCCATATCTATTCTCCTTCCTCCTAATTTTTATAGTCAACTCTCTTGAAAGAATCATCTACATTACAACTTCTTCTTAGTCATTCTTGAAACCACTAACATCTGGCAACTACCACATACCCCATCATCTCCACTGCCCACTGGAACCACTTCTTGCCAAGATAATCAGCAACTCCTTGTTTTTAAGTCCAATGGTCTCTTTTATATAAACTTCTGGACCTCTCTTTGACAATTTGAATTTCTGACCCCTTCCTCCTTGAACCTCTGTCCTTTCTTGGCTTCTCTGAAACTATGTTCCCTCCTGGTTTTCCTTCTACATCTCTGAGAGCTCTTTCCTTATTTATCTCACAGATTTATCCTTTCCCCTGCAACGATAAAGGTTAGTATGGATTCATGTTTTGTTTGGATGATCCTCCCTTCTGGTGGGAAATGCCCCTCATATGGCTATCATGGGAGTCACCATTTTATGAACCCCCCTCTCAAAACAGATCGTTGATGCAGAGAATGACATCTGATCAAAGCCAAGTTGATGAGAGGAAGCCCCTAGGAATCTTGGAACTGGAACTGAAGAGGATAAGCCAAAACTAGAAATGAAAGAGATGAGCCAACATCTTGTTGGTTACCTATGTTTAAGCTATTAAGTTAAGAATTGTCAGAAATCAGATGGACTGGAGAAGTAAAGGGAGCTTGTCTGGAGAGAAAAAAGGGAGAGAGAGGAGGCAGAGTGGGGACAACAAGCAGGGCTTCCCAGTTCCTCTGACTCTTCCAGTGTTATCTCCATCCTGATTGCTAGGGCCTCTCAGCTTCCTAATCAGGCCATCAATATTAGAGAACAGCCAATAAGTTCAGCTTCTGCAATTCGGCAAGGCACATAATGATCTGGCTCCTAGCAGTCTGAAGTCAAAACGGAAACACATTTCCTTATCCAAGTTAAATACTTACTCTGTTGTTCCCTAATTGTTTGCAGAGCACCCATTTGGATGTCCCTACACTGCCAGGCAAATGTGATAGTGCCTCCCACTGTAAAGTGAGATGACTGGAATGGGGGTGAGGCAAAGGCATCGTTCTAGGGTAGGTTGAAGAGAAGTTTCCAGCCCTGTCACTCCAGCCCATGATTTCCTGTGAAGCCAGTAGGCAAGTCAGAGGGATTGAAAGAGTCTCCAGACATAGTGCTCAAAAAGAGAAATCACTCCTCCAAGAGTTGGGCAGGCCCTGTGTCTTCTTGGCAAACCTGGAGATTCAGAGAGCATGGTTCTATGAAATTCTATTATTGATTATGGTAGTGGAAATATGTTGTATTCACAAATGTCCTTCATCTTTTAAACAGTTTTGCTATATGGAAAAATTATCATTTTTACATCCAGCCTCCTCGGTACAGAAGTCAGAACTAAAACTTCCAGCATCCCTTGCAGCTGTTTACAAGCATGCTATTTTCCCCATGTGAGACTTCGACTTGGAAGTGAGGAATATGAGCGAGGTAAATATCACTAAAGTTCACCAATATTTTGGTTCTCCTCTCTTTCTGAGTGCCAGCAGAATTGCACTTCCTTTGTCCCTTGATGTTAGGTGTGGCCACGAAATTTTTGATCAATGCAATGTAAGCAGAAGCCAGTATATGTTTTTCCTCACTCTCTCTGCCACAGCAAACTATGAAGGTTCATAGCAAGCAGATGGAAGCTTCATAACATAGTGGAGTATCCAGCAGCCTAGATCCCTGAGTGACCACAATGAGAGCAATACTCCCCTTCCTCCATTCACTTATGCTGGAACTACAGCATGAGGAAGAAATACATCTTTGTTATTTTAAGCGAGTAAAATCTAGGGGTTGTTTGTAACTGCTGTGCTGCCTAGCTAATCCTGACTGATATAGGATGGACATAACGCTTAAATTTCTGCTATTGCTGGTAGTACCACACGTGTTCAGCTGTTGGGCGTGGTAGTGGTAACAGCAGTGGTTTCCCAGTGGTTGCAATATTGAGTTCCTACCACAGAAGTGCCATAGAGCTTGTAACGTTGACAGTCAAATTGAACTCTTGGTGCTTAGTGTTTGGAATGGCAGTGGTGTGGTTTCTTTATCGGGTTGTGTGGTATGGTTTGGGTGTTGTTCCTAGAAACTTAGCCTCAAGTCCATTTACCCAGCCCTTCTAACAATTCTGAGCTAAATAATATCTTTTAACAAATCCCTTTTATGTTTCAACTATCCAGGGCGGATTTTATTATTTGTGAGAAAGAACTCTGACTGATAAAATTATTATATTTAATAAATCTCATGCTCCATCACTTATAAAAGGCAAGTTATTTTATGAACTACTAAGAAAAAAGAGGCTAAAAAACTATTACATGCCATTAATTATAAGACATTCCAATTTGAGTTGTTTAAACTAGAAAAAAATGTGCTTTAGGATCAATGAAATATGTTATTAGTAAAAGGAATTCTCTCCCAGATGAAACTGACAGACAGATGATTACAGTTTTAAAAGAACTGTATCATCTGGGAGGAAAAATAAAACCACACCCAATACTCATAAATGCAGAGATCTATGACTGCTCAATCCCAGTACAATCTCTAAGACACCACCAGGAAGTGTAGTGATAATCAGTACAATGCCCCGCAGAGAAATCCTCTGCAATGGCACTCTCAGAACGCTGGATAAGGGATCTTAGCCTTGTGGGCAAGACCTGGGGGCAGCCAGATTGGCTGCCAGGGAAACTCCACAGCCAAGAAGTAGGTCAACAAACAGATGCCATGAGGTTTCCTGGCCCCATCATTTTCATTGTTATTCAATGAATATAGATAATGTTCAGAATTAGTAAGCACTGTATAGTGCTTTCTTTTTACTCCATTTTATTTTCTATTTCTTCCATCTCTAAATATTAAGAGGTTTCCCTGAGGAATTTGCAAACTGCGACCAAGAAAAAGAAGCCAGTGTTTGGTTGGATACCTAGACAGCAAGATTTTAAGCTTTGGAATTGTGTGAAGTCAAGTTTTTTACCATGTGGACCAGGAGAGCACTGAAAGCCAGTCTGGGGGTAGGGAGAGCAAGGGCTGAGGGTGGATGCAGTGGTGTGGTGGGGGCCGTGGCGGGGAATAAAGGAGACAGGCAGAAAATAATAGAGATGGTAGATGGAAAGAGAACCTAATGACTTTTGCGTCTATTAGTTCCAGTTGTTCCCAAGGCATCCCTCTCTTTAAGTTTCAGTATCTGATTATAAATATATCTTTTTGCTTAAACCGGCCTTACTCTTCTAGGGTGAGCTCATCCACTTTTCTGGTTTGACTACTACCCTTTGCTGTTAAGTCTCAAAATGTTATTTTCAGCTTGGTCCTCTCTCCTGAATCCCAGACCTGTCCATCCAACTGTCTATTGGAAATCCCAGTTTGAGTGTCCAACTGGTACATCAAATTCAACATATCCAAAATTTAACTCATCTTCCCTCTCACCCAGCCCGCTGCTGAAACTCACCCCTTCTCATGCTTTCCTTATCTCAGTAAATGGCATCACAGTACCCCTACTCACCAACCTGGGAATTATCCCAGATTTTCTCTTCCTCTTACCCCCATATACCATAGGTCTAGGTCTCTTAAGTCCTGCTAATTCTAACTCCCAAACATCCTCAGTGCTCTCTCCTTTCTCTCCACTCCTGCTCCCCTACATCATTATAGTCCCTTGTCATTACTCCTTGCCTTCACTTTCAAACACGTTCAGTCCCTCCCTCCAACCAGCAACCCAAATCATTCTTCTAATTTCTGGATATGATCACATTACTCCTCTGCTCAAAATTCTTCAGTGGCTCCTTCCCCACTGTTTCCAGGATAAAATCTGAACTCCTGCAGCTGGGTCACAGATTCACTCACATTATACTCAGATGTGCAATGATATAAGTCTTCTATGTTTCCTAGAACTGATTTGAACTTGCTCACAATGCCCCCACCCTGCTGGGTAATAGGGGTGAGGAAACTAAAATTAATCCACTCTGGTAAACTCAGTAGGGTCCAAAATTTTATTTTAGACCATCTCTAAGTAACTCAGTAGGTTTGGATGACTCATTCTTTCAGATTTTACCTGCCCCTTTCTCATTTTCAAGATAGCATCTGGATTTACAGGGACCTCATGTGAACTGGGGGAAGGGGTCCTTACTCATGTGGCCCCTGAGGTTGGGTCAGTTGCCATTTGCTGAGACATGGTTGGTATGATGTAAGTTTATTTGTGAATTACAACCCTGGAAAGTAGCTGTTACTGTAACCACTTTACAGATGAGGAAACTATAGCTAAAAGAGGTTAATAACTTGCCCACAAAGTTAGGTAAGTGGCAGAACCAGGAATCAATGCCACCTAATTCTGGTAGGCACTTGGATCTGAGTCTTGAATTAGAGATAAGTTAAGGCTAGATTTGTGAGCACAGTTTTCATGGTATAGCTTCAGGGACGTGCTCATACATTTAGATATGTAAAATGGGGCAAGAAGAGGGTCCAGTTCAGAAGATGTAGGAATCACTGGCATATGAAGTAGGGTAGGAAGGCCTACCTGTTGGCTCCTGCCCAAGCTGATCTTCTTCTTAGAAGAGCATCTAGGACAGAGAGAGTCAGGAGCTTCTAGGATGTAGAGTCATGCCTGGTCCTATTCCAGCCAGGCCTGAGCTATCCCTCAGGCTCCCCCACAGCAGAGCAAAGCACAAACCACGACCAATATTGAGTGAGAACTCAGTAAATGTGTCCAAAGAGCTTGTGTTAGCAGAGTTGTTCACACCCTTAGGGAATGTGGATCCAACGACAGACCCTCTGGAGTGGGGATGCAGAGTCCGCACCCAGATGGGAGTGAACGTGAGGGAGTATAGAGGGCTTTCAAGATGAGGAGGTTACATCTCCCAGGGGTGGGGACGCAGAGACTTCCTCCAGATGACAGGGACACAGACCTCTCGCAGATATAGAGGGGTGGTCTCCTCGGATATGGGGGTACGGAGGTTTTGGCCTTTTTCAAATGTTAGGTGTGCAGCTCTTCCAGGTGTGGAAAGTGCAGGAAGTCCCTGCCAGTAGGTAGGCCCCGCTCCCGCCCTATTCCCCTTGGGGAAAGACCGAGACAGAACAGCCCCTTCAGCCCCCTTCCCGCTCCCGCCCCCGCCCACCTCCGGCACGAGAGGTGGGCCAGTCCCCGCCTCAGCGCAAGACCAATGGCACAGGAGCCTAGAGAAGCCAGCCAATTGAATGGTGGCAGCGGCGGGGATGTTTCCGCCCTCCCTGGT
>NW_006438906.1:963041-981185 GCF_000325575.1 Pteropus alecto
GAGGGGACGTTGCCCCTGCCCGCCTCCCGCCGCCCCCCGCCCTCGGGCTCCCGAATCTCAGTCGGCGCCCAGCATCCTGCTGCCCCGGACCCTCCCGCAGGCGCGCACCGGGCTCTACTCAGGTAAGAGGGCCCTCCTCACACGGGCACGGGGACCGGGAACTAGAGACCCAGAGATGGAGATAGAGACATAGACCCATGTAGAGACGCAGAGACAGAGCCGGGGGGAAAAAGAGAGACAGACACAAAGAGACACAAAAGAGACGCACAGAACCACAGAGACAGACCCCATGGGGCAGGGGAGAGAGACATCCACGGGGACAGAGGGACACACAGCCATGAAGAAAGAGAGGGAGAGACATTAGAGACCCATACACACAGAGACAGGGAGTGAGACACGCAGATACTGATACAGAGATATACAGAGACAGACTGGGAGGGAAATGAGACACACAAGAGACATACTCAGACACTCAGAGTGGGGACACACAGATAGACAGCTACAGAAACATAGAGGTGGGTATACAGAGGCAGAGGCACACATACAGGTAAGGGAACTGAGAGACAGAGTAAGAGACACACAGACACACACCTGACCTGGAGAGATAGTCCCACAGAGAGGCACACCTAGGTACATAGCCTTGGATACACAGACCTACACATGCCTGCCAGGGCCTCCACAAAGTTCCCTCTGTGTGAGCTGCTGCCTCTGGAGGTCTCCTGGACTGGCTGGCTGGCTGGAGTGCTGAGAAGGGGGAGGCACCCAGGCCACACTGAAGCTGATCACAATCCCCATCCTCCCAGGCCTTGGACTACTTCAGTTCCACCCACTCACAGAGTGATTTTGAGGTCTGGAAGCTTGATGGGTAGGGCCAGGCCATGCCCACCTGTTCTAAGGAGAATGAGATATGGGCTGCCTACTCCAGCTTCCGTACTGTGGCTACACCCTCCTCCAGGTGCCCAGAGCCAGGCCTGAGCCTGTGGGAGTTGGCTCTGTGGAGTATTTGGGCCTGCTGGAACCCAAAGTCCTCTGCCAGGGAGGCCAGAGATGTGGGAGGGCTCTCTCTTCTCTACTCCTCTCCTAGGCTTCACCCCATCCCTTCTCTTCACCACCCTTTCCTTTATTCTGTACCCCCCACAGACTCAGGACTGCAGGTGGACATCTCCATTGTCCAAGAATCATTGAGTGTGCAGACAGGACAGCCTCCTTGGAAGGCCGGCTATACCAGAGTCCTGCCTCGGCATGGGCCTTGCCATTGAGGCAACCCCGCTATCTGTGCTGGTCTGAGGGTGCTGCCCGTCATGGGGTCAGCCATCTCCCAGGGGGCCCTCATAGCCATCGTCTGCAACGGCCTCGTAGGCTTCTTGCTGCTGCTGCTCTGGGTCATTCTCTGCTGGGCCTGCCACTCCCGCTCTGCTGACATCGACTCGCTCTCCGAATCCAGTCCCAACTCCAGCCCTGGCCCCTGTCCTGAGAAGGCACCCCCACCCCAGAAGCCCAGCCATGAAGGCAGCTACCTGCTGCAGCCCTGAAGGTCCCTGGCCTAGCCTGGAGTCTGGGACCTAAGTCTACCCCACCCAGAGCCTGGAATCAAGATCCCAAGGTCCAGCCGGCCTGGGGTCCAGAACTCGGAATACAGCCTGTCTGGAGCTGGACCTAGCAGCCCAGAGTCTAGCCAGCTTGGCTCCAAGAGGGGCTCTGGTGGCCCTAGGTAGATAGGCCCGGGGTGGGCATTTATGAGTTGGTGCTAGGGCCAGGGCCATCTGGACTCTGCTCCATCCCAAGGGCCGGGGTCTGGGTCCATCCTCTCCCCTAGGCTGAGTGCTTCTAGGCCCTCTCCGTTGGGGAAGCAAACTGGAATCCATGGCAATAATGGGAGGGGGTCCAGGCTGGGCCCCTCCTCTGGTCCTCCCACTGTTTGCTGGATAATAAATTGAACTATGGCTCTACCCTGAGATTCTCTCCTCTTCCTGAGGGCCCTGTGCTAGCAAAATTAAAGGTGGAATTGGGCTTTCAGACATAGGTTTATTTGTGCAAAGTAGGAGTGGGTAACAATGGTTGAGGGCCAACTCCTGGGACCAGGGCTGAAGCAGAGTGCTAAGGGCAGATGCTGGGACCTGATCACAAGAGGGGTCACATACTAGGTCCCAAGGCTAGGCCTGCATACCAGGGTCAGGGGTTACAAGTACTGGGTTCAAGAAATGGGACTGGGACTGAGGCCAGGCCCTCAGACCTTAGGTTTCACTTCCCTCACCAGGTTCAAAATTTTGCGATCTCCACAGCTGGCCCCTTCTGGACTTCCTGCCCCTTCTTCTCCTGGGGAGAAGGGAAATACACGTGGGGGAAGAAAGGTGAGGAATGGGCCACCTTGTCCTACCGCCTCTGCTCAGCCAGCCCCAGCTGTGACCAGCCCTCCCCAGCCTGGTTAGGTTCTAGATCCCTGCCCACCCCCGACATGATTCTTTCCCAACTCAAGTTAGGTGACACAAGGGTCTAGCTGAGGTCTAGCTCTGGCTCTGAACCTCAGACCTATTTAAGGTCTTGATACTGGTAGGAGTGGGGAAAGGTATCCACCCACTGACCCTAGGAGGAACTAGCCAGGGGGAGCTGTAGCCCTGGGGAGAGTTGGGTCTCTGACTATTGGGACCACCCTTCCCTGAGGAAGGTCCCCGGCTGAGTTCTATGAGCGAGGGGGTATATGTTTGCAGAGGGAGAAGGACGTGGGCAGAGCCACAGGTGTCCTCACTTAGTACTCTAACCTAATACTTTCAGGTCAGGTTGGAAGTGGGGTGCTGCATCAGACATGCCCAGGGTAGGGGCGGGGGGTGTCGGGAGACCCAGGAAGGCAGATAGGATGGATATCCCATGTAATTCTTGGCTGGGACTGTTCCTCAGAAGAGCAGATCTGAGTTTATGACCCCTCACCCCTCTCCTACAGAGCACTCTAATGCTTTAGCTGGTAAGGTGGGCCCTGAGAAAAAGAGTTGGGACATTAGGGTGTGTGTCACACAGGCCCCGAGAGTTCCTTGGCCAGCACCAGTCCCATCTCCCTTCTGTCTAGTCAGTGGGGTATGGGCAGCTGCCATTTCTTGCCTTCCCTCTGCTCCCTAGCCCCCTGCCCTCTCAGCCACCTGTGCCCACTGCTCACTGGCACCTGCCCCAGCCTTGCCTGCTGAGAGCCCAGCCTGGGTCTGGCCTGGCTGTGAGGTGAGAGAGTGTACAGGGCCAGCAGCCCCCTTCCTGGCCTCATCCTGGCTGCTGATACCATGCGAAGCTCATATTTCCTCCTAGTGTGACCCCTGCACCTGCTCCCAAATCTGTCTCTGCTCCTCGTGGGACCCAGTGCCTTTGCCACCACCCAGCTCACCTCTGCACTCTCAAGGCAGAGGACAAAGATATTTTTTTCTCTTCCTTCCCACTCTTTCTCTTCTTGGCCTCATCCCGCCCGCTGGGAAGTACAGGTCCTGGCTTTTAGTTCCAGTTTTGTCATTAACCCTCTATATGACGTTGGGCAAGTCCCTTGCTTTTCTGAGCTTGTTTCCCAGCTAAACAGTAGGTAAAGCTTTTGACAAGCTGAGCTCTGACACCAATCATGGGAAGCTCCTTAGGCGGGGAGTTGGACCTGTGTGGCCAAGCCCCCTTGGGAAGGTGAGGAGGCTGCAGTCCCAGGAGGAAGGCCAGGAGGGATGCCCAGGGGACTTCCATTTGCACCAATCACTTGGCTGCTGATAGGGTCAGATGGCAATTTCACAGGAACCCCAGTCTACTCAAGTATCAGCTCCCAGCTGTCACTTGCTCAAGTGCTCTAATTCCAAGGTACCCATGTCCTCAGGTCCTCAGAGACATAGGCCATCAGATACAGAGTCCAGCTCTCCCACCCATGGCTGACCCTTGCTCTGAGAGAATTGAGACTGACTGTAGGAGATCCTTGCCTCCCTGGGTCAGAGTGAATGGAGTAGACCCCCACCCACATCTGCCACCCTCACAGTGTGATGGGTGTACCCCGTCCCAACAGGTGACCATCATCTCCCCAACGGGGCTGTCCAGCTCTGCCAGCTCAAACCTGGGTCTCTTTCCTCACTAAATTAGGAGCAGATTTTATCTGTTCCACAAGTTGTGCTGCCTCCCTCCCACTACTTGAGGCCAACTAGCTGGGTTCAGCAAAGAACTTCAGACCACGCCCTGCCCCACCCCCAGCCCCACCCTACCCCACCCCCAGTCCCAGCCCCAGCAGACCACAGCCTCTGGGCCACAGCTGCAGGCGCTTAGCAGCCTTTTGAGTATTTATAGCCAAGTCCACCCCCTCCCCCAGCTGGCTACAATTACAGGCCCGGCCAAACTTCCAGCCCTTGCCTCCATGGCCATGGAATGGAATAGTCTAGGCCGACACCAGAGAGATGGTGCAGTGACCCCTGCCTTGGTAGGGGTGTAGAGAAGCAGGTGTCAGTAGTTGAAAGAGACAGGCCCCTGCCCTTGCCTCAAACTGCAGTAAATGTCTCAAATTGTAACTATGAGGTACAGTCATCAGGGCAGTTTGGCCCAGCCCTGGCCTTGCTTTCATCCTGGCCTAGAATTTGGCAGAAAGCAAATTTCATTTCCTCTGTTAGCACCCAAGTGGGCAGAACTGGTCTCTGGGCTCCTGGGCTCTGGATTTTTAAGTTGGGCTCTTGGGCTGTGGATTCTAAGGTTTGGATTAAGTCTAAATCGGAACTCTGAGATGTAGACTTTAAGGTCATGGCTCTGGGCCCCGTGGCCTGTATTTGGGGCCCTTGGGCTCTGGGCAGGGTCTCCAGTTCATTAGGGATCCCAGAAAGAAACCAGAGCTCAAAAGGAGGACTGCCTGGCTGCTGACCTAGTTACCTTCCTCACGGCTCATTTCCTTCTTCCCTGTGTGGACCCATAGCTCCCAGCTCAGGGACCTTTGGAGCTGAAGCCCTATGTAAGCCCAGCCAATGAAGCAATGACTAAGCTTCAAGACCCCTGCCTGGGTGACCTGGTCTACACTAAATAAGCCAATGGTGCGCATGTGTTTTCCCCCAGGCTTCAGACCCATATGGTCACCTCCTCGCTAGATATCTCCACCCGGGGGCCTCGCAGGTAACTCAGGTATTATCTGATTTCATTGTCTCCCCACAAACCCTCTTCTATGCTCCTAATTTGGGCTATGACACCACCCTTACCCTGGGTCTCCCAGGCCACAAACCTTGGGGCTACTCCCTGGCCCTTCCCCTTTCTCCCATCCCCCCCCCACCACCCTGGAGACCATTTCTTTTAGCATCCCAAACTCCCCCAGGGTACCTTCGGCATCTTTCGCAAGTTGGGTGAGAGTTTGAGGCAGGTGACATGCCCACGGTCATCACCAACAATGATGATGGGGTGGATGGGATTGAACTGCACATGAGTGATCTTGTTCTTCTTTTTGGCCACCACAGGCTGATTGCAAATGGCCTCGTATTTGTTGATGGACAGGTCAAACACATGGGTCTGTGGAGAGGTGGGTGTCAGCACAACTGGGGCTAATGAGGCCCCTTTTCCCCACCTCAGAGGAACCACTCCTGGGCTTTCTGGAGAAACATGACAGAAGCCTAGCACAGTGGAGCTGGAAGCAGTGGGAAAAGGGATTTGTTTATGTTTTTCCTGTGGTTAACGAAATACAAATAAAGAATTTAGGAGAAAATTTAAGTCTATGCAGAATTAACAATAATAGCAGCTACCACTTATTGAGCGCTTCTATGTACTAGACTCTGGGCAAGCATGTTACATGGTTGTCTCATCTAATTATCCTCACAGCCACTCTAGAAGGTAGGTTCCATTATTATCTCCATTTTATAAATGAGGAGATAGAGACTTTTAAAGCTAACTTGCTAGTAAGTAGCAAGTTATACCAGTTATTATTCAGAAAGTGCTTGTCACATAAGTGCTCCACAAATGTTTCCTCTTATTTTTGTCATACCCTAAGTCTAAACCATTAGCAACTCTCGCCTGGACCACTATGGCAGTGTCTTAACTGGTCTCCCTGCTTCCACTCTTGCCCTTCTACAATCCATTCTCCATGCAGCAGCCAGATTTACCTTGAAAACATCTAAAATCCTCCAACAGTCTCCCTCTGCACCATATGTAAAATCCATATTCCTTACTCTAGATTCCCTACTCTCATCTCGTGCTCTATCCGCTTTGCTCACTGGACCCCAGGCGAACTTGCCTGCCTGATCCTTAAACTCCTCAAGCTCGGTTCTCACCTCAGGCTCTGTGGAATACCCAAAGGCCCCCATCTTCACATGGCTGGCTCTTTCTTGTCATTGTCATTCAACTCTCAGTTTGAATATCACCTTTTAAAGGAAGCTTTCCCCGACCACTTTAAGAGATCACCCAGTCCTTCTTTTTACACCATTCTCTTTCTTCTTTAAATATAAGTTTTATTAAGATATAATTCACTAATTTAAAGTACACAATTATTTTATTTTATTTTTTTTACAATTCTTGGCTTTTCGTATATTCAGTTGTGCAACCATTACCACAAAAAATTTTAGAACATTTTCTTCACCCCAAAAAGAACCCTGTACCCATTAGCAGTCATTCTCCATTTTCTCCCAATCCACTTGGCCCTAGGCAACCACATCTACTCTCTGTCTCCACAGATTTGCCTATTTAGACAACTATAAATAGAATCATATAATGTGTGGTCTTTGTGACTGGAATTCTTACACTATTCTTACACTAAGCATGTTTTCAAATTATCCGTGCTGTAGCATCTATCGGTTTTTCATTCCTTGTTATTGCTAAATACTAATCCTTTTGGATATACTACATTTTGTTTATTTATCAGTTGAAGGGCATTTGGGTAGTTTCTACTTCTTGATCATTAGGGATAATGTTGCTATGAACAGTTGTATACACCCCATGTCCTCTTTTAATTTATGCCCAGCACTAACACTATGAGAATTTCGTTGTTGCTTTTTGTCCCTTTCCCCTCACTAGAATATAATAAGCTCCAGGAGAGCAGGGACCTGCATCACCAGGCCCGGCCTGGAGCTGGGCGCCACAGTTGGCCCTTAGCAAACATCTGTTCAGGAAATAGATGACTGACTTTAATGTGATGCTTTAATCACTATATTCTTTCCTTGCATAGTTGTCTCTGTTTATATCAAAGCACATAAGGAAAATGGGTGTGCACCTAAGAATTGTCTTACAAAATATTTTTTGCTGAGCTTTTATTGATTCTCAGTGTTGAACAGACCCCTCCCATCTCCCCTTCTCAGACTCAAGTTGCACATGTCTGGGGATGGGGACTTCACCACCTTTTAGACACTATTTCAATCACAGACCAAATCTGACTCATAAGTTTTTCCATCAAGCTAGCACCTGCTGCCCTGTGGCTCCCACCCCAGGGGACTCAGAAGGTAACTGCTCCTCACGACATTTCATCCCTCAGAATGCCCTCTCCTTCAAGACAAAAAGCCCCATTCTCTCCCTGAGGCCTCGTGGATGAAGAGTTCCTCTTTTGACAGGGCCCTGCATGGGCCTGGTCCTTGAGAATACACAGTCCTTACGTCCCAGCTTCCCCTACCTGACCTGGGCACAGAGTGGGTTCTCCATGACTTACACCCTGAGATACCTCATCCTACCTCCCCTGGTGGCTCAGCAGGGTCAGGAAGGGGGCACTCACCTTCCCATTGGTGGTGACTGCTGCAAACACAGTAGAAGAGTATGGTGCCCAGGCCACATCTCCCACGGCTGAATTTAGGTCATAGATGAACATTGGGGTCCTGCAGTGGTAGAGGGGTGGAAAGTTTATGACAGAGGGTCTGCAGTGCCAGAGCCCACAAGCCCCAGCCAGGGTGGGGCCTGAGGGAGGGCAGAGCCAGGGGCAGGCCTCTCACTTGATGGTGTGGTCCCAGATCTTCACTGTCCAGTCGGAGCTGCAGGACATGAAGACCTTGGTGTGGTATGGGTTCCAGGACACAGCATCCACCGCCATGTTGTGGGCATCATAGGTGTCGAGGAATTGGCTAGAGTAGGACTTAGAGCACTGGGGTGGAGGTGGAGATTGGGAGAGGGATCAGGGGTCAGGAGTGAGATAAGAGGGCAGCAGCTAACACTTCCCTTGGGGGCCCTGGAGGATCAGAATCTAAGACTCCTCTTCTGTCCTCACCCCACATCACTGTCATAGCTGAACTAGAGCCAAGATGCTGACTGTTCTTCTCTCCCACAACATACCCAGAGAGAAAGGAGAAGCTTAAGGGGTTGGGGGTTGGGGTGGGCAGAGGAGCCTTCCTGGAGAGTGAAGGAAAGTGCTATAGTCTCCCCCAGACTGCCAAGGCAGAGGAGGTCTGGGGGTCCTGCGTGAGTTGTGTGGCCTAGCCTGTGTCCAAGGCAAGGCCTGTGGACAGACAGACGGAGCCCTGGTTCCACCCACAGCCCACAGAGAGAATCTCTGCAACAGTGATAAACCTCCCACTTTGCCCAGGTAAGAGCAGCTGCAGAGCGAGGAGTAAATCCCATGGTCATGATTTCCTATTCAGTTTCTTGCCCGGACCAGAGTACCCTTCCCACTCCTGTCCTGGAGAAGTGTGACAGATTAGTCTTCCCCCAGCCTCTCCTGGGCCAACATTGGGAGGGATAGAGAGGGGGTGGGGACCTCTTTTGCATTCAGCCCAGCTCTGGCTGGGCCTCAGGGGCTCCCGGGAGGCTGCCTGTAATTAACATTCTGAGTCTCTAAGCCTAAGAAAAGCTTGCAATAGAGCTATTTCTGGATGGATGGAGAGGTTCAGAAGGATGTTCACCTACTAACAGTGAGACCTTGCAGAAATTGGCCATAAAGTTCCATCTTGCCTGTTGCGATGCACCAAATATTCTGAGATAAATTTTCCTTTGCCTGGACTTCACAGCTCAGCTCACGTTCAGATCTCCTCCAGGAAATCTTCCCAGAATGTTCCAAATCTCCCGACCTCCACTCCCAAATCTACTCTCCCCATTCCCGGGAAGGGAGGGAAAGGAGGGAGGGAGGGCCCAGATGGGGAAATGCCTGGGCTGGACTAAAGTCACCCTCCAAATACTTCATCCCCTTTCTTGCAGTTGGCCCCTCCTCCTGCCACCCAATCAGCTCAAGAAAAACATTCTTTTCCCCCCAGAAGGCTTCTAGAACTGATGAGCATTAAGATCTGTCAGAATAGGGTCTGTTGAGAATGATAAGCCCCAGGGACTCAGGTCTAAACCACCCTATTAAGGAGCTGGCACAGGAGGCGCATTGCCTCACCTTGTAGATTTTTCCCTCCTCCGTGCCCACTAGAAACATGTAGTCGATCTCTTTGTGGAAGTCAAAGGCAGTGCCACAACCTTGGGAGAAGAGGGAGCAGTCTTAGCCAAGTTCTGGGCGGGAGGCTTCCAGCACCTCCCCTCCACAGCAGGCCCCTGGGACAGCTTGAGCCCCGCCGCCCGTGAGAGCTGGGGCTAGTCAGGCGAACAGAAACCTGCCCTCTAGACTGCTGCTTGGCCCAGGCAGTTGGGACGCTGCAAAGGGCCAGGGCTTCTGCAGACAGGAATGGTGCCTGGGTAAACAAGGCAGAGACTGAGTTAACAGGGTCAGGGTCAGAGTAAACAGGGACAGGGTCTGCAAACAGGGACGAGCTCTGTGCAAACAGGGATATAGTCTGCGTAAACAAGGTAGGAGTTGAGTAAACAGGGACAGGATCTGGGTAAACAGGGGCCTGATCTGCATAAACAGGGTTTGATCTGCATAACAGCACCTGATCTGCATAAACAGGAATAGGGCCTGAAAACAGAAACGGGACCTGCATAAACAGCAAGGGTCTGCAAATAGCCAAGGGCTAGGCAGACAGGGCCCCAGGGTTTCCCATTACCTCCATTCCTGGCTTCAGTACAATTGGAGAAGACAGTGCTCAGTAATGGGGAGGGCCACCATCACTGACCCTCCAGGGGCCCGAGTGCTGTGGCCAGGCCTGGATGTGAGTGAGCTGGGGCTCCTACCCATTGTGTGCAGCTGCAGTCCCTCTAGGCCTTCCGTGGAACTGCTCTCTACCTTCAGCTTGATGACATCTGTGTGAACCAGCTCGCTCTGCAGTCACAGAGGAATGGGGAAAGGTACATGACCTGGGCTGGATCAGCAGGGTTGGGGGGTGGTCCCCTTTCCATTCAGCTCCCCCCGCTTCCCCATCCGCCCCTGCACAACCCTTTCTGGGAAACAGGCACCTTCACAAGCGTCCAAGACACGATCCTGCCATCAGATGACACAGAGAAGAAGTTAAGGTTGTTGTCCATGTCATCCTTCTGCCACTTGACCTGAAACATCCCAAACCGTGAGCTCTGGGACCCTGCTAGGGTGTTGAGTTAGGACTGCGAGCTGAGCAGGGCTCCCTAGAGAACCCATCTGAGGTTCAGAAGCAAGTTCTGGAAGCCCATTTTCCAGAGTCCCACAATTGTTCCTCCCTCCCTCCTTCCCTCTCCCCTTTCTTCCATCCATTTCCATCTCTCTCTTGTCCTGACCATCCTGGGGCAACAGTGCTAAGTCCAAGCACTGCCCTAATCCACTGAGTTGGCAAGTGGAGGTGCCCAGTTCCTGCCTGGGTTGGATTCAATCTCTTTATATAGACAGGGCCTGGAAAGGACAGGGCCTATCAACCAGATTCTTCATTGATAAAACAGGAACCATAATAGCACAGATTTGTTGTAAGGAATAAATTAGAAGATGATTATAAGGCCCTTAGGTCAGAACACTGCATATATTATACTCAATAAATGTTAGCTAATTATCACCATCATCCTAAGAATTGGGGTGCCAAGGTTCCCCAGGGGGCTTTTCTCTACTTACCCCCTCCCCAAACTCCTCTTCCAGGCTTAGCCTTTCTCTAGTCAGCCTCTCCTCTGTTCTCACCTTCACTTGACCACTAGCTCCTGCTCCCAGAATCTATCTCCCAAATCTCGGATTTGAGCTGCATTTCTCTATCTGCAAATTGGGGTTAATAATCCTGCCCCACCCATCTTCTCAGGGCTGAAAGCAAACATATGGGAAAGTGTTTTGGAGACAGAGTTATTGTCTTATGAAGATGACATGCTTGAGGCTCAAGTTTCTGTTGCCAGATGTGGAGGCTGGGCCAAGCCATGTCCCAGAAAGCTGGGGAGGGACTGGGTGCCTATAGCTTTCCAACCTCCTGCTCCTTCCATACCTCCCATGCAGGGACCACTGTCCCCGGCTCAAGCAGGGGCCCAGTGAGGGAGGACAGGAACCCAGTGACCCTGCCTGTAACCACAGCCGTCACTATGGCTTTGGAGGGGTACTGCGGGAGGTAGGGGAGGAAGAAGGAGTTGCTCCTCCCCAACCACCACCCAGGCCTGGTAGATCAGAGCTGCAGGAGGGCAGCTGAGTCCTGCCTGGGCCTGCCTGGGCCACTGGCTCTTTCGTGCTTTCACTGCGGGGCCTAGAACACCACAGAATCTGTGAGACACAAGTCAGAATTGGCCCTGATGCTGACAGCATTTCCCCTTCTGGGTAAAGGTAGTCCCTTTAAATGGGGGAAAGAGATGAGTGTGTGTGTGTGTGTGTGTGAGTGTGTGTGTGTGTGTGTGTGTGTGTCAAAGTCCAGGCTCTAAGAGGCGCTAGGGAGCTGCAAAGGGAAGTGTTTAATGAGCAGCCGCCAGCATGCATGGAAATTGTATTTCACACCCCACTTAGCAGCCTGATGCCCAATGGGGGCTGGTGTGTGCATTTGCAAGTGAGTGTGTACATGTGTAACTGTGTGCAAGTCACATACATGATCTTGGGGTGGAGGTGGGAGGGTAAAATAAATAGCGAGGGGTGCAGGTGGTAAGCAGGCTGCTTAACCGATTCCTTCTCTTCTGCCTTATCTGATTAGGGCAGGCCTGCTTGACCCCAGTTTCTACTCATCATCTTTCTTGCCACTTTCCCCAGTGTTGCACAGAACACACAGACACAGACATGGACACACACACACACACACACACACACACACACACACACATCCAGCAGAGTGTTGTCATAGTGAGGCCAGAACAGGCAGGCTCCCGGGGGAAGTAGCCTGTGGCATGAGATGGGAACCTACTCCTCTTTGAACAGACAGTTCTCTCTCTGGCTCCAAAACCTTCCATGGCTCTCCGCTGCCAACAGAACAAAGTCTGTCTGGCCTAGCCTGACATTTGAGATCCAAAACAATCTCATTGGTCTCCTTGAGATACAGTCCCTTTGAGAAGGACATAGACTCTGATGTCTCTTCTGTCTCATTCATCAGCCTGGCTCTCCTTCAGGCTTCAGGCTCATATGGCCAACTGCCTGTAGGATACCTCCTCTGGCTTCTTATATAACGTCTGGCCAAACCCATTCTTCTTCTGCATTTCCCACTTCTGTAGGCACCACAAACCAGAGTCTCAGGCAGCATCAAGAGTTCTTCCCTTTTCCCATATCAAATCAGTCGTTTCCTTCCACTGATTTTACTGCCTCATCAGCTCTGGGCCCTATCTTCTCATTTCCCTCCATGCCCCTGGTCTAGCTCAGGCTTCAAGATTTCTCATGCTACAGCCAGAGGAGGTCTCCAAGACAATCGTGACTGTGTTACCCCTCTGCCCCAAACCCTCTGATGCTTGGGCAGTGATTTTCAAACTATGCTGGGGGAGGATTTAGGAGCCTTGGGAAAGTACCTCAGGTGACAGGGAGACCTTCAAACAAGGGCCCTGATCCTACCAGAGCAGCCCTTCTCTCATCTTTTTAACATATTGGGCTTCTGTATGAACATTTCATTTGAAACCACCAACCTACAAAGTCTAAGCCTCTTACTTGCTAGAGAAGCACATTCACAAGTAGGTGCCTGTGCTTTTCTCAGGTCTTGTTCCCTCTCCCTGTCTCTCACACTATACGCCAAACGATGAGTTGTTTCCCAGCAGGCCGACCTGTTGGATGCCCTTGTGTCTTTGCTGTGACCTCTTTGTGCCCTTCTTCATCTAATACTTTCTCACCTCTCACAATTCAGCTCTGGTGTTGTTTTCTCTAGAAAGACCTCCCTGGCCCTTCTGGCCCTGCTCCCCATCCCAGACGATCTGAGTACCCCTCCTCAGTGCCCTCTGTAGCCCATTGAGTACTGCTGTGTCCTGCTCAGCTCTGGCTGTGGTTATCGCCCCAATAGAATCTCCAGAGACCAAGCCCTTAAGCATCCTCAGCTCCCAGAGGAGAGGGGAGTTACTGAATGGATGAATAAATGGGTGAATGAGGAAGAGGGGCAGGAAATGAGAGGGAAAGAAGGGAAAAGGAAGTGAGTAAACAAGTGAAAGACAGGCAGGCCCCTCCCATGTCCCAAGCCCGATTGCAGCCAAGAACTCTGAGTCTTGGTTTTGCAAAGGCAGTAGCCCTGTTTTCCTGACAGGATGGTGGAAGAACAGAAGGCCACCCTTGTCCATATGGGTTCCAGTCTCCCTGGCGCCCGCCCAGTAAAAGGGAAAATGTGTCTTCTACATGCTCCATTTATTTCTCCAAACCTGCTATTTGATTTAGAGATCACAGCAGAGTGGGAGCAGGGTGGTTGGCCTGAGCCCGTCACCCTCTCCTGGGCTTGAGGAGGATGTTCAGGCCAACCAGAGATGCTCCATGCTTGGCCCCGGACTATCTGAGAGCAGGGGCGGTGCTGATGCTCATTCAGTCCTGTCAAAGGAGCTCTTTTCTCCTCTCTCTGGGCTCTAAAATCCCTGCAGACATTTTACCCATGTCTGAAGACCTCTGTGTTCCAGGCAATGAATTGAGAGGGGGGTTTTTTTAGTGGAGAAAACTCCTGAGGCTGTAAGCTCTAGCCCCTGCTTTGGTGGAGAGTAGCGGGGCGAATGTTTAGTGGAAGGTGTGCCTCCCTCTGCCCCGGCTCTGAGTAGAGAATGAAGCTGAGGGAGCACCATGTCCCCTGTACCTGGACAGTCCTCCCTCTGCTCAGGCCCGCCTGGGAGCTGAGAGCCAGTACCTGGGGCAGGTGTCTATATGATTCAGAACTCAGGGCCAGAAGAGGCAAGGGTGCAGAGCCTGACTGCAGACTGTGTAAGGGCAGGGGGCAGAAGATGATCAGACAGAGTCCTAGCATTGCCTGATGAGCCCAGAGGCCTTGGGCTACTTGAGGCAGAAATCTATCCTTAGATTCTCCCAGACTTGCCCGTAGGGTTAGGGTACATAGCCTCAGAAGGAGGGGGAACTTTGAAACACAGTGAGGAAAGGCCTGCAAAGCCTGAAACTGAGAGTGAAACTGTGAAATCCACTCCCAGTGCAGTAAGATGGGAGACAGGGTGAAAGCTAGCCCCGATGTCCAGGGGATGGTCCCATTCTATGTCTGTCTGGAGAACAGGGGTGCTGCAGAGATATCTCAGGTCAGACCTCACCAACCAAGTCTTACAGTCCTACCCAGAGGGCAGACAACCAGCAGCACTGGTTGAGAGTTCCTGTCTGAGAGTTCCCCCAAATCTAGCCCAGATGCAGAGGAGAGCCCTATGCGGAGTTGAAGAAGCCCATAGGCAGAGGACTAGAGCCCTTGACATACTCAGCAGAGGCCCATCAGGCCCTGGAGGCTTCCAGCCACTGGCTGAGAGTCACTGATCACCACACCTAAAAGATCCTTAATTCCTTTCTAATGGGAACTCTGGGGCAGCAACCCGGTTCTTACTGCAGACCCTCTTACCTCCTGAGTCTCACCTTCCACCCTTCTCTCACCCAGCTCCTTGGCCCCTAACCTGGTACCTGTCATCACCAACCCTGTACTTGTGGCCCTCTCCTCCCCAAAGCCCCTTCTCCAGTGCCTCCCAGGCCCACACACTACTCATCCATACCCAAGTCTCCCCTCCTGGTTCAAGGCTGACCTGCCACACAGGGTCCGTGTGCTTGCCAGACTTGGCTGAGCTGCGGAAGGCAGGCTGGGAGTGGGGCTTCTTGAGGTTATAAATGGCCACGTTGCCGTCGTAGTGGCCAACTACCACCAGGTAGGGATGGTCCACGTGCATGTCGAGACACATGATGCCGCTGTCGCTGCTGAAGATGTATTCAGGGAAGCTGGGGTTCTTCATGCTGTAGAGCAGCAGCATGCCCCGGCTCTGCTTCATGAAGTCATCTGCCCCAAGGAAGACGGCCCTCTGTGGCTGGAGAATCCAGCTACCCTGCTGGGAAGCCCCCCCGTGCCCCTTCCCTACCAGATGGACAAGCCCTGCTCTGCCTCTGCTGGAGCGTGTGGGCTTCCTCTCTGGCTTCATCCTCTTTATCTGTGAAATAGGATCATGAGACCTGGCCTACCCATTCTCAGAGTTCATGGGAGGATCCAACAATCAGTAAAGGTGACCAAGTTTATCTGAGGGACTGATTGTCATTCTCCTTATCCCTCCTGAAGTACAGGAAAGGGGGATGCAGGCTAAGGGAGATGCTAAGTGCAGGATGTGTGTGGGCTTGGGAAGGAGCAGGATCCTCAGAGAGGGCTCAGATATCCCACTCAGGAGCAGGATGCTGTCCTTAGACGGCTGCATAATGCCTATGTACCTCTCTGCCCCCCGGGCAAGGACAGGGATTCGGTTTGGAATAACACGGAGTTATCTAAACGAGTCCCAAACTTGCCACCTTGGGGCATCATTCCATACCCTCTGGCCCCAGAATCCCCAGTTGCAGCCTGAGCCCTAGTTCTAGTGATGTTCTCAGAATCAAGAAGTGCCAGGCCAGCCAGTCGGAGTTTCACAGGCCACTGTGCCATCCTTCCGGCTTGGGCACAGCTTTTGGTGATCAACAGTGAATCTCTCGGCAGAGGTTCCCCTCTGAGTTTGCCCCATGTCAGCGGAATGCTTCCAACTCTTTCTTTCATTCTCTGCACACTTGGTGCCCATCCTAATGCAGTCACTGAACAGAATCCAGTCCCAGCCCTCAAGTCCAGCTTTCCAGCCACCAGCCCAAGACCCTTCCCAAACTCAGAAGAGCCAGACCTAGAGAAGCGGAAAGCTAGAGCAGCCCCCCATCTTGGGGACCCTATGGGAAGGCAGCCTTTCAGCTGAGATGAGGGCCCTCACCTCGACATGGTGGTCAGTAACGAAAATGCTTCTGCTCTGGAGAAAGCGAGCCTCTCACAAAGAGAAGGAGCTGGGGTCCCTCCAGATCCCCCAGAGCTAAACTGAGTCACCTTGTGCCTGGTGATATCTCTAAGCCAGTAGGGAGCTGGCCTTGAGGTGGGGGTGGGAAGCAGCACCTCACCTGTGGGGCTCCAGGGTGGGCCCGGAGGGCTCACTTTCCAAGGGAGAGATCTTCAGTTGGCTGAGGGGAGCCTCTTTCCCACCCACCCAGATCATGAAGGGCTTCAAGTAGGCAGCATTATAGTCACTGGTAGCTCCTTTTGTTTATCATGCAAATCCTGAGCACCTGATCTGGGCCTCCCCCTGGGCTGGGCCTTGGCAGGGACAGAGACATTCCACTTGAGATGTGGCCTTGCCCTCAGCAACCCCTAGTATAATGAGAGTGCCAGACCCTGCAGTGGAATGAGGTAAGCCTAGGGAATTACAGTGTTAACCACCGGGGCAGAGGTGAGCTACTGATATCCTTGATGTCCAATCTGCCCTTGATGCTGGGCAAGACTGAAAGAGAGTGAGTGGATGGGCACGCAGGTGCGTGAATAAAAGGGTGGATGACTGAGGACTCAGATGCTCTCCTTATTTCACCAAGGCATACTTGCTCTTACTGTGGCAAAGGACCTGGCCCCTCAAGGGACAGTAGTGATGACCTATTGCTCTAGACAAACTCCAAGCACTCCCTGCCCCTGTATGTGTGCACAGGGTCTTTGTGACCAGTGAAACCAGGAAAGGAGGGTAGGAAACCCTAAACTGGCTTAGTAACTCTGTGGTGAGGACATCTCTGACCCACTCGCAGAACCACTGGGGCTAAAAGCTGAACTTACAGCCCTCTAATTTTACAGATGGGTAAACTGAGGTAGAGGGCAGAAATCGTGGGCTCAGGTGCAATAGACTCATCACACCCAATATGCTGTTTATAGCTGAAATTACCCTGCTCAAGATAACATTAATCTGATCTTCACATGGAGGTGGAGAAAGGGGGGGAAGGGACACCAAACCTAATGGGCTGGTGGTGACTGGCGAAGCCAATCCAATCCTTCCATAAGCTGGACTAGAGAATATGTAAGGGACATGGCAGTCAAGCGTGAAAAGAGGAAACTTCTGGCACAGAGAATCAGGAATTTCATGAGAGAGGGACATATGGAGCAACCAATCACACCGAAGACTCAGTTCCCAGGCCACATGATCCTGACAATAAGCCTCTCTTTCTTAACCTGGCTCTAGTAATCTCTGTTACTTGCAATCAAAATGAGCCCTCCTGCAATAAAGATCACAGCTTCTGATCATGGCTGGACTATGTATTTCCTGAATTCCAGTTCAGGGGTCTATCTGAAAAACTACACGTGGAAAGCAGAGAAAACTCTCATTTAATTAGGGCTTCCTCTCCACTCCTTATTCTTCTCATCTCTGACTCCCCTATGAAACCTCATTATTTCACTCTCCAAGTATGTACCTGGTGTGACATCACAGCCCAAACCTCTGACTGCCCCACAATGATATCATCATCCTGTCTTCCAAAAGACCTAAAATGACATCACTAATCAGACCACCAATGGTCCCCATGTGACATCATTGCTCAGGCTACCAGCAATCCTAGTGGCATCATTGCCCAGCCCTCCAACATTCCCAGTATGATGTCACCGGCCAGGTCACCAGCAGCCTAGTGACATCATTGCCCAGCCCTCCAATAATCCCAGGATGATGCTACCAACAAGGTCACCAGCAGTCCCATTATAATAGTGGCATCAAGGTCGCCTATAGTGCTTCAGTTCTCAGTGAGAGAACAGTGAGATTCCATCAGGCTCAAGGCTACAGAGCCTGGGGCCTTGAGCCCTGCAGTACTTTGTCCTGAACCCTACAAACTCTCTGGCTTCTCAAAGAAGGGCTGAAGGGTCCAGTGACGGAGATGGGAGCCCCCAACCCCACCCATTGTATAAAGATGCAGAGACTCTGAAGTCTGGGGCCAGCAAAGGAATTCCAGGTTCCTTCAGGCAACAGGATTTTAGTAAGTATATGTGGTAGGTAGAGGGAAGGAGAAATAGAGGAAGGGAA
>NW_006438906.1:981227-983164 GCF_000325575.1 Pteropus alecto
AGGGAGAGACAGAGAGAGACAGAGAGAGACAGAGACAGAGACAGAGAGACAGAGAGACAGAGAAAGAAACCACCAGGTCTAAGACCCTGAGGCAGGGAAAGGAGAAAGGGAAACTGAGCTGGCCTTAGCTCCCCTCCTCCACTTTCTACTTCTGCCCTTCTCCAGGAAGCCTTCCAGACCACTCAGCCCCTTCTCTGTGAGTGCCCCCTTGAGGAGCTTTTTTACCTATATCTCATTATTATAGGTGGTCCTGAGAGGTTTTGTCCTTTGCCCCAACAAAGGATGAAGTGAACATGGCCTCCTGTAGCTCAGCAGGCTTGCTCTCTCCAGTGAGAGGGTTGCCTCCTGCTAATCCTGCTCTGCTAGATAATCTCTAAGGACACCCCGACTCCGACCTCCAATGATCCACAAGGTCTGAAGGAGGAGAATCAACTACCTCCTAGAGCCTGATCTGGCAGTTCTCAGAAAGCCATGGTTTCAGGGGAGGGGTAGCTTAATTCCATAGTAGACCTCTTGCTACCTTCAGCTCCCTCTGCTAAGGCCCTGGCAGAGTAGCACCCAGTAAGGAACATGGATAGATGTCTTCTTGAATTGGCCCTCCAGCTCCACCCTTGCCCTACAAGTAACAGCTCTAGATTATGGGGGGGGGCGGCATTCTGGAGAGTCTGGCTGTCAGGAGAAGCCTGGGCTCTTGCTCAGGATTCACAGAGGGCCAGGCAGGCACAGGGTATGTTGGAGCATCAGGCTAAAGCCAGCTCAGTGGTCACAGGGAAGCAGATGCCAAGCTGCAGAGATAAGCATACTAAGCCAGCCTCAGACAGTAGGCCTCCTCTCTTACTGTAACATCCCAAATGAGTCCAGCTCAGGGCCAACTCTAAGGCAGCGGCTATTTAATCACTCCCTTTATTAAGTCATGCAAGAGGCACATGGAGGGGGGCTCGGTAGGCCAAATAATGATCCCCAACAAGATGTCTATGTCCTAATTCCTAGAACCCATAAATATGTTACTTAGCATGGCAAAAGGGATTTTGCAGATGTGATTAAACTAAAGATTTTGAGATAGGGAGATTACCCTGGATTATCTGGATAGACCCAATGTAATCACAGGGGTTCTTATAAAAAAAGAGGAGAGTCAGAGGAGATGTGACAACAGAAAAAGATGTCAGAATGATGCAATTGCTAGCTGGAAAGGAGCCACAAGCCACGGAATGTGAGCAGCCTCTAGAAGCAGGAAAAGGCAAAGAAATGGATGTCCCTGTAGAGCCTCTAGAAGGAATAAAACCCTGCTAATCCCTGATTCTTGTTCAGTGAAATGCATTTTAGACTTCTGACCTCCAGAATTATAAGATAATAAATTTGTATTGTTTTAAGTCATTATGTTTATTGTCATTTATTATAGCAGTCATAGGACATTATATTTGTAGCCATTCAGGGAAGGCTGACCCAAACCCCACTTTTAGGAATCAGAGGGAGAGGCCCCCATAGATGGTACCTTTTCCTGGGATGGTTTGGAAGCAGTCTTTTTAGAAGTCAGGGGGATGGATGCAATGATCCCTGGCTCTTCTGATGACAATAATGAAACCTTCCTCCAGTTTCCCACACCTCAGCCCTGCCACCTTGGACTCCAGGAACAGAAATGCCTCTTGGGTTAGGATTTTCATAGTCTCCAAAGGCAGAGGACCGGCCCACGGCTGCCACAAGAAAGGGCATCGGTACTAGAGGGTCCCAAACCCTCAGCATGGCCCAGAGGCCAAGGTGCCAGGCTGAGCTCAGCCTCCCAGGCAGCCGGGTGTTTCCAAGTACTCTCGTCCAATTAGAAGTCATATTTAAACAGCGTGGGAAGTAAGAGCAAGGCCTTGGAGACAGAATACATCAAGCGGGACATTTAATTTGATTTAGGGAAAATGAGGCAAACATTTGAGAACCGAAATAACTAA
>NW_006438906.1:983228-988415 GCF_000325575.1 Pteropus alecto
TACAAAAAGACCTGACAACATAATTAGTCCTGTAAATTTTACGCAGCCTGCAGCCGGGGAGTGATGGATTTTGTGTGTAGAGGATGAACAGGGAGAAATGAGGTGAATGAATTTCCATTTTCAGTAAATGAAATTAACACTGCTTAATTAGTAAAGCTGACAAATGATCAGGAAAGATTTAAATCCTTACAAGTATATCTCTGACCTGGGCAGGCTCAGGGACAGGCGGGGATGTGGTGGGACGGAGTGGGAATGGGTTTAGTGCCGGGACTCAGGGCCTGACTTTGGCTCTTTTGAGGGTGCTCCTCCAAGAGCTGGGACGCTTCCTCCCCATCTCCTGTGTGATAGATAGTCAGGACCACACAGAGTTTCTAAGATCTGTTCCACCATCTTTCCCGACAGACCATGAGGAGTCTCTATTCCCCTGCCATGAAATAGCTAATGGGCTAGAAAGTGCTCCTCTAGTGCAGCAGGCTGATATAATTGCATCCCAGTTTTGCCCCTTTTTTTGGACTAGCTCCCTTTGCCCTCCAGTGTTCCTCCATCTGTTTTCACCTGCTGACAGCCTCTGTCTTAGCTCTGCTAGGAATATGGAGCCTGGCCCCGGGGAGCACCCAGTCTCTGCCCTGTACACAGCCTGGCGTGCTTACCACCTGGCACCCAGCAGCCCAAGAGGCAAGGCAGATGTGAATGCTTCTGTGCTGTTGCAGGCAATTGCATGGACTCCCTTTTTTTTACCTGCTTGCTCCTGGCCTGGCTCCAAGTAACCTTCCTTGTCCTCAAAATAGGGGATTGGCTCCCATCCTTCCTAGGGTATATAGCTACCCCTGCTAAAGTCTTATTTGGCTGGATCAGAGAATAAACATCTGGGAATTCCAGGCAAAAGGAGGCCTGGGCTGAGTTCGTCAGGGTCAAACCCAACAACAACAACAACAAAACAAATTCTTACTCCAGTGCTTATCCACATGAGGCAAAGTCTAATGACGAAGGCTGGCATCTGGGAGCTGGCATCATGATGGATGCCAGTAAGCCAGCTGCTCCTCACCGTAACCCTGTCCGGTAATTAGAATGCCCTTGGCCTGCCTCAGCTTTGCCTTCTGTCTTCCAGGGAGGTAACAGGGCAGTCAAGAGCATGAGACTCCCAGAGGCAACTGCAGGAGTGGTACTGAGATGTGCAGGGCTCTGGAGAAGAAGTGCCTATCTGAGAGCTGGTTAACAACTGTAATGCTGGTGACAGCAACAGCCAACACCAGTGCTGCCACCAGGTCCTGCCTTCTAAAAGAGTAGGTAGGAGCCTCATCTGATTCCCTTCTGTCTCCACAGCTTCCTTTCTCTGCTCAGGTCCCCTAATGATTCTGCAGGAAAACCAGGGGAAAGACCGATAGACAAACTGGCAATGATTGTCCTTTATGTATGTGTGGTCTCACAGATAACAGGGCACATTTGCCACTTTTCTTTCAAGTGTGCTTTACAGCAGCCCCAGGGTGGAGAGCTGGCAGATGTCACCTTCTTCATGTTACCAATGAGGAAATCAAGGATCAGAAAGGCTTCTGGACCCAGGTAATATCACTGGGAAGTGACCCTCCAGCCAGAAGGTCTACAGCTGACTGTGGCACCTCCCAGGCATGTGGATGTGGCTAAAAGGACCAACAAAGGACAAAGAGACCGTTCCTGGGCGACTGCCTGCCTAAAGGAGGCTGCTGGGCCCGTTAGACTTGAGATCATCTATTCCTAGGTAGTGGGCTGCTCTTCTCCAGTGCTCCTGGCTGAGGCTGCCCCTATGGACAGTTTCCACATGCCTCTGACCAGCTGACCCTGCTTCTGGCCCTGGATGGGAGGAGGATGGGGCTAGAGCTGAATCAGTTTCTCCTCCCACCTGCTGGGGAGCCCCCCACATCCCCACCTCAGGCCTGGGCAGAGAGCCTGGAGTCTACACCCACTCCTGGGAGGACCTGCCCAGCCCCCAGGCTCTGTTCCAGGCCCAGTAGCTGCAGCAGAGGGGGAGGAATGTACTAGTTCCCTTCCAGAGGGGGAGGGTGCTTCCCGCTTGGCAGCAGCCCACCCTCAGGAATAGGCACACAAAGCAAGCATTTAGGGCATCCTCAAAGCCTGCCCAGACCACGAGACTGGGAGCAGCTCCAAGGTCTCCTCCCTGAGAGGAATGACAAATACCGACTCCTTCTTGCCCACCCCGCCTCCCTACCCTGGTCAAAGAATGGGTGGACAGGAGGTCTGAGGGGCAGAGACTGGGAGCTTGTAAGCCAGCCAGCCAGAAGCAGCTTGGAAATTGGAAAGATTTTCCTGTTTGCAGAAGCTGATCTTCCCAGTCAGAGAGCAAGCTGTTAGCCTGGGGAGCTACAGCTAACGCGAAGTGTGGGGCCCTCTCCTGTTAGGAAGGTGGAATGTCCAGGCCAGCAGGGAGGTAGGGGCTTCTGCGGGGACCCAGGAACATAAAGGAAAGCAAATAGCCACAGAGTTACCACAGTGCTGCCGCCGGCTATGGGAGGAGGAGAGGAGACTCGCAGGGAGAGGAGAGGGGAGAGGAGAGAGGAGGGGAGGGAAGAGGGGAGAGGAGGGGAGGAGACAACAGTGGTCTCCAAGGGCTCAGGGGCCAAGTGATGAACATCAAGCACTTGCCACCACCCCTGCCTGCTCTGGGCCCTGATCAGGAACACTACTCTCCCTCAGCCTCCACCATCCTATCTCTCCCCCGGTCTGGTCCAGTCTACCTTCTCATGCTTCTCAAACTCACTTCTCCATCCCCATTCCATAGTCATGGTTCAGATCCCGCCATCTCTCCCTGGAATGCCTGCACCAGTCTCCTAACTGGTCTTCCAGCTCCAGTATCCTGGATGCAATTCCCCCTACACTGGTCATATCCTTGCCCTTCTCAAATTCTTTCAGTGGTTTCCTCTCTGGAGAAGGTCAGAAGATTGCCTTCAGGAGAAGAGCCAAGCTTCTTGGAATGGCTTACCAAGCCCTTGGGGGGCTGACCCTGCCTCTGAGACAGCTTCATTTCCTGCCATATCGCTTGTGCCGCCAGACATTTGCATATGCTGGTCCCTCTGCCAGAAGTGATCTCTCCTTTCTTCACCTTGATAACTCTTTCAAGGCTCATTTTGGCATATTTCTTCACCCAGCACTTATTGCTGGTGTGATTATGGATCTTCCCCATTAGGCTGTGAGCCCCGAGGGCAGGGAGTGTATCCTAGTCATTTTTGTGTCTTTCACACTTGGCAAAGAACTCTGCACTGAGTAGGTGCTCAGTGTTTGCTGGTAAAGCTAGCAAATTAATGAACAGCTAGATTACTTACAGGAGCCATGTCCCACTGCAAACAGATCCTTGTACTTTGGATTCCTGCAAAAGAAATATGAATCCATTGGCCCAGGAAATGGACTTGGCTGTCCCACGAACACTGGTACCTATCTACAGACATCTACTGTTGAGCGGATCCCAAAATCCCATAAGAATTCCGGTCCCATTTTTTCCCATAATGCTACGTGTCACCCTCAAGGTGGCTAAAGCAGTAGAAGTGCGCTGCTCTGGGCTTGGCACCCAGCAGGCGCTCAGGAACTCTTAATTTGCTGCAATGCCTACACTCACCAGCAGAGGGCAGTGACTGCCAGGCGCTTGGCTTTGTCGTTTTGGAACTTCCAGAGGGGCAGCAGCGTACCTTCTTGGTCCCGGTATTCGTCAGCAGCATCCTCATAGTACTTAAAATCTTAAACACACACAGGCTGAGTCAGCCCTGGAACTGCCAGTTTATGGTAAACCCAGGTCTGCCACTTTCTGTCTGGCCAAAACAATGAACCTCTTTGTGTTTCGGTGTGGGAATAGTAATAGCACCTATCTCAAAGTACGCTTGAGATTAAATGAGTTAATATATGTAAAATACTTAGGAAAATACCTGGCACATAGTAAGCTCTCTATATGTGTTATTATTACAGTCATCGTTGTTGTTTCAGGTAAATGACAATGAAGTGGGTATGCGCGCGTGGATAAAATCCCAGGTTTGCTCATCTTCATATCCACTGCCAAGCTGCACTATAGTGAAACTGCCTGGATCCCTCATGGGTTCTTTGAACTCAAGTTCATCTCCTGCCTTAAATTATTCTGCCCCCATTTCCTCTAACTTAGGTAGGAGCCCCATCCATCTTTCTACTTCTCTAAACCAGAAACCTGGGTGATCCCTTTCCATTGTCTCTCATATGTTCCTTCTGATTGCCTTTTTAATCCATTCACTCCTCTCCAAATCCACAGCCACTGCCCAGGTTCAGGCCCCAACAACCATCACCTGGATCATTGCGCAAGCCTCCTAACTGGCCTCCATACCTCCAGTAATTACTCTTCCAGTCCATGTTCCGCAGAGCTACTGGAGCGAGAACAAATAAATCGCCTAACCATATTACCTCCTCCAACCCACTGAGAACCCCTCAATGGCTCCCATTGCACAGGGGCTCCCTAGTCAAACCAGTGCTCCAGGCCACTACTTCTATATCATTTCGGGCTAGCTGTTCATGCACCCTCTATGTCAAATGGTGTCTAAAATGTCCTAATCCACCATCTTCCTAGAAAACTCCTACTCACTCCAGATCCAAATCAAACTGCTCCTCCTCTGTGAGGCCTTCATATTCTTGTTGAGCAGAGTTCATTTCTTTCTCCATTCCAGTTCTGTGCCACTCCTCTATTGAAACATCTGTCACATTGTGTTGCTTCTATTTTTCCTTTTGCCTGTCTCCCCCAAAAGGCAGCTCCTAGAGAGCAGGAAGCATGCGATATTCATCTCTGGATCCACAGTGCCTAGCACAGGGCCAGCCACAGAACAGATACCCAGTGACTGTCCAAAGAATGCAATGAAATAAATCAACAGAAGTGAATGCTCCTCAGCCTCCTTTCCAACCAAGGATGACCTATTAGAAAATGAATCCACTCATCCAACACAGTCAAGAACATGCCCAGACATGGCTCCAACCTCTCTCACAATGTCCCACACCTTGAGGTTCTGGGACTACATTCCAACCCCAAAAGTGTCTTAGAACAAACAAAGATTAGAGTGGTCAGAGGCATGAGCCTTGATTCATATCAGAGATCCTTGAGCTTGGGCTATCTTTGAAAATGCCTCATTTCAGAGAGACTAATTGGTAACACTTCGCTGTTTTCACTTCTCCTTCATAGTTACACTTTCC
>NW_006438906.1:988561-991347 GCF_000325575.1 Pteropus alecto
CAATGCATTTTTATGTGACTGTGTTCTCATAAATGAAAAGGGTTCACCAAGGCCAATTTCACCATGGATATTAATCATGTTTGCTGCCCTTTGAGGGGCTGGTTGTAGAGGCTGGGTTTCAGGAAGCCAAGCAGCGTGAGTGACAAATTCATTCAAAGCTACTGTGTACTTTGACAGCTTTGAAAAGCACTCAAGGTCGTTTTCCAGCCTGAATGATAACAAGGGGGCTTGTTTAGGCTGCTGGTCTTGGCAGCCCTGATTTCTATGTCCCGTGGGTGAGCAATGAACATCAAGTCACCAAGAAGAGCCTTAAGCTGTCAGCAAAGGAGACCAGCCAGCAGCAAGGAGCTGCCAACTCTGGGGATGCAGCTGCTCCAGATAAATGCGCAACCTCTTAGGGAAATACAAGCCACTTGGGAATGTGCCGTTCATGCCCTGAGAAGGATTCCGTTTTCCTGGCTCTGTCATAGACACCAGAATTTCCCAGGCCCCCAGGATTTAAGCATTTCTAAATCAATCTCTTTCTTCACCTCATCACTAATTAATCACCAGCATAGACCTACTGAATGTTTATTTGAAATGTCTCTTCCAGTTCAGTGGCTCTGTATCTTTGTGCTGAAGTACTTAGGCTATGGACCAAAAAGGGCCTGTGTTCGAATCTTAATTGCACCACTCACAGCCCACACTAGCTGTGGTTTTGAACAAGTGGCAACAATACAGCCTGAATTTTTCATCTATCAAATGGAGATAATAATGTTATTCATCTGACAGTATGGCTGTCAGGATTAAATAAAATAACACATGTAGATAGCACAGCATAATCCCTGGTTGATAGCCCGTTCCCAGGGAATTTTGGTGCTTGTTTTGCATTATAACTGCTCCTTTTTCTCCATCCCCTATGATGCAGTCTGGGTAAGGTGTGACGAGGCCCACTCCACCCCACACCTGAACCTTACCTTTGCCTCTCGTCTTTGTATTCTGCCCAATCGCATCCTCCTCCAGCCCTGCTCTTATTGGGCTGTGTATCCTACTTGGACAGTATCTTTGAACTGTCTGCAGAGAAATCTCAGATTCCCTGTGTGATAGTCAAGGCCCTTCATTAATTGGCTCCAGCCACCTCTCTAGTCTGAACTCTCACCACTTTCCAACAAAGCCTCTGTTTGGGTCAAGCCTGCTGTCCCTTGTCTCCAGAGTCCATTCTAATTCATTTTCACCACCGAGTCACTGCTTGTGCTGTTACCTGCCCAGAACATCCACTCTTCAGCTAATCTCCAGCTCAGACTCTGCTTATCCCTTGGCATCTAGATCAGCCCTCCGTGAAGCCTTCCTTGACTGCTGCCACTCATCCCTCATTTCCCTACCTCCATTCTTGAGGATCCCCAGAGCAGGTGCTGTCTGCATCCTAGCATTTATATTGTCCCCAAGCTGGACAGAGTAGAGAACAGAGCACAGAATTAGGAAGCTCAAGACCTAAATTTGGGTCCTCTCTACCATTCACTAGTCAGTTCACTAGTCAGGTAGCCTTGGCCTAACTTTCCTTGTGTGTGAAATAGGGGTAATAATCTCAGCTCTGCCTGACTTCCAGGATTGTTGGGAAGAAGACATTGGATCACTAAAGTGCAGATGTTTTTGCTGCACCATTGTCATATCTTATCACTACCCATTTTTTTCTTATGCCATTGTTCATGGTTGACCCGTCTAAGTTTTGTCTCCCTAATGACATCCAGAGGAAGGAGGGATTATTTGTTCTCCCCTTGCACCTAACATGGGACATTCAAATACTTACCTTGTATGAGAGATATGCTTTTTTCACGTACAGCACCTAGTATTCCTAGGTGGTCTCCCATCCAAGTACTAACCAGGCCTGACCCTGCTTAGCTTCCGAGATCAGACGAGATCGGGCATGTTCAGGGTGGCATGGCCGTAGACTGTATGAGAGATTTTTAATACAGGCAATAATGGTAGTTTCCAGCACTTCAAATCTTACCCTGAGCGACATCATCATATGTATTCTGGTTGACCATCCGCTCCACGATTTTAGCAGCTTGGGTCACTTTGGTGATATCATCACTCTGTGGAGATATAGAGGCCACAAGTTCTCACAAGCCAGCATCTGAAAGGTCATGCCCTGAGCCACAGCCCAGGCTTGCAGTTGATTCAGTGATGCCTCTCTGACACCACCCGCCCTGGAGAGCTCTTTAAAGGTATCTCTTCATGCCTCAGCCAGTTTACCCCATCTCCCCCTTCTGGAAACACCAGGCTCACAAGAGGCACAAGAAGTCTGCACTGCCATACTTGGCTCCTGGGCAGAGCCTGCCTCATGTTCTTTCATTCTGAGCTTGTTCTGGAGAAGGCATATCTCTGAGCACAAGACAGGACATTGAAAAGAGACAAGGAAGGGTACTGGAAGGGGAGAGCAGACAAGAGCAGGTCAGAGGCTTTTTTGATTGGGATGGAAAGTTTTCACTAGCTCAGATAATGGCAAAGACTCCCATTAAAGGCCTCAGTGGTTTAGTCAAGACTTGAGGAAGACACAGAGGCTTAGAGAGGGGAGAAAGACATGCTCGTACACAGAGAATTTGAGGCAAAACTGACTCCTAATCCAGGGCCCTGCCTACTGTTCAGATAAAAGAGAAAGCAGGAAGTTTCATGTCAAGAAAAAATGACTCATTATGAACCAAAAAAAAAAAAAATCATTCTGTGAAATTCCATAAATCCACAAGGAGAACTACTTAGTGGGTTATTAGAGGAGCAAAAGAGTTTGAGGCTGGCAAGAAAAGCTCCAG
>NW_006438906.1:991363-996969 GCF_000325575.1 Pteropus alecto
GAATGAACCAGAGGCTCAGATGGCCAGGCCCATGGCTCTAGAGGATGAGATTTCTCAGGAGTGGCAGTGGTTAAGAGAATCGGTTCTGGAGCCACCCAGACTTGCATTCCCATCCCATTCCATGGATTAGGATCCAGGTGGCCACTTTGGGCAAGTTGCTTAACTTCTGAGTCTTAGAGTACTTGTGGGAATGGATAATGCCACCTGCATCATAGAGTCATTGTGGGATTAAATTAATAATGGACAGGGTATTACTAACCCAGTGCCCAGTGGTGATGGTGGTGCAGACCAGTGTAGTGGGGGCTTATAAAGTCACATATGGAGAACTGCCCTTTGAGAATCTTTTGTCAGGTCTCAAACTGGCTCCAAGTTTATCTCAGAAAACTGACCAAGGACACACATTGAAGCCTTATGATCATACTCCTTAGAGTTCACCTGGTACTAGCTACTCTCCCTACTCGTTGACTCAAAGCAAGAACCCTTTCCTCTTGATAGCTTCCTGGCACATGACTCTCCACATGTCAGGCAGCATCTTCTGTGGTCAGACAACCTATTGGCTTAAACTTACTACTGGATCTTATACCCATGGTCCCAACTCTGTCCTCTGGCCACAGAGAATTATGTGTCTGATAATAACTCCTCTGATATAGGGGATAGTGTCTCATTCCTTGAGTCAGTACTTCTTCAGGTGAACCCTCATCAGCTGTGCCACGGCACCACTATCAATGAGTACCAATCAAATGCTATGTTAGGGGCTATACATATATTACCTTGGGTTCTCACACTATCTGGCAAAGTAGGTATCATTATGTTTTTACAGTTGAAGAAACAAGTTTTAGGAAAACTCAGCTAATAAGGGGCAAAGCGAGGATGTGAACACAAGTCTGTGTACTACAGGGCCCATACCCATAGCCCCACACAGAGAGTCAGTCCCTCTCCAGTCTGACCCCTTTCCTGATCCTGGGAGACTCAGGGCTCCAGATGTGCACTGAGGAGAGAATATGGTGGACTGTTGCCATCCTTGTTCTGGATACTATGCTATTTGAGTGGCCATAGTTCTTTATTGGTTCTGAGTGAACTTGTGGCCTCTGAGCCCCAACATCCATTCCTGTCCTAATCTTTCAGATCAGACAAGCTTGTATTAATTTCTGTAAATTCACCCAAATCATTAATGAAACAGAAACCTGAGAAATCTGCCACTACAGACCTTCCTACAGAGTTATCATGAAGTTATTCTGCTTTCTTCCCTTCTACGCACTTGAATTTTATACCAACCAAACCAGACCCTGGTCTCTAGGAAAGGGCTGTCACACTGTTCATACACTGGGACTGAGCAAAGGGGCAGATAACTTCCACTCTCATCTATGACAGCCTGGCCCAGTGCTTGGGATCAGTACTTCTGAGTTAGAGCTCAATTTCCTTGGAGAGAGGTTTGTAGTCACTGGTGGTAGAGGTGGGTATGTCCTACCTCCACTGTATGTGCTTTGTCCACAAGGCTGGAATCTGCCTGAATCACAGCCTTCCATGTCAGCCAAGCTGGAAGAACCCAGTGTAGTACTGCCTCCCCAAAGATGTTAGACATCAACTATGATAAGGCTCGGACTCAAGGACGATTTTCATTCTCAGCCACAGAGACCTTTCTGCTGGTCTCTGGGTCCTAATGACTGCAGTTAAGGTTTCTGTAACCATGGTCTCAGCACAGAATCCATAGCCAAACCCCTGATGGCTCTTCAAGTGAACCCTGACCCAGGCCAATACCTCCTCCCAAGCCCCTAACCTCTAGAAAATGGTGCAGGGGAAGTCAAGGATCTGGACAAGGGCCACCCACAGGGCAGGGACTTCATCTTCATCTTAGGGTTCCAGTACCCAGCATGGTCATGATTACCAAGTGCTTGGTATGTGATTGAATAAAACCGAATTTATCATATCCCTGATAAAGCCAAAGCAGGGAACCCTCAAACCTCTCCTAAAATGTGGCTTTATCAGGGCTATGAAATTGAGTAGAAGTGCGCATACCTCAGACAAAGGAAGCAGAACTTCTTTTAACTCATCTGGCTTCTATTATGGGGTGGAGCAGAACCCATCCCTGAGAGCTGTCTGTGAGCTCTCCAAGGTGCTGAACCCAGACCTTGGCTTCCTGCGGACTTCATTCCTCCCACCCCATTGCAGGTCAAACTCATTGTGATATCCATACTAAGATTCTGGTTCCTTACCCAGCTTTCTCTCTGTTGAAGGGAGGAATGTGGTCTCAACATTTCCCTGAGGTGACCCTCCCTGCAGTGACCTCTCACTGTAACTTCTATGATGATTGCCAAACCTATGCTCACTACACCCATGGTGAGCTCCCTAACCATGACCTCTATAACAATTACATGGCTCCTCGTGGTAAATCCAGCCCAGCATGGCCACACCCTTTGGCCTGGATTTGCTGGTGCCTGTGATCAGATCTGACTTGGCTCCTGGCCCTAAAACTCACCTAAAGAACTGAGAGCAAGTAAATTAAAGAACTAAAGGTTGAAGAGAAAATCACCCTCCCAAACCCTCTGGGACCTTGCCCAGGGAAGTGGTACCTTATTCTCACATCCCACCCCACCCTGGTAAGACTCCCAAGCTCTTCCAGGGTGCACATCAGGCTTTCAATATCATTCATATCTTCTGTTGCCCCCTAGCCCAACAATACTGAATCCCTGCTAGCCTCCAGACCTACGTAAAATTTGGAGGAGGTGTAGAAAGTCAGAGGCAGTTGTAGTTCTCCTCACATCTTCCCACAAGGACAGAACTATTCATACTTAAACATTAGCACCCACCACTTATGCGTCTGTGATGTCTTCCCAGATAGCCACGTTTCTGTCTATCCAGGGGCCAACGTCCCACACAGTCATTCTCTGTGACAGAGCCACGGTAACCCTCACCAAACCTGGGACTCCATAGATGTCATCTTCCTCATGGCCATCTTCCCCATTTTTTTAGCCACTGGGGTCTTTGTCTTCTCCTTCTCTTTGGTCTTTTCTTGCTTCTTGAGCTCCTCCACATAGGCATCATAAATCTCCCACTAGGCAAGGGCAATATGAGAAGGATCACTGTAGGGCAAACTTTTCACCCAGTCAATTTCTCTTCAGCCTCTAAGGCTTCAGGAGCTGATCATGTCAACTCCTATCAGATGCCTCCACATCATCCTCTACTTGGCCCACTGTAATTATGTATTAAATATCTGTCTTCCCTGCTAACCATCAGCTCTAGGCCAGGAATGAAAGAGCTCTCAGGGCACCTCTGGGCTGGGCTTTTTACTCTATAGCCCAGGGATTTTGTTGTCAGCTGGAGATAGTATTGTTCCAGCCTACAATCCCCATCAGGCAAAACAAATGGGCAAACGCCAGCCTAGCTCACATTTTTCTTGGTGGTTTATAAGACTCTGAACTAGGAAATTTAAAAAAATCCCCCCCTGCATGGAGATGAGATAAACATCTTGGCTCAGGCTGGCTGTCTACAGCATTGACCACACCTTCTCAGCATAACAAGATAAACGAAAAGTAAGGGAACCCCTGCTAACTTGATCTGACATCAAGAGAAGCCCAAGGATAATAGCAAAGGGAGCAGCAAGGATCTGGGGCTGGGCGAATGCCCCGGATCACACTGTGTGCTCTCCAGAGCTGGGCAGTCACTGCCATCTGGAGGCCAGATAGGCGCACCTTACATTTAATAATTCACCCATAAGCCAGTACTCCACACTGTAATATACTTCAATGATATCTCATTCAGAGCTCTTCAACAACGCCGTGAGGCTGCTTGTCGTCATCATTTGACAAGGAAAGAAACAGGCATTAAGGTTGACATGGTTTGACCAAGATCTTACAGTATGAGCAACAGAGGTGGGGTATGAGCTCAGGTCTCCTGACACCATATCTTGCCTAAATCAGCAAGATAAGTCCTATGGCTACGCAGTAGGACTTAAGGGGGAAGGAGGTTCTACAAGAACACTGAAGGCTGCTGAAAAGGCAGTGTCAAGAGTGCTAATACTTTAGAGTCAGCTACAGGGTGCCATGGGCTACAGAGAGTCCGTAGGAACAAATGTTCTCCCCTGGTCTCGGAGGAACTTCCAGAAGCCATGCCTGTTTCCTCTTTGGTCAGTCTTGCCCTGGGGGGGCATGTGGCTGATCCAGAGCTCACTGGGTGGGGACCTAGTGTCTCACGTACATGGTGTTCAGAGCCTGGACAAGGAGCAGGGAGGTGGATGGATGAGAAGTATAGACTGGTAGTGGAATCTTTGACCATACCAGATTCCCTTGTTGCAGAGCCAGACAGAAATGCATGAGGATGGGGTGGGGTGGTGGTTTTTAGACTAGTTCAGGGTCTCACCTGATTGGCTGTAGCTGAAAAGTTTGTCCTGGGAGGAGGCTCCATCTGGCATTCTCGGTCCTAGAAAACAATGACAGTAGGAAACCCATAGAAGGCCCTTAGCTCCTTCTCACTTAACCCGACATGGGTAAAGCCTTTCGGTTGGAGCTGAGGGTGGGGTAGGACACAGAACTGGTGAAGTAAAGAAGGCCAGGGCCAGAGCCAAAGAAGTAAAAGGACGAAATGATGTTGCAAAAGCCTACATTTCCCACCCAAACCTCCTTTAGAAGAAGCTTAAGCTAGAAAGCAGGGTTGGTGAAGCCTGATTGTGCTGGTTTCAACCAAGAAAAACTCCAAGTAGGAGATGAACAGGTCTGTGAGAAGTCAGGCCTGTGGCCAGCCTCCAGATGCAGGACACAGAAGTCAGCCTCTGGCAGGCCATTGGGCTAATATCCCTCACCCTGAAAAGGCTTCTCCCTAATAACTGGTGTTCCACCAGGAAAATGTACCCCCTCTCCATTGTGTATCACCCAGATTACCCAGTGTCAGCATAAGGACTACACAAAGTGATTAGGAGCTCCCAAAAACCCACCCTGCAGACCTCTGCCCTTCACTCACAGATTCATTTCTATAGAACACTGCCTTATACATTTGAGTCCCTCACTTGAAGCCCTGAGAGGTTTGTTCAGCCTGATACTTAGGGTCCTCCATACTTACAAGCCAGAGAACTTTTCTAGCCCTTTCCAGCTAGTCTATCACAGAGACTATGAACTTCAGTCAAACTGGCTCCTAGCCCCACCTCCCCTGACAAATTCTGGACTCCTGTCTCTTTCCCAGATCCCAATCTCTTCTTCAAGTCTCCAACAAGTTTCACTTTATCAGTGGAAGGCTCCAGCCTCCTTGTTACTCCCCCTGAACTCCTGCCTAGATGGCTTACAGGAACCTGAACACATGCTTCCAGCTCTCCTTGGAGAGAGTAATCATGGCATCTATCTAGTCACCTTGCCAAGCTGAGGGCTGCTGGGGCTGGGGTCAGGCCTGCTTCTTCCCTACCATGCATAATGCAGAGCTGTGAGGTAAAGGGGTCAGGGTGGGGGCTGCTCTACCCGGAGAGGGTTGTTGAATGTCTGTGATGCCCTCTCGCTGAAGTTGAACTGGTTGGTAAGCTTTCGCTCCCTGGGCTGCTTAGGAGCCATCAATTCTTCTTCAGTCACTTTTTCAGCTGCCTGTAAAAAAGACCCACAGGACCAGGACTCAGCTGTGAGAAGAAG
>NW_006438906.1:996994-1027491 GCF_000325575.1 Pteropus alecto
GGAGAGAAGTCATATCCTAGAATAGGATGGCAGTGGGAGAGGGTGATGATGCCAGAGACATTGGTACCTGCAGCCTCTGACTTCTCACCTTCAGCCCCCACCCCCAGTAAGTCACCCCTGACATCTCCATCCACAGCTAGAGTGGGATGGGGAAGGATGGAGAGCAATACTATACTGTACTTCAGCTGCAGGTATATCTGTTTGACTCCCAGCTTCAGCTTCAGCTTCTGCATCCTTGGGCTCTTCATCTTCTTCAAGGATTTCTGTTTCTGAAATCACCACCTTGGCAGACTCCTGAGAACCTTGGAGTAGGATATTGCAGATGAGCCCCAATCCAGGCCCACTCCCCCATACCTTGGCAGGATAGGCCCTCTGTCTTCCTGTTTATGTGCCCCAAGGCTCTCCTTGGCCTGAGCCTCATGGGTTAGCTCTCAGACCTAAAAAGGACTGCCAGCTGTTGGATTTTACATAAGTAAAGACTCTGCAAAGTTCTGGCTTAGGAATCTACTCCCAAGAGTGACCAGAGAAAGGGGCCCAGGATGCAGCCTCAGGCTGGCCCAGAGGTCTACCTGCCACTAACTCATCACGGTAGTGCTGCCGCCGTCCTTCATCCGAGTCTTTGGGGATCAGGTTCCCGACATGGCTGTAGTGAACTGCCAGTTGGTTCACAAAGCCAATAAGCTTATATGTGCCTTCCTAAGAAGAAAAGGGGCTGAGTCAGAACAGGGGTCCTCAAAAGGGCTGGAGTCAGAATGTAGCATGCCTTCATTCTCTAAGGCCTAAGATAGCTCATCTCTTAACAGAAATGTAACTCAACAAATCCTCAGTTAGTCTGAAGTTTTCACTGCATTCCAGTTTAGAAAAGAGGAGGCAAGTGAAATGAAGTTTGTGTTTTTTTAAAGTTCTCATCAAAGGCATATTTTTAAATCTCTTCTCCTTCCAACTTTAAGCAGCTTGAGATTTAACTATCACTGGCTCCTACATTTATGCCAAGGAATCCTGGCTCACCTGTTTTACCACATACCTCAGGTCACACATAGGCATCACCATAAGGCAGGTCATATGTGGTCATTAAACATACATAGCCTAGCCTTCTCTCCACTGCACTTAATGGATGCCAGGGCTGGGAAGATTCTCAGAGACATCAAATCTCCAATTCCTTTGTTCCATACAAGAGGACCATAGAAATCTAGAAAAGGTTGGGGTTTGACACTTATCCAGGTCACACAGCAAATGAGAAAGAGGGCTAGATTTAAAGCTCATGCCAACTGGTTCATTTCTTCTTCATCAAATAAATTTTGAATAGACATAATGTGCCATGTATTTTCTAAGTTCCAGGGATATAAAGCTTAGCAAAAGCAGACATGATGCCCACTTTCATAGAACCTATAGTCTTGTTCCTCTAAACTGTCTCTGATTTAATCAGCAGCCTAGCCCTAAAGTTGAATTTGAGACCAAGGGTCCCTTCCTTCTTTTAATACAGTTATTCTCAACTCTTTTCAAGTCTTATTGAAAAGTATTACATTTGTATGGCATGCTGGGGTAAACTCACTACAGAGGAAACCAGCCCATGGGCTCCAGCTATACCAGACCCACTTGCCCCCAGAAGGCTAAAAAGATCACTATTTCTGCACACAGGTTGGGAAGCTCTGCCTTAACAAGTCACCACAAAGCCCTTCCTCTCTCAGTAATTCAGATAGATGGGGAGATGAGACAGTACAGTGGTTAAGAGCATGATGTACAGAGATAAGCAAAATTGGATTCAAATCCTGATTCTGCCCCTATTATCTACATGACCTTGTGCTTCACCACTCTAAGCTTTAAATTCTTCATCCATAAAATGAGAATAATAATCTCTAATTTGCAGAATAGTTGTAAAATAATTAAAACAATCTATTAACATAGTGTATGACACATAATAAGTGCTCAATAAAAATAGTAACTATTACTATAACAATGGAAGTTCCCATGGGAACTATATCATTGTTATTTGAAATTTCACCTTCACTCTATCCCCAGCAGTGACTGGCACCTTCCTCTTTAGTTTTGGGATGGTATTCTGACTCCATTGCTTCTGTGAAAGGAGGGGAGGCATGCCTAGATCTGAACCATCTCCAGTGCCCACTCCAGCACTTCAAGGGAAAGTAGTAGCTTTGGGGACCTAAAGCTCTTGAAGGACCAATGAAATAGACACCAGTTCTGTGGGAGGATGCCAAATGAGCCTGGGAGGCTATTAGAAGATTGGGTAAAGTGAGCCTGCCTGAGAGCTTAGGGCTACCCAGATGGCAGTTGCCTCAAAAAATTTTTTTCTAATAAGTAGGCTATCCAGAGGCCAAAAGGGGTGCATTGACACTCACAAACCAGTGCCAATCCTATGCCTGTAGCATGCCTCCCATGGCCAGCACACTGAGTTCTAGATAGACCCTCTTTTAGATGTCAGAAAGACAGGAGCCTATAGAGTGCACCACACTCTAGCATAAGCTCAGGTAGAGCAAGGCAGTTTCCTTCTGACCCTCTGCTCCTTTATGGGTTGCCCAAGGGAAGCAATTAGCATAACTCAGGAGTGGAACTCCTCAGGAAATACATCTGTATTTGTCCCAACCTCTTTTTGGAGGGGTTGACTACTCAATTTTAAATAAGAAGCAGTGTGTTAAAAAAACTGTTCACAGCAGTATTGTTCATGATAGCCAAGAAACAGAAACAACCTAAATGTCCATCATCTTATGATGGATAAATCAAATATGGCATATTTATACAATAAAATATTATTTGACAATAAAAAGAAATGAAGTGTGGATACATACTACAACATGGATGAACCTCGAAAACATGCTAAGTGAAAGAAGCCAGTCATAAAAGATCCCATATTGTATGATTGCTTTTACATGAAATGTCCATAATAGGCAAATCTATAGAGATGAAAAATGTATTCATGGTTGTTTAGGGCTAGAAGGGATGGAGATCTGGGGTTTCTTTTGAGGGGGATGAAAACGTTCTAAAATTGTTTCTGGTGATAGTTACACAATTTGAATATACTAAAAGCCACTGAATTATACACTTCAAATGAATGATTGTATAGTATGCAAATTGTATCTCAATAAAACTGTTTTTTAAAAAAGAGAAAGAAATTGTTAACAGTAGTGGTCTCCGGGGACAGGCATAGGAGGGGGAGGTTTAATTTCCATTGTATTTTCATTGCTCTTTTGAATCTTTTGAAATTTGTACCATGAGTTTCTATTATATATTCAAAATAATTATATAGACATATATTTAAGAAGGAGTGTGATGTTGCTTTGGAGTCAGACTAGTTCAAATCTTGCTTTGAATCCTGGCTGTGACTTTTTGTTACTTGTTTTATCTAGTGTAACCTCAGTTTCATAAAATAAAGATAAAAGTAGTTCCTATGTCAAAGAAATCTGAACATTAAATGAGATATTCTATGTAAAAGGTCTAATATAGGACCTGATACTGGCACATAGTAAGCATGGAACAAATGGATCTTAAGATAACTAAAAAACACATGCGTACTTCCACCTTAGCTCAAATTGTATTTGGAAGTTTTCTTCTATCAGTACTCACAGGAGCTGACTTTGCTATGGCTGAAAACAGTGTTGTCCCTCTTAAAGATGTGCCACACACATGTCCACCAAGTGAGAACGCGTGCATACCACATGCCCCAAGAGAGGGCCCTGAGGAGTCAGCTGCCTACCTGACTCTGATGTCAGAAGACACTGAGAACAGAGCCTGAGAGGGGAGTTTGTACTCCACCCAGGTGTCTGGCTGTAGTTAATGTTAGCAAAAAATGTGTTATACACATCGGAAAAGTATTTTTCTAATCCAATGATTGACTTCAGGATTCTTGAAAAGAATGGCTCTGCACTTAAACAATGCAATTAGCAAGACTGCAAGGGAGATTCACCAAGTAATTTCAAAAATGTCTGGAAAACTCCATGTAAAATCTCAGGGTTCTGCTCAAAGACCTCAGTTTAAAGATGGTTTCTCTAATAGCTAAGAGGCTTTTGCAGAGTAGCAAGTCACTGCCAAGCCAAGGAGCACATACAGGTGCCTGTCCCAGAGGGGATGGCTTACTTTAAAGCTGTACCTGACGATGTTCTGGGGTGCATGTGGATTGTTGGCTGTCAGAATTCGGGTAAACTCCTCTTTTAGCTCCTAAGGAAGAGAAATACCAAAAGAGTCATACATTGAGGATCCCTATCCCGCACCGAGGCTCGGGAGGAGTCTTATCAGGTATCAGGAGATACCCTATACCCAGGTTCTGTGCAGGCTCTCAGTCAATACTATGGAAAAACGCATCTCTGAGGCTAGAAGAGGTGGGAGAAGGGTAGGATGCTGCTCACTCACCGCATCGGTCAACTCCAACTGGTCAGGAGGTCTAACTGCAGCTTTGGACTGGGCCCATTCGTCTGCCCCCTCTCCCACTTCGGTCCCTGAATCTTCATCCTGGACAAAAACCTCATATGAAGATCAGAAGTGTCTGATCTGCTTGGGCAAGTGAGCATGTTTCAGGAAGCCCCTTCATTCATAAATCCTCCCAGAAACCAAGCTCTGCCCCTGATACATAAAATGCAAAATACACAACAGACCTCTCATGGAATAGTCCAAAGGAACTGCTCAGGCCAGAGTTCTCATTACCTGAAAGATAATGGCCACCTCTGCCCTGGGAGTCAGGGCTTAGCTGGAACATTGTGGTGGGTCTTTGGCTCCAGTAACGGGGACCAGAAGAGCTGGCTCCTCACTACTGATTCCCACACAGCCTGGAAATAAACGGCTGGGACCAGCTGCCAAAGGCAGAGCTTTATGCAAAATGTTCTTTAAGCTATTTCACTTCTAATTCATATTTTACCTTCCAAATTGTCACCTTAAGGTTACTCTGACAGCAATACTCTCAGTACTCAGTAAATTTAAGCCTCACAGTCCCACCAGATCCTTGGAACAAAAAAAATCAAGGACTAATTTTTCCTTTCCCTGATAGTTAAACACTTTGCCAATGTGGCCCATGACATATTAAAAAATATTCATCTTCACAAACAATCAAAAATAGGCAAAATAAAACAATGCAATTTTTCCCTATAAAAATAAATAAAATAAAATAAAAATAAAAAATAAAATCAACCAAGTTCAACAGGTAGCAAGAGCAGAGAGCAGACCCCAGAGAGCCCTGAGCAGCCCTGCTGCTGCCCTCTGTCCCAGTTACCATCACACTTGGGAGAAGCCGCAGCTGCCACAGCCAGCCCCAGTCATCTTTACTGTAACCATGAGCAGCAAGGCTGAGACCCAGCAGCAGCTTGCTGTTCCCACCCTCAGTACTGCCAACATCAAGCCTGGCATCACAGGCAGCGGCAAGGGAGCAGAGCCCCTGGGTGGATTCACATTGGCAGCACCTACTGCCAGAGACAAGAAGATGATCTCAAGGAATGTTTTGGGAACAGTAACATGGTTCAATGTAAGAAACTGATATGATTTCATCAACAGGAATGACACCAAGGAAGATGTATTTGTACACCAGGCTGCCATGAGGAAGAATAACCCCAGGAAGTACCTTTGCAGTGTAGGAGATGGAAAGACTGGAGTTTGATGTTGTTGAAGGAGAAAAGGGTGTGGAGGCAGCAAATGTTATAGGCCCTGGTGGAGTTCCAGTGCAAGGAAGTAAGTATGCAGCAGACCTTAACCGTTAGAGATGCTATCTATGTCTCGGGGGTCCTCCGCGCAATTACCAATGGAATTACCAGAATAGTAAGAGTGAGGAAAAGAATGAGGGATTGAAGAGTGCTCCAGGAGGCCCAGCAGGCCCTACTGCAGGCAATGGTTCCCGCCTAACTAAACGCAGAGATGCTACGAGCATCCAGTACAGTATTCCAACCCTCCTGTGCAGGGAGATGTGACGGAGGGAGCTGACAACCAGGGTGCAGGAGAATAAGGTAGACCAATGAGACAGAACATGTATTGGGAACTACAGACCATGATTCCACAGGGGCCCTCACTGCCAAAGACAGCCTACAGAGGACGGCAACGAAGAACATATGGAAAATCAAGGAGATGAGAGCCAAGGTCAGCAGCCACCTCAACATCAGTACTTCCAAAACTTCAATTATTGATGCAAACGACTAGAAAACCCTAAACCACAAGATGGCAAAGAGACTAAAGTAGCCGATGCACGAGCTGAGAATTTTTCCGCTCCCCAGGCCAAGCAAGGCAGGGTTGAGTAAATGAGGGCTTACCATCTCTTACCATCATCTGGTTTAGTCATTCAACAAAAAGAAATAAATATGAAATTCAGCAGTAAGAAATAAACAAAAGATTGGAGCTAAAGACCTTAAGTCCTTGTGTTTTGCCTGTTGACCAAATAACTAGAACTATCTGCATTATCTATGCAATATGTGGTTTTTATCATTTTTTACTTAAAGACATATTTTTTTTGGTAATGGCAATCGTTTTTCTAAGTCTGGTATTTATCAAAACATCTTTAAAGTTTTAATTGTTTCATATCTGGTCAAGTTGAGATTTTTAAGAACTTCATTTTCAATTTGTAATAAAAGTTTACAACTTGATTTTTTTCAAAAAAGTCAACAAAAGCACCTGTTAATAAAGGTCTTAAATAATTTTCTTTGTGTAAGAAAAGAATAATAATACAACCAAACAAACAAAACTAATATCCAATGTTGATGAGGCTGTGGGAAAATGGGGAGCCAGAAATTAGCACTATCTTTCTAAAGAGCAATTTGGAAATATTTATCAAAAGCCTAATAAGTATTTACACACTTTGCCTCACATTTCTATGTATAGAAATTTATATTACTATAACTGAAAAAAATTAAAATTAAAATTAAAAGTCATATTAAAGAAACAACTGAGGATATGTCCAGAGATTTAAATGCATGAAAATTTGTTGGAGGATTGCTTGTAATAGTAAGAAAAAGAAAACATCTAAATGTCCAACAATGGGGCAGAATTCAACTGATTATGGTACGGCCTTAAGTAACTATGGTAAAATATTACATAGTAATTTAAATGATGCTATAAAAGTTATTTATAGGCAAAGGAAGGTACTCTAAATATATTATGTAAAAAGCACATTATAAAATGGCATAAAGTTTGAAATTCCATCTAAAAATAAATACATATAATTTTTACATATGCATAGAAATAGCTGGGAAGATATAATATCACATGTTAACTAAGAGGTTTCCTGGGGTGGTAGGTTTAAGGGTGATTTTAATGTTCTTTTTGCTCATTTAAGTTTTCTAAAAAATATATAGCTAATATTTTCAAGAGCAAAAGTGCTATTAGCTTCTTGCTGAGAGATTGTGGTGTTTCAGACTTACTCTCTTCCTGGTTCCTCTGCTCACCGTGTTGCTCTGAAAGAACACAAAAAGAAGGTAAGTCATAAGCAAATCTCCATGGAGATAACAGAAACAGTATTACAGGGAGGCTTCTGCCCAGGGGCCTTGCAGAGGAGGGACATTTGGCTTTCCCAAGTCTCAAAAATAGTCCTCGCAGGGGCAACATGTGCATCTTAGCCCAGCCAAGGAGGTCCTGTATCTGAGGCAACTCTATTCCAGCATCAGTGGGACTGACCCAGGGAGAGCCCACCAGGTAACCTAGCACAGGGCATGTCTTATTTGCAACTAGTTCAACAAACATTTTTTAAAAAGCATATTTTAAGTGCTCAGCTCTGTACTAGGCATTAAGGGGATTCTGAGGGTAGATTATATTCCTAAACACTTGTTTGGGATGAATGTAAGCTCTTTCTGAGCAGGTACTTTGTTTTGTTTACTGCAGTCTCATAATATAGTAGGTGTTCAAAAATACTTGTCAAATGAATGAATGAATTCCACCAAACCCATTAGCAATCATGACCCTTGGAAAAATGTTTTTCCTCTCTGGGCCTCAGTTTCCTCATCAGTAAAATGCATAAGATTGTATATGATGACTTTCCAGCTTTAACATGCTCCATTTTTATGTTCCCAAGAGCAGCATGCTCAATTCAACTTGATAAACATTTATTGAGCATCTATTTATGTGTCAGGCACTAACCTAAGCAGTGGGACAAAGATGAAGAGAGATGAAGCCCCTACCGCAGTTTGCTCAGGGTCCATGGAAGATAGATGAGAATGATTAGTGCTCGTCATTTACTCACGTGCTCCCTTACTCACTCATTTAGCATTTGTTCCTTTGAAAGCCTGCTCTGTGTCAGCAATAGAGATATGTGTGCACAGGGTGCTGTAAGTGCTTGGAGGCACTTACTCAGCCTGAGGTACATAAGAAAGGCTTCCAGAGGTGGCAATTTCTAAGCTGGGTATCAAAGGAAAAGTAGGGATGTCCAGGTGGAGAAAATATTTTTCAAAAGGGCTTTTTAGAAAAATACAGTGTGTACAAAGGCAAGAGGAGCACAGTGACAGAGACAGTAAAATGTTCCACCAAACAAACAAAACCCTGCAGTATGTACAGAACAATAGGTGTTTCAGATGATGGAGTAAGAGGGAGATCAGTGGAGGCTAGAAACGTGAGGGAGGAGCTCTTGGAAAAAGCAGGCCTAGAGCACTGAAGGAGGGGTCAAGGCAGCAGAGAAGTCAAAGGGCACATGGTGGTAGCAGCATAGCATATGGGAAAGAGACCTCTGCTTCCAGCTCTGTGATCTTGGGAAAGTCTCTCCGCTTCAGTTTCCGAAATGCAAAGTGAAGGAAGTAGTTTGATTAGATGGGCTCTTAAGCCTTTACATGATAGGATCTATGGGAGAGGGGAGGAAAGGGAGAGTAGAGCATGTCTAGCTTGGGCTGAGATTGTTGCTGGTAGGGCAGGCAGCAGGATTCAGATTTCTGCCAGGTTGCCAAGGTTTCCAGTGATGGGATCCCTTCTCTGAGGCTAAGCTGCATGAGCCAGAAAGCTGCTTTCCTTTGAAGAGCCTCTGATCCCTAAGGTAACGAGATGGAAGCACCACAACATCCAACAGCTTTCTGGCCCACAACAGAGAACTGGAGGGCCAATCCCAACCTGAACTGCCAGCCTTAAATAGAAAACAAGATCCAGTTACCACTGCCCCCATAAATATGTCTGTAAAACATTTATCTGGCAATAAAAGAACTGACAAGGCAATTTGAGTGTAATTGTTTTTGGCAGTTGGAAATATTTCAATTAACACACTATAAAAGCCACACTATAATAAATGCAAAACAGGCCAGTGAAATCAGCTACAGCCCTGACTTCCCAACCATGGCGAAGGAGATTGAATGTCAGGCTGCCACTTTGGGCCCTTGGTCTTCCAGAAGGAAAAGCTTGAAATAGACAAGCCTGAATTCCTGAAAAGCTTTTGATGGTTTCTCCCAGAAGCCATCAAACCACAGAAGAAGAAAGCCCAAACTCTCTTCCCTGGCCCTCAGAACCGTATCATCTGGCCACAAGTCTCCATTCTAGCCTGCTCTCCCACCCTTCATGTGTAAGGTCTTTGAGATGCAGCCCAGGGAGGCTACTCACATTTCCTAAGCTTGGACTGTGCTCTCCCACCTCTGCACCTTTGCTTTTACCATTCCTCTTACCAGGAATGCTATCTTCCCCTTCCCTCTCCCTGCTTGCATTGTCTCTGCCTAACAAAACCCTAACTAGTCTCTGCTGGTCCTTCATCAAATCCTGGTATATTATCACCTTTCTCCAACGTCCCTCTACTCTTCCTTTCCTCACTTGGAGCAAAGCTCTGCCCTACCTTCCATCACCACCACAAATCCTGGCTGATGAAGGATAAAATGTATAAATACTCTGTCATCTCTGGGTTTGGGTCTGCAAATGGGGACAGTATTGTGAAAAGAAACATAATACTGCAGTACACATAGGAGGCAGCTTGGAGATTCTAACAAGGGAGGCCCATCATTCTTACACTATTAACCAAAGAACATCCTCTATTCTTGAAGAGGTCATTCTATTTGGCCAAGGAGTGATATAGGAAGAGGAACCATCCCTGCCTCCCTGACCACCGTGGCGGTCAATAAGCCTGGTGATCAATGGGATTACAGATGTCCTAGCCTAAACTCCTTCACAGTAGATCATTTTCCTACTCTCATTGTTACAGATTTTAGTGTGAACATCTGACAACAGCAACTGGTAACAACTCAGCTGTCTAGTAGTCACTTCTCAGTTCTCTTACAGGACCTGATATTACTGAGGGCTCCCTCGCTCCTTCTTGAAACTTCTCCAACTACATTTCCATGTCACCAACCTCTCCAATAGTTCCTTCTCAATATCTTTGACCCCTCCAGGACTATATGCTTGACCTCCATAGTGTTCTTATTCTATATATTCCCCACTTGGGTGCTCTTATCCCCACTCATAGCTTCACCTCCCACCTTATGAAGACGCTCAAATCTATTTCTGTAGCTTAGACTTCTCAGAACCTCATGTTTGAATTGATGATGAAGTACTCAAACTCAGTATCTTAAAAACTGACCTCATTATGTTCTTTTCCACCCCAAACTTGTTTTTTCTAGAATTTCCTATCTCACTCACTGCACCACCATCTATTAAGTCATCCAGGTTGGCAATTGCGAGCCATCAAAGATGCCTGCCTTTCCCTCATATTGCCATTAGCATCATATTTCAAAGTCTAACAATTCTCTTTAATATCCTTCATAACTATTCTCTCTAATTATACCTCTCTTAATTCAGGCCCTTACTATCTCTTGCCTAACTACATTTGATTTCCCTGACTCCAGTTTCTCTCCACTCTAATAATGATATCATTGTCATAATTTTTGGCTATTGAGCATTTACTCTGGGCCAGTCATTTACTAAATAATTTATCTGTTTAAATTATCTCACTTAATCTTCACAAATATCCTATAGGATAGGAGCTATCATTATTCCCATTTTACAGATGAGGAAACTGCGGCATAGAGAAATTAGGTTACCAACCCAATGATGGCCAGGATTTTACCAAACTTCAATCGCTATGAGTGATCTTCCTAAAACATACATCTGATCATGTCACTCTCTTGATTTAAAGCCTCCAAGGAAGGGCTCCCCATCAGTTCTGAGGTGAATTCTAAGCTCCCTAACACAGCGTCCATCTCATCTCCTACACTTTTCCTCCCACAACCATTGGGAGGCTGCTATGAAAATAAAAATTCTGGTCAATCTAATAGATAATTATTATTGCCACCTATTGAGAATTTACCTGCACTTAGATCTGTTTTAGTATATGACCCATTGAAGAGTATAAGCAACGCATTTGTCTCTGAGCATATTGTAGGGGCATGTAGGGAGACCAAAATTTCTTAAGCTGTTCCTAATTATGAAGATATAATATTTTAAAAACAATATGAGATCAGGTGTACCCATGAAGCCTAAATGTGGGCTTTGAAGTCAACCATACCTGGGTTTGAGTCCCCCCACTCTGCTAGTTCTACACTCTAGGCAAGTTAATTCTCTTCTCTGAACCTCGATATCCTCATCTTTAAAATGGGCATCATTTAAAAGGCACTATCATACACCTTCTCAGACAGTCATAGGCTTATAAGAATTAAATGAGTTGATGTAGATAAGTTGCATACAGGGGTGCCCGGCCAGAGTTTGTGCCTGATACATGACAATTAGCAGCATTATATTCCCACTTATAGATTCTGCTCTGCCCTCAGCCATACAGGATTTGTGTGGTCCTTACCTACTAAGAAGCACATGCCCTAGGGACGACTAGACCCTTCAGCAGCTCACATCTCCACTGAACAGTTCAATGTGGAAACATGACTGTTCCTGGAAAGAGGGGCTCTTTGAAGCATGCAAACCCACAGAGGCTACATCCTCCTGCCTGGGGCCCAGGAGACTTCGTTTACCATTTCAATTGTCTTGGTCCTTATTTTAAAACTCACTAACAGGTTTCCATTAAGCTAAATTGAAACTAAATACCTCACCAGCTTGCAGTTTCCTGTTTCTAAAAGGGTAAAAGCTCTTAGTCCCAAAGGAACAATAATTCACCAACAAATCCTCTTCTAGCTATACAGACTGCATTTCAAATCTCTGAGTCTAGCGTAGTGTCTAAAGCACACAGAAGGCCCTCCATACGTGTAGTTGAAAGAAATTTCAAAAATTTGAAATACCTGATGAAGGGTAATGAGCACTATCATACACTATTTTGTATCATACACTATTTTGGGCGTGCCACTGATGGCAAACTTTTTACAGGGTTATTTGAATATCTACCAAAATTTTAAATGTAGATACCCCTCAACTCAGCAATTCCATCTTCTTGAATTTTTTTCCCATAGAAATACTCATACATATGCACAAGATGTATGTACAAAATTGCTTGCTGAAACATCTGTAATATTTTTTAAATAAAAAAACCCCCTAAATATTCATCAATAGCGGCCTGGTTAAATAAATTATGGTATAGCCATTCAAAAGGATATTACACATACTTTTAACAGAGTGAGGTAAACTTAAATGTATTGTTATGGAACGCTCTCCAAGGTGTATTGTTAAAAAAAAAACAAGTGACAGGAGTAGATGATCCATCTGCTTACTTTAAGAGTATATGTATGTTTGTGTATTTGCATACACATACAAAATTCCTGGGAGAATATATATCTGTGGACAATGATTTGGTCCAGGGAATGTGACTGGGGAATTGTGGGGAACGGGAACAATACTGTTCACCTTACACTCATTCTCATGGTTTTAACATTTTTCATGTGAATATGCATTACTTTTGTAATTTAAAATGGTAATTAAGAATTTAAAAATCCACCAAGTACAGTTAAAGAGATTTTTCTTTCCTATTAATGTAGTGTTAGCACAGTGCTCAGAATGCAGAAAAAGGGGATACAAGACCAGGCTCATGCCTCTCTGAAAAGCCAGGACAGAAGCCAACCCTAGGGGACCCTTCCCAGATAAGGCTACAGAGGGCAAGGCAGGGTAGGGTTTAAAAGCTCAAGTTCTTGAGTATGCCTCAGCTGGATTCTTGACTCCGCCACAAACTAACTATATGTGAGACCTCGAACTACATATTTATTCTCTAATCCTAATTCTTTCATCTATAAAATAAAGAAAATATTAGTGCTTTCTTCCGAATTGCTGTGAGGCTAAAATAAAACAATGCATGAAGAGCGCAGCATTCAGTAAGCCCTCAAGTAACGGTGGCAGTGTAGACCATGTAGTTGTCATTATTTTATTATTCTATCGTGCATAGCAGTTGAATCGCATTCTGAGGTCGCTTATTGAATAGTTAAAAAGTATGTTGTCCAGGTACTAAGAATCCCTTATCAGAAAGAAGTCAATAAATTTCAAGGCGTTACAGCAGGAGGATGACAATAAAAATAACTTCCATTTCTGTAGCATCTTTCAATTTGTGAAACACTTTCAAGTACATTTTATTTGACGCTTGTGGATTAATGTTGAACTCTGTCAAATTTTTTTCTGAATCTATTGAAATGTCATTATATGATTTTTCTCTTTTCTTTAGTTAATGTGAAGAATACCTTGATATTTTTAATTTTGAGCTAACTTTGCATTATTAGGATGGACCCCACTTGGTCTGACCTATTATTCTTTTTGTTATTGAAGAGGAATTTTCATGCAAAAGGCTAATCAGCTCTCTGTTCTGCTTCTGTCCATATGCTAGCTGCATGGGCTGTACTCAAAATTGACTAAAGACTCACCTTCCCTTTTATTTGATGTAAGCAACAAATGTTGCTTTGCCCCCTAGCAACTCCCTCTCTTTGTAACACTTTGTAACTACCGGTAACCCATAGCAACTTCCGCCCTTTGTAACGCAATGTAACTACCTGCAACCATAGCAACTCCCGCTGCTTTGTAATGGTCTGAGGACAAATTAACCAATCCACCGGCACTAAAAAAGGTCTATATAAGAACTGTTGCAACTGAGCTCCTGGTCTAGATCTTCAGAGCACTGGCTCCTCTGGGACTGCTGGCATAATAAACCTGAGTTCCAACTCTCTGAGTGCTGCTTGGTTTCTCACCAGTCTAATTTTGGATCTTTTCTGCAACATTATTGCTGGCATAGACTTGCTAATATTTTGCTGGATTTTTTTGCATCCATGTTCATGAGGATATTGGCCTGTCATTTTTTTTCTTGCAATAGCTTTGATTTTGATATCAGACTTATGCCGACATCATCAAATGAGTTGGGACTTCCTTCTCCTCCATTTTCTGTAAGACTTTGTATAAGATTGGTGTTATTTATTCCTAACATGTTTGATACAATTCATCAGTGAAACTATTTAGGCCTGAAGTTTCTTTTTGGAAAGGTTTTAAGTTATGAATTCAATTTCTTTAAATAGGTATGGAGTCATCATACTTTCCATTTCTTCTTGTGTCACTTATAGTAAACCGTATTTTTTGAGACATGTTTTCACTCCATCTCAGTTGTTCAATTTATTGCCATAAAGTTGTCGATAATATTCTCTTAATGTCCTTTTTAATGACTGGGGAGCTGTAGTGTTATCTCATTTTTCATCCCCGATATTGGCTATTGTGCTTCCTTTTTACCTTGATAAGCCCTGCTAGGTTTTATTAATTTTATTAACATTTTCAAAGAACTCCTGGCTTTGTCAATTTTCTTTATTGTTTTTCTCATTGTTTCTATGAAACAATAAAATAAATGTCTAAATCAATAAAATAAATGGAATTGATGAAATAAATCTTATTCTGTTATTTTGGATTGAATTTGCACATCTTTCTATGTTTTTTAAGGAGAAACTTAGAACATTGATTTAAAACCTTCTTTTCTAAAATAGACATTTAAAGCTATACATTTCCATTAAACACAATTTTAGCAGCATCCCACAATTCATGATATTATATTTTCATTACCATTCAATTAAAAATGTTTTCTAATTTGCCTTGTGCTTTTTTATAGTTACATTTGTTTTAATCAGATACTTATTGTTGAAATCTTTTTAAAACTAGATGCCTATTGCTATTTCTTAATTTTTCTATTTTGAAATCCATCCTTTAGCTACATACATTTTAATTTTATTTTTTTATTTTTATAATTTTTTATTTTTCAGTTATAGTTGGCCTACAATATACCATATGTTTCAGGTGTACAACATTGTAATTAGACATCTAGATTAGACATCTATATAACCCACAAAGTGATCATGCCAATAAATCTAGTGCACCTCTGACACCACACACAGTTATTACAATATTATTAAATACATTCCTTATGCTATACTTTCTATCTCCATGACCATTTTGCGCTGCCAATAGGTACTTCTTAATCCCTACCCCCTTTTTCACCAACCCCCAAACCCCTCCCATTTGGTAATCCTTAAAATGTTCTCTATATCTATGAGTTTGTTTCTGTTCGTTTGTTTTGTTCCTTAGATTCCACAAATGCATGCAATTATATGGTATTTGTCTTCCTTTATCTGACTTACTGCACTCAGCACACTATCCCCTATCGTAAAATATCTTTTTGCATCCTCTTACTTTTAGTCTGTGTGTGTCTTTTAATCTGAAGTAAATCTCTTGTAGGCTTGTAAGGGTCTTGTTTTCTTATCCAGCCACCCTATCTTTTGATCGGAGCATTTAGTTCTTTTTCATCTGAAGTACTTACTGATAGATATGTAGTTATTGCCATTCTTTATTTAGACTTTTGATACATATTTTTTTCTTCTTCTTAAAGAAGTCCCTCCAACATTTTCTGTAATATTGGCCTGGCAGTGATGAACTCCTTTAGCTTTTTCTTGTTTGGGAAGCTCTTTATCTGTCTTTCAATTCTAAATGATAACTTTACTGAGTAAAGTAATCTTGGTCGTAGGTCTTGGGTTTTCATCGCTTTGAATATTTTGTGCCAAGCCCTTCTGGCCTGTAAAGTTTCTGTTGAGAAATTAGCTGACAGTTGTATGGGCATTCCCTTGTAGATAATTAATTGCTTTTTTCTTGCTGCTTTTAAGATTCTTTGAATTTAACCTTCAGCATTTCAATTATGATGTGTTTTGGTGTGGGCCTCTTTGAGTTCACCTTGTTTGGGACTCTCTGAACTTCCTGGGGTTGTATGTGTATTTCCCTTGCCAAGTTAGGGAAGTTTTCCATCATTATTTCTTCAAATAGGGTTTCAATTCCTTGCTCTCTCTCTTCTTCCAGTACCCCTGTGATGCAAATGTTGTTACGCTTGACATTGTCCCAGAGGCTTCTTAAATTATCTTTATTTTGGGGGGGTTCTTTTTTCTTGTTGCTGTTCTGACTGGGTGTCCTCTGCTACCCCACCCTCTATGTCGCTGGTTCAATCCTCCATTTCATTCACTCTGTGGATTCCCTCTAATGTATTCTTCATCTCAGATATTATATTCTTCATTTCTGACTGGCGCCCTATTATGTTTTCCATCTCCATTTTTATGGGTTTTTTTTTTTTACCTCTTTTTTGAAATTCTCACTGAGTCTATCTATTCTTCCCCTAAGTTCCTTGAGTGTTCTGAACTCTACATCTGGTATATTGCTTGTCTCCATTTTTGTGAATTCTTTTTCTGGAGCTTTGTTCTGTTCTTTCATGTAGGACAAGCTTCTTTGTCTTCCCATCTTGGCTGCCTCCCTGTGTCTATTTCTATGTATTAGGTAGGGCTTCTTAGTCTCCCAGTCTGAGTAGAATGGCTTTATGTAGTAGGTGTGCTGTGGGGCCCCTTGGCATAGACCTGAGGGGTCCAGCTGCAGGCCAAGTTCAGCTGCAGGCTATGCATCTCCGGGGCCACCTGGTAAGAGTCACCAAGCAATCCACATATAGTTGCTACCTGTGCTGGGCTTATAGGTGCCTTGAGGGGCCAAATCAGAAACAAGGCCAGCTGCCAGTGGTGTGGGACTTGGGGCTGCTCAGCACAAGGTACAGGGCATGCTGAGGCCAGATGCTTTGGGTTTTGTGAACCTTTCAGAGATTTTATGAAAACTCACAGCAGGAGCCAAGACAGCCCATTTGTTTGGAATAAATCACTGGAAGCAGCTGGGTGGGCCCACAAGTTGGGAGAGGCAGAGTCTCAGGGAATCACCTGGGCAGAGCTACCTGTGTTATCCAGGTTGATGGTGCCTGCATCTACAAGCTGGGAGCAGGGAGGGCTCCACAAAGGAACAATGGCTTCTCCCTGCACCCCTGTCCAGGTGCAAGCTGCCCCACCAGCCCTCATCCTGAAGCCTGATAGCTCAGCACCTCCCTGTATGTCCCTGGCCCCACTCAAGCAGCTGCCCAAGTGCTGGAGTTCAGAGGGAGCAATTCCATCGATAAGTAAGGCTGGTGTGGGCCCTGTAAGAGGGAAGGCCTCCACTTCCTGCAGCCCTCCGTCTCACTCAGCTGCAACCTGAGATTGTGGGGACTTCTTTTCCTGGCACTGGAAGCATGGGCTGGGGAACCCAATGTGCGGCCAGGACCCCTCACTCCTCAGATGGGGAAGGTGGCTCTGCAGTCAAGATCGCTCTCCTGATTCTCGATCGTCACATGCAGTTGTGGAACCAGGCTGTTTTGCATCTCTGCCCCTCCTACCGTTTTGAGGTGACCTGTTATTTGAAGTGACCTAGTTACAGGGCTTCTATTCAGCCAGACCTCTAGCAACTCCGCATACTGGTTGCTCTGTAGTTTTGCTATAATTTTGGTGTGATTGCTAGAGGAGGCATGTACAGTCTCTATCTTCTACGCCATCTTGAATCTCTTGTGCTTTTCTTGACAAGTGTTATTCAGAAGTATGTTCTTTAATTTTTAAATATTTGGGGATTTTAAAGATTGATATTTATATTTAAATTAATTACATTTTGGTCAAACTATTCTTAGTATGCAGAAATTCCTTCTTTTATGGATGGGTATTTGAATTGAATTAAAAGCTGTAAAATTCTAATCTTTTCAAATATATTGAGACTTATTTTATGTCCCAGTATATGGTCTATTTTTATGAACACTCTGTAGTTCTTGGGTGTAATTTTCATTTACAGTTCTTGGGTGTAGTGTTCTATAAACGTTAAGTAGGCCAAGTTAGATGACAGATCTTCTATATCTTTCAATTACTGAGAAAGGAGTGTTAAAATCTCCAACCATCATTGTGTATTTTCCTATTTCTCCCTTTAGCTCTGTCAGTTTTTGATTCATATATCTTAAAGTTCTATTAATAGGTGAATACATGTCTGTGATTTTATGTCTCCTCTTGAATTGACCCTGTATCATTATGAAATGTCTTTATCTTTGGGAATCTTCCCTGTCTTAAAGCCTACTTAGTTCTGATAATACAGTTTTCTTATGCTTCCCACTTGTATATTTTTTCCACTGTTTTATTTTCAACCTTTCTATGTCTTTACATTTAAACTATTTTTTATAGGCAGCATACAGTTGGTCTTGTTTTTTTTTTTTTTCTCACCTAAGAAACTCTGCCTTTTAATTGAAAGTATTGATCTTTCCAATGTCGGTCTTTGTTTTTATTTTTATTTTTCAATTAAAGTTGACATTCAATATTATTTTATATTAGTTTCAGGTGCACAGCATAGTGGTTAGACATTTATATAACTTACAAAGTGATCCACCCAATTAGTCTTGTACCCGCCTTGCACTATACATAATTATTACAGTATTATTGACTATATTCCCTCTGCTGTACTTCATATCCCCATGTGTTTTTCTATTTTTTCCCATCTGCTTTTTCCCCTCTGTTTATTTTCTTCCTTCTCTTGTGTTAACTGAGTTTTTAAAACGATGTCATTTTGTTTTCTCTATTGGCTTTTTAGCTGTGCCTTTTGTATTACTGTTTGTGGTTGCTATAAGGTTAATAATATGCATCCTAAACTTACCATATTCTACTAAGAATAAATATCATACCACTTCATATTTCATAATGTAATAATCTTACATCTTAACTCCATTTACCACCTTATCTTTTGCCTTATCATTGTCATATATTTCTACATATATTATAAGCTTCACTTAAAAACAATGGTATTATTTTTGCTTTAGTCAGTCATATGTCTTTTAAGAAAATAGAAGAAAAAAAGCTAGTCTTTTATCTTTAGCCACATATTTACCATTTCCAGTACTTTTTGGTCCTTCCTTTAGATAGTTTCCCAAAGGTATTATTTTCCTTCAGCCTAAAGAACTTCCTTTAGTATTTCTTATAGTGAAGGTCTGCTGATGACAAATTCTCTCACTTTTGCTGGATATAAAATTCTGGATTGATAGTAATTTTCTTTCAGTGCTTTAAATATGTCACTTTATCACCTTCTGACCTCTGTTGTAGAATGAGAAGTCAGCCATAATCATATCATTATTCCCCTGTGTGCATTGTGTCATTTTTCTCTGGCTACTTTCAAGATTTTTATTTTTATCTTTGGTTTTCAGTGTTTTTACTATAAAAGACCTAGATGTGGTTTCCTTGTATTTATCCTTCCTGGGGCTCACTGAGATTCTGATAATACTATATGTTTTCTATCAAATATAAGAAACTTTTATCATTATTTCTTGAAATATTTTCCCCCTCCTCTCTTTTTTTCTGAGATTCTAACTGTATACATGCTCCAAATACATATGTAACTTATTCCCACAGGCCACTAAGGCTCTTTTTTATTTTTTAATCTTGTCTTTCTCTGTTCTTTGGATTGGATAATTTCAATGGATCCATCTTCACATTAGCTGTTAGGCCTATCCAATACATTTTTTCATTTCTGATATATATTTTTTCATCGTTTCCATTTTTCTGCTTAGATTCCCCATTCATTAACTCAATATATTTTTAAGTCTATAAATATATTTATAACAGCATCTTTAAAGTCACTGTCTGCTAATTCCAACACCTAGGTTACCTCACTGATATCATTGTATTCTTTGGATCTATCTCCCTAAACCATGATCAAAAAATTGTCCCCAACGATTTGGTAATGGACAGAGGGGAGGGGGTTGAGGGGCTGGGAGAATGGGGTGAAAGGTTAAAGAAGTACAAATTAGTAGTTGATAGTTGGTCACGGGGATGGGGAGCACGGCAGAGAGAATGCAGTTAGCATTAATTTGATGGCTAGGTGGAGAGCCAGAGGGGGAAGGGAGCAATTGGGGGGATCGTTTTATGAACTATATAGATGTCTAACCAATGTACTATAGATGTCTAACCAATGTACTTTGAAACTAATTTAAATAAATTTAAAAATAAAAAAATAATAAAAAATAATAAGAAGAAATTGTCTCCATGCAAAGAACGAAGATAAACATGTAACTTATGTTGGGTATTTTCCTTTCTTCGGGAATTACTGTTGGGAGGGAATGCCTAAAATAGTTGCTTCATATATTGTGTACAGGATTAGAGTTGTGTACAGTGGAGGGCAGGTTCATTATGAATTGTTCCGTCATGGCCAGACCATATATCAAGGTCTTTAAAATTTACATATAAAAGTTGCTGCATTTTAAAATTTGTTGCAAAAAAAATGCTCTTTAAAAAACATCCTCAGAGCTGGTGTAAAGGATAGAACTTTTTTGTAATGTAAATATCAGCTCTGAATGAAGGCATTGGGCTGGAAAAAATCTAAGGCCCTTCCTTTACAATGTACGAGAAAGAGATTTATCAGAAACAATGCAGAAGTTACTTTGGAGTAAAGCAGGTTATATCTTGCACTGGAGGAGCCAGGAAAGACCCTACCTGCTTCTAAGGGAAATTGCCCTGCTCACAGCTTTGGCTGCTTAGAGAGCCATAGGATCTTGTTTCACCTTGATATAGCCTAGCATAAACAGATGGGCTAAGAACAACCAGATTCCTTCTCCAAGAGTGTGAACTGGGACTACAGAAAGAACTGGTGGTTGGATGAAGATATTGATGCTGATGTGTATGAAGTCGAGAGAGGCCAAAGTGGCCATGATGAGCTGGAAACACACTAAAGTTATGAGGGAGCAGAAATCATAAAAAAGTTGTTGGTTAGGAAATGAAAATAGAGAAGGAAACATAACTGTTAAGTGGCCATGAGAAATGTAGAGAAAGTAATTAGTACCCACATCTGTTTTAGAACCAAGAGTTTTCCACTTCCAATTCTAGGCTATCTATGTATTTATAATACCCACCCACATACAGCCACATATATACCTTCCCCCTTTACCCACCTACCCCTTTTACTTGAGGTAACTTGTGAGCCTCTGTTCTTTGTAACTTAAAGAGTTTAACTTAAATATATGTGCCTTAGAGTTTCCCAGGCCCAAAAAGGGCAGGAGAAGTAAGAAAACACTGAGAATTCTAGGCAGAGGGGGAAAAAATAATTAACAAAGACATGAAGGTTTGGAACATGTCTGTCCAAAGATCAGCAGATGTTTTTATCCATTTATATTCTCATTTGTCTCAAAGCAAGATTCGAAGCAGAATATGTGACACATGGAAAATAAGTAAATGAGAAAATGGATGTAAGGTAAAAATAAAAGTAAGGAAAATAAGATTAGCATCAGGAGTATGGTCCCTACATAATTAACAGAATTAGGTTGCTTGACTAGGATGAAAGACACCTGAACTGCTTCTTCTGCAGGCCCAGAAAGAAAAGTTAGTGTTTAGAATACTGCAGTATGTACCTTTTCATCATTCATTTACTCATCAACTAATTCATTCAGTCATTATTTATTCATCTAATATTTATTAAGCATTTACTAGATGCCAGATCCTAGGATAAGAGCTAAAGAAGAATAAAGGTTGAGTTGGTCCCAGTCTAAAGGTTCTCAAATCTAGGAGATGAGATAAACGGAGCACATAAATCCACCATATATACCAGAATCCAGTAACTCTATGAGTAGGACAAAGTGTTGTGAGACACAAAGCAGTAAAACCAAAGACTGATCAACAACTATCTTTTGCTTGCTTCTTACATATAACTCTGTCTCAGCAATTGGGAAGCATGAATACTCCCTATACATTCCTATCTGGCAGAAAACAATTTCATGTGGTTTGCTCACAGCTGGAGCCAGAGGATCAAAATTACTCTTCAACATCAGCTTGCAGGCTGCAAAGCCCAGGGATAAGCACAAGAGCCCTCTCCTTTTATTATTTGAGTACCTGGCACGTATTGAGTACTAACAATGCGCTAGGCTCCACAGTAAAGGGGAGGAGACCAAGTTCTGGCCTCAAATGCTCACAGCTGTTTTGTAATCTGATAATTGTGCATGACAAACCTCAGACCATAACTCTGAAATAGCATGACTGTAATCATAACAAAATGGAACAGCCATTGGCAAAATTTGTTTTCTAGTTATCACTTCCAGAAGGAATTCCATAACACTAAGGGAAGAGAAGAAAAAAACTCTCTCAGCTTCCTGCCATTAAACCTCTAAATTATTATCATCTGCATCCAACCTTTCCTCCTTTCTCCTCTCCTGTTACAAAATGTTCCACCTCCTTTCCATAACTCATCCATTCCCACCTCCTCAGAGACTTGACTCTACTCATTATTTTATCTTTGTCCTTCATCCTCAACTTCTTCTTTCTATCTACGCCAGAGTCCCTCTCCTTGGCATTTAACATATTCACTTCTAAAAAAAAAATCCTTGTCTACATGGTCTTTCCTGCCTTCTTAGCTCAGTTCAGTTTGGCTTTTACCTCTGAAATTGTTCTTTCTAAGGTCCACAATGACTTCCTAATTATTTTATGTCTAGTTCTTATCTTCTTTGACCCCTTAGGAGCATGCAACATAGCTAACCACTCTATAAACACTAAAAACTCACTATAAACACACTCTTCCTTAGGCTTCTGGGTCATTATTCTTCCTTGTCTTCTAACTTCTCTGCACACTCCTTATCTTACATTTTAGACTCTTATTCCTCTGTCCAAATTTCCATGGTGTTCCTCCTAGAAGTGTTCCCTGATTCCTCAGAATCAGTGTTAGGATCTTCTAAAACATGTTTCCATAGCACCCTATGTTAGTTCCCCAACCACCTTCCATCATTAATTCAATAATCATTCATTAAGAGTTTCTGACATGATGACCACTGTATTAGGAACTGAGAATACAGGTGTGAGCAAAAACATCCGCAGGCCCTGCTCTCAAGGAGCTCATAGTCTAATAGGAGAGATACCCTATAATCAAATAATTACACAAACAAGTGCATAATTACACACCATGATGCATGCTATGGAAGAAAGAAAAAAAAAAGCAATAAGGCTATGTAATAGAGGAAGCTTAACCCTATCTTCATTAACAGGGGGCTTTGGGGCAGGTTGTGGGAATTGGTGTTTGGGCTGAAATCTTAGGTGACTACATGTGTGAGGGGACATGTGAAGAGTGTTCCAGAAAGAGGGGACAGCACATAGAACTGAAGTACAGCAAAACAGAGAGAGAGTTGTACAAGTTAAGGCTTAGAGACCCAAGCAAGCCTTAGCACATACAGGCATTCGAATGGTGATCTAAAAATTTGGTACGTATCCTAAGAGCAATGGGAAGATACTGAAGGGTTCTGAGTAGAGGATGACAAAATCAGATTGAGTTTGAACAGATAACTTGGTGTAGTGTAGAGAATGGACTGTAAGGGGCATGAGTGAGTGAGGGGAATACCAGTTATAAGGCTTTTTTACAGCACTCTGGGTGAGAGATGATTGTGGGTTGGGCTAAGCAGGTGGCAGCGAATATAAGAAAAGTGGTTTGATTCAAGAGATATTTGAGAGGTATAGGGTCAAAGGATTATATTTAGGGCTTGAGGAAGATAGGAGGTATAAAGGTGACATTAAGAAGGGTCACGAGAGTGAGGATATCTTACTTTGTGCATACAGAAACACATGAACTTCCTTTAGATTCTGTTCACCCCCTCCTGTCCTTTCTTCTATGGATCTCAGGCCCAGATACAAGACTCAAAATCTCTGTACTATCTAAGACTTTCTTTTGGCCTTGCACCTAATCCTGCCTTCTTGCCCCTATCCTAGTCACCCCTTATCAGAATTAATATTTCTACAAGTATTGTCTCAGAGGGGCCTCTGGAGAGACCACAAAATGATCCAAAATGCAAGTCTTTTCCTTGGCTCTTACAGGCAAATGATGCAAAAATTCCAAACTTTTTTTTTTTTTATGGTAACCAACTGAGTTATAAAGGAGTACTAAAATTTGTTAGTCATAAACTAAAATTAGCTTTTAACTGGAGTTCACAGAAGACTCTAATTCAGTTCTCTACTAAGAAGTCTGGCTGCCAGGCAAGATCTGGCAATGTTGCAAAGCTCCTACTGCACATATACACATGCAGCCAGTTAGAATTCTTGCAATTTTCAGGAAGGACACTTTGTTATTGGGGCATTACCACTGATGTTTTGAGCTGATCATGGTTTATGGTGCCTGACATTCATGCATTTTAATGACAAATTATGAATCATGGAGCTCCATCGTGATCAATTTAATATGCCATGGGTTATTTGATTAACCCTTTGGGGTAGAGGGATGCACTTCTTTGACCTTATTTCAGGCCACTTCCCTCTGGCCCCTTCCTTGCTGATCCAGAACATGTGTAGCTAGCTCCCATCTCAGGTACTTTACACTTGCTGTGTCCTCTGTCTGGAATGCTTTCTCCCAAGATACCACATAGCTAACTCTTTCATTTCCTTGAGGTCTTTCTCAAATGTCAACACTGCAAGGCCTTCCCTGACCACTATATTTAAATCATAATCTTCTGATTCCCTGAACTTCCTAGTCCATCTTTCCCTGCTTTATTTTTCTTCTCGACACCTACTACACCATTTGATAAACTATATATTTTGTTTATTGACAATTTACCTCTAACTAAAAGTTAAGCTCCGTGAGAGCGGGGGTTTTTGTTTCTTTTGTCTGTTGCTCTATCACTAATACCTAGAACAGTACTGGCACACAGTAGGTACTCAGCAACTAACTGTTAAATGAGAATGGCTCTTCATCATCAGAACTTTTGACCTCTTAATCTCCAATACCCAGCTTTTAAGGCATGGGTATATGTGGTTCAAATGTGGATCATTCATAGCCCTACTGCCAAAGCAGATATTAATGTGAACCTGGAAAAACATGCTTCTACTGTGACATTTCCTTGTTATCCTCCCTCTCTACATTCCTCCCCATTCCAGGCTCCTTCCTATCCTACACACTCAGAGTGAAATTTCCAAAAAACAGCTTAAGGCATTCAGAATTCATATTCAACTCATTTTCAGAACTTGATATATTCTGGGCATTGTGTCAGGTTCAGGGGAATCAACAATGAACAAGACAAACATGATTCTTGCCATCACAGAGTTGATAGTCTAGTGCAGTGGTCCCCAATATTTTTGGCACCAGGGACCAATGTTCCTATGACAATCTAATGCCTGATGATCTGAGGTGGAGCTAAGGTAGTGATGCTAGAGCTAGGAAGTGGCTACAAATACAGATGAAGCTTTGCTCACTGGCCACCGCTCACCTCCTGCTGTGCAGCCTGGTTCCTAACAGGCCACAGACTGGTACTGGTCTTCAGCCTGGGGGTTGGGGATCCCTGATCTAGTGGGAACATCACCCTATCCTGCCTCCTGAAAGGGTACTTAATCCCTTGTAGGAGAATATGGCAGCCAAGCTCAGATCCGATGTGTAAGCAAGAAATGAAGGACAGATTTGGGGTAGAGTGGCATGGAACACATGGTAACAGACAGAAAAGACTGTACCAGGCAGGCAGAGGAAACATCAGTTGCAAAGGCCTAGAGGAGAAAGTGAGTGTGGATATCACTTTCCAAGAAGTGAGGACAGTTCAGTGTACTGAGGCTGTGGACTTTTCACAGAGAAATGGTGAGATCTAAAATAGGGTGGGTAGCAAAGGCTAGATAGACCTTGCAAGGCCCTGCAGGCCATATAAAGCAAGTCGGACTTTTGGGACTTTATCCTAAGAGTAAGAGGGAGCAATTGAAAGGTCTGATGAGTGAAGTGACATGAGCAATGGAATTTAGACTCTTCTCTGTCCACTAACGAACCCAACCCTGACCTTACCTCTCCACTGCAGACATTCAGCTTGTAGCTGCCTCCTCCCCGAAGCTTTTCTGCTGCTCCAACTCGCATGTCTCCTTCTCAGCTCCAGGGATTCCATCCTCCCTTATCTTTGTATGCCTCAGTTCTGTTTCCCCTCATTGGACTGAGCTCCCAGAGACAACTTCTCAAACCTCTCTAGGTTGTCCCACACTCAGCTCATCACTGATCCAGACTGGGATTCACTGAGACAAGAAGGTGATAATACAACCTAACACAACCCAGCCTTTTCTCATACCCCCACACACCAATATTTATTTTGTACTACCCTTCCCTGGGAGGGGGACAGCAAGCTGGCCCAAGTTTCTCTGCTTCCTGTCTGCTGCTACCTCTCTCTGCTCTCAGTATAATTAGCCTCTAACATCTCCCCTAATGGGCTGGAAAAACTGATCCGCAAGCTTGTTCAAACTGCAGGTGCTGGAAAAGACAAATCTAAACCATAGTGACAGAAAGCAGGTCAGTGGTTACCTGGGGCTAGGGGTGTTCAGGAAGACTGACTGAGATGAAGCACAGAGGAACTTTTCAGGGTGGAAGTGTCTTACATCTTGATCGTTGTGGTGGTTCTCAAATGTATAAATTTGTTGAAACTTGTCAACATGTACAACTAAAATGGTCCATTTCATTGTATGTAAACCAGATCTCAGTAATGCTGAATTTAAAACTGCATGTAAATTAAGAGTCAGTAGGCCCAAGCACACAGTACATGAACCTCAAAATGCAGCTTGACCCTGACATAAAGCTAGGGCATGGCCATATGGGAAAAACATCCTCTCCATGGTTGCAGAGATCTAAGAAAGATGATTCCACCTGCTATGGAAGGCCAGGTGAAAGAAGCAAAGGAACAAAGGCTAATATGGAGGAGCCCACCAAAATATGTAAAATCATAACCAGCATGGACACAGATTTGCTCTCCAAACCTCAAAATACCTAGGCCTAAGAGAGGAACATTTCGAATAGATAAATAGAAGTCCTGCCTCACAGAACCAGAAACTGCATATTAGTCTCAGGGTGATAATTCATAAAAGCTTTGGGAAAAAGTGATTCTTAAAGGACTCACCACAGAGAGCTCCTCAAGAATCTGGACTTTACTTCACCTTTCAGGGTGATACTGGAGAGGAAAGCAGTGCTCTGTGCTGGATGGGTAAGGGGGACTGACTCTTGGGTTTCCTGTAAAAAGGGATGACATCTGGCCAGTTGGCAACAAGGACACAATGTTTACATGGCTGGATGGGTCACAGGAGTGGACCAGGGACTCGTAAGGAAGTGAGACATATGAGGCTCCAAAAATAGTTTAGGGGCAGTGTTTGGACTGTGCAGTGTGTTAAAGTGAGGCCAGGGATGGGAAAGGGATCTCTCTTCTCTTCCTCTTTACATGACCTCTCTCTCCTTACAAGTCTCTCAGCACAGAAAATCTAAACCAAAATCTGGCACATAATCTGTCCTGTCTCCTGTACTCCCGCTGTGGGCTCCTAAAGACCTGTGTCTCCACGTAGCCCAGCTCTGGGCACACAGCAAAGGGCTGGAAAAATAATTTCTTTGGGACAAGAATATGAGGGCAATGAGGAACGTGTTGGTAGGAGTGGGGGTAGGCAGTTAAGGAGAATGGGCTGGTCAGCATGGGTCTGTGGAGTGAGGGAATGGCGTGGTGAGCGGTAAGTGAAAAAGAAGTAGGAAACAGTGAGTCAGGGCAGTGTCGGGGAGAAGGTTAAGATTAGTGGAAGAGAGCAGGATAGAGTCAGAGGTCGGTGGGAACAAAGGCCAAGGGTCACAAGGAGAGAGAAGGTTAGAGGTTAACAGGGAAAGGAAGACGAAGAATCAGTTGGAGAGGTATGATCAGTGGTCATTGGTGGTGAAGGTCAGAGTTCATCGAGAGAGGGCAAGTTGTTATCTGTATTACCTGCCTACGATGCTGCAGTTTCGGGGACATCTTCAAAGAAGCAGGAAACACCTCAACACTTGGAGCGTCTACAAAGCGCTCCCTCGCCTGAAGACAAGAAGCTTGTCCGTACCCTCGATCACGTACAGAAAATCCGGAATCCCTTTCACTTCAATTCCCAGTCGCTGGGGTTTTTTGGGACAGCAGTCGTTGCGGGTCCCCGCGCCTTTTCAGGATGGACACGGCTCCTCCTTGACGCGGTTACCCAGCAACCAACCTGCAGCCAAGGCGCAGGCGCCTCTGACGCCCCCGCCCGACTCAAGGTGGAGGAGGGTCTGGGCGTGCGAGGAACCTCGGGCTCCACTAAGCCCCGCCCCCTCAGGAATAGTGCCACTCGCGGCCCCTCGCGTTTGGAACTCCTGCATGTGGGAGGGGCTGGGGCGTCCAGGCACCGCCTCCTCATGAATAATGTAGATTCAGGCGGTGTCCCGGACCCGGAAGTGGAGTTGCCGAGTCACCGCAGTGGCTGAGCTGCTGACAGGAGGCGGCGGCGGAGGAGGAGGCGAGGCCAGACCTGCGGCTCTGTCCCGCCACAGCCGCGGGAGTGCTAGGCAAGCCCACAGAGCCACGCCGGCCTCAGCCCACCAGTGAACCTCCCGCCCCGCGCCCACCCGTCGATCTGCTCGGCTGCCTGCTCGCCTGACTCGTCTGGGGCGGCCTAGGCTGCACCACCCACCCGGCTCCTGGGGCCACCGCCCCGCGAGGTCCCGTCGGCGTCCATAGCCGCGCCCGGCCCCGGGCCCGCTCGCTCGCTGGCACCATGATGGAGGAGATCGACCGGTTCCAGGTGCCCACCGCGCACTCGGAGATGCAGCCGCTGGTGAGGGGGCGGGCGGTGGACAGGCCGGGGCAGGGAAGAGAGAATCAGGCCTTGGGGGCTGTGAGGAGGGGACACGTTTGGATGGAGCCAAGAAAACCTCGAAAACGCATCACCGGGGAGGGGGAAGCTGCAGGACAAGAAAACCGTGGGAGAATACGCGGGGTGACAGCAAAGGGGCCTGTAAGGATGGAGGGCACCGTCTGAGGAGGCAGGCCAAGGGAGCCACGGGGAGCGCCGTCGGATGGAACCGAACGGCGCACAATGGTGCACACCACTAACGGAGGCCCGTAGCTGGGAAAGGAAGGGAACTGCCATAGGACACCGCGGGCGTCAGGCCCAGTGGGCTTGCGTGAGAGGTGCGGAGGCTTTTAGCCCTGGAGGCCTGTGATGCTCAAGGCGGGGGATGGGGCCGGAGAGCAGTAGGGCTATGAGGGACTGGGAATAGGCTTGTGGAGGAGGAGGGGCCTGCCCGCCAGTTTTCTGGATATGGATGGCGCAGGGACCCGTAGAGGTAGTGGGTGGGTGCAGGACCCGGGAATTCCGTTCTTCTCCTGAGAAGAACGCAGGTAGTCCAAGCTGGCGGTACGGGAGCCGGGGAGGAGAGAGCGCTGCGGTGAGATAGAGAGTCAGGGACGCTGATAAGAGAGCTACGGAACCGACGGGAGAGGGGGCGGGGCCGCGCTGGAGCCGCTTGTGCCCACCTTTTGGAAGAGCCCCCAGCATCCTAGGCCTACGTGCTTAGAGTCCTTGCTGGGCGCCGATCCTACCGCCTGTCCGCAGTCCCGGAGTCAGGGAAGAATGATGTCATCGCTGCCGGAGCGGAGGGGATGGAAGGGGGAGGGCGATGCGGGCCCAAGGAGGCCAGGCCTAGGGCAGATCATGCCCGCTCGCAGTTCCAAACCGCTCGGGGCGGGGGCGGGGGGCTACCTGACTGGCTTGTGCGCAGGGCCGCGGGACGGAAGACGCCGAGACCTAGCTAGCCGCTATAGGGAGAGGGAGGAGGAAGGGAGCGCCCCGGCTCTATTCGCTTGCTTTTCCTTTTCCTTTCCCCACTGGAGCCCTAGGGGGAGCTGGAAGGAGGCAGGGTCGTCCAGGAACCTAAAGATGTGGATGTCCTATTCTCAGAGCTCTGCTGGAGCCGAGTAGAGCTCTTCAAGTCTTGAAGATCTCGGGCTCTCTAAGCCTCCACCCTCTGTGTTAGGCGTGGAGGTGAGGAACAGGTTCTACACTTGGGCCCCCAGATCCCTAGCCTACAGATGTGCTTTGTGGCCTCCTAAGCAAGTAACCTGCCCATTATAGCAGCCAAGACAGACCTTGACAGGATGCATGACCAACTCTAAGCCACACCTTTTGGGGGATGGTTGAGAGAATCATTAGAGGCCACCTAGCAGGAGAGAAAAGGCTTTCTTCCCCCTTTTGTGACTGCTTAGACAGTTCTAGAAACAAAAACTGAGAAGCTTTACAGTAGTGTACAATATTAAACTGGGGAGAGAGATGCTTGCCTGATGCCATCACTGGATTATTTGGGGAACCAGAAAATCTTGGTGAGAAGTTGTCCCATAAACTCGAAGAAGAGCTTTGGGCTGAGTTAAGAGGATTTTCCTTTCTGGATTATCTTTCCAGCCAACCCGGCTTGTCAAATTAGATCGTTGGTCCAATTCTAAGCATCTAATCAAGAACCAAATGGGAGGATGAATGAGGAGGAGGAGGAGGAGGTCCAAGTGAGTCAGGAGAAGAAAGCAATGAGTTAGCTCTTGCTTCCCATCTGGGGTTCCTAAAAAAGGAGTCAATAGCTATCCA
>NW_006438906.1:1027516-1028223 GCF_000325575.1 Pteropus alecto
CTCTCAGTTGTCCTTTGTGCCTCAGTCATTGCCTGAAGTAATCAATGATGGTTTGATTGAGTAGAAACACATTGGTTCTGTAAGGTGTTAGTCCTTCTGATCTGTATGGCTCTGAAGTAGAAGTTCAAGGAGACGTTTATCAGAAAAGCTGTGATTGCCTTCAGACTCTTTTCTTGAAGGCTAAAGGAGCCCTTCTCTGCTAGAGGCTGCTTTGTTGAGGTTGAACGAAAGCCTTATGGCTGTAGCAATACAGTCATCTCTCATTTCAGGGTCATAGACATTGCCTTGCAGATCTCTGCATCTTAACCCTTGTTCCCAGGTTGAAGTCTAGATGATCCCCTTAAATGCTCCTTAAATGTTCTGTATTATTGAGACCAGCAAAATCTTATGTGGAGTTTTCCCCAAGAGCCTTTATTTCAGGGCATAAAGAATCAAGATGGTATACTGAAGAAGAGAAATGCAAATTGGCTCTTTAAGGATATTTTGGGTAGACCTTAAAAAATAGGATCCAAGGCTTGGACTCAGCTGTGACCTATTCCATTTCTCTCTCTCTCTTTCTTTTCTTTTCTTTTCTTCTCTTCTCTTCCCTTCCCTTCCCTTTCCTTTCCCTTTCTTTCTTTCTTTCTTTCTTTCTTTCTTTCTTTCTTTCTTTCTTTCTTTCTTTCTTTCTTTCTTTCTTTCTTTCTTTCTTTTCTTACTTCCTTCCT
>NW_006438906.1:1028235-1038995 GCF_000325575.1 Pteropus alecto
ACCCTTGGTTGACCTCACAGATTGCAAGGACCTTGTCAGCTTACAATCCCTTATTTTTCATTTTGTATGCCTACAGTACCTAGTCTTCCTAGGTGGTCTCCCATCCAAGTACTAACCAGATCCGACCTTGCTTAGCTTCCGAGATCAGACAGGATTGGGCTTGTTCAGGGTGGCATGGCCGTAGACCCTATTCCATTTCTTGCCATTATTTATTGAGACCTCTAGGAAGTCCCTCTTCTTCTCTGGACTTGGTTTTCCCATTTATGAAATGAAGACAAATTATCTCTTTAAAGTTTAAACAATAGCTCCTCACTCTCTCTTCCAAAGAATATCATAGGGACCTGATATCACTGATTCAGCAAATTCATTCACTAAATATTTATTGAATATATACTCTGTTCCAGATACTACACTAGGTATTGGGGACACAGTTGTTAGCAACATAGTCAAAGATATGGCCTTGCCTTCCTGAAACTCAGAGTGTATTGTTCTTGCTCACTCCCCCACTGCGAGCCCCTCTGAGTGCAGAGTGGGGGCTGTCTCCTTAAACCCTAAAGGAAACAAGGCAATGCTGGTGTAAGCATCATTGCCTCTTTTTGGACTAAGCTGTACTACACATGTCTGTCACATGGGCTCCATCATCAAATAACCCTCCCCTACTTATAGTGGTGGGAAAAATCCAAAGGCCATGCCTTATTTGGAAAGATGAGCTCTAGAGGAAAAGCATCTTTATTTTTTTATTGCTTACTTAAGAGAAAAACTCAAGCTTAAAAAAGAGGCCTAGAGAAGTGGCAGAAGCTGGAAGAGAAGGCACAGCCAGCAGATCTGTGTGTTTCTAACGTGCTAATTTAAGCATTAGTTCTCAGCTTAGTGGGAGGAAGAGGAAGAAATCCCTGCCCTGTTGTTGCTGCTGCTGTTGCAGCTGCATAGAGCCTTCTGTCTAGGGTGGGAGTTGGCTGGAGGGCGTGGCCTCCCTTTTTTCCCCATCACACCAATTATTTAATTGGCCTGGTTGCATCTCAGCAGCTGAACCAGGCCTGGGCCTCTCCCTGAGAGTTCCCCAGGGTCTTTTTCTTTATGAAAGGAATGAGAGCTCTTCTTGGAGACCTATCTCTGGGGTCCACTCCTGCTGTATCTATCTCCTAGATAATTCTAGTGTTTCTGAGCACAGCTTTTCCAAAGAAACTGCCAGGGATAGATACACCTTGTATGTCAGTTCTGTATCCAAGCCACATAACTCACTATAATCTAAGGAAGCACCCAGATCTCCAAGGCTCTCTGTTGAATAACTGTGTTGAATTTTGGGTATTGTTTGTGTGAGCAGCAAGGGTAAACTCTCTGGCCCTATTGTCTGCTGGGCTGGTTGGTGCAGCCTCACAGTCTATACTTTCTCTTTGGCTGCAACTGGAGAGGAAGAGATTTGTTGCAAAACAAACAAACAAACAAATGGAGCTTTTAAGCACTTAATTGTGTCAGGCAAAACTCTGCCTCCTGTGCTTTCAGAGACCAAAGAGACCAAAAAATGGCATATGACACCAAACAGGGTCTCTGTACATGTGAGAGAAATGCTAGTTTGGCCTCCCTGAAACCCAGGTTATCTGTTAACTCATTTGTTTAGTTCATGAGCATATGCTCAGTTCCAGGTACTGACAGAGACAAGTGAGAGCTCTCCAGTGAGTGGCCAGGAGATGGATGGGCTCAAAGGCTACAGGAAGGTTGTAGATAGATACATGTCAGGAAAGAGGGGAGATCAATGGTGGGTGCACCTGAGAAAGGGTAACGCTTCCCTTGGGAGAGAATGAGAAATGCTGAGGTTCTGACCTTTTGACCATGTGAACTTGACCATCAGACTCTTCCTGTGTCCTGACACTCAGGGCATTAATTCAGTGAGTGGGCCACAGCAGCTGCTGAAAGTGGCAAAGAAAATACTGTGAAGATAGCAAGAAGCCACTATGGAAAATTGACCTCCATGCATTCTGTAGTCTGGGAGCCTTAAGTTGCCTTCTTGTAGTCAGATGACTTTTCAATTTAAGGGTGGATTCTCCTTAGTGGGTCCATGTGGCTTATGACCTAGTAGCATTTCTCAGGTTGTGAGAAGAGGCTTCTCTCTTTTCCTATATTGGAAAGGCCCTAGTTCCTCCCTTACTACTCATCTCCTCAATCAACAAACACTAAGAACCTACTTTTGCTAGATATTGTACTAGGCTCCATAACACAGAATCTTGCACCAGGGATATGTACAGTCAAGATGGATTGAAATGCTGCAGGGTAATGAGCACTGAAAAAAGGAAGAACCAAGTTCAGCAGTGCCAAAGGAAAACACAAAGGGCTCTCATCAAGTGGTCAGGGAAGCCTTCACAGAGAAGTCATTCCTGAACTGGCTCTTAGAAGAGAGCTGGAAGCTTGGCAGACCGATAAGACGAGCAAGGGCAAGAGTTCCAGGCAAAGCGCATAGAAGAAGAAACAAAAGGATGCATTTGAATGAACAAAGGATTTTAATTAAGGAAATAACATGATCAAATTAGAGTTTAGGACTATCACTCCAGTAGTGGATGAGAGATTAAAGAAGGTAAGATTGAAAGTTGGAAAACTAAAGTGGAGGTGGGTGCAATAATAATTCCGGCAAGATAATGAAGGCCTACATTAAAGCTAAAAGAGAGGAGGGGACATATATACAGATACTAAGAAAGTGGAATAGGCAGGATGTGGTACCTGTTTGGAGGTGGAGTGGAGAAGTAGGGAGTCGAGGATAACCCCCAGATTTTTTGACAAGAGGCACCAGCACCACCCCAGAATATTCAGGAGCCTGTGTATCTCTTGGCTTCAGGGACTGCTTCTATGGGAGAATGCTGCCGTTTTCCTTTGCTCTGCTGTTGAAGCTGCATTCTTGGAGTTATGGAGGACTCAGAGTCCTAGAAAACAAAAGAGTAGGATGACACTGTCCCCATAGCCTCAAAAAGGATACTGAGAAATGCCTGCCAATGAATACTTTCCCCCTGCAACCTGCTTTGATGAATGCAAGCAAATTGGTGGCAGTAAGGAGCCACTGCGTTTTTTTGTTTTGTTTTGTTTTGTTTTTCTGGCAGCACTTTGATGAAGAAAAATAAAATCGTTGGCTGAGAGTGTATTATGTTGCAGTTTCTGGCCTGGACTTTAAGCATCGTTCTGGTCAAACCTATGGTTTTCTGACTGATGGGCTGAGCTGGACCCTTTAACTGATTTCTTCTAGAATGGTTGTGTGAGTTAGTGCTTCACCTGCAAGAGTCAGAATGGAAAAGGACACATATCACCTTTCTCCGAGACCAGCCTGGAAAACTGCACTTGGGGTAGAAGCAGCACCCAGGCTGCTATCTTCCAAGCATGGTGTGCCAAGGGAGCAGGATTCTGGGGTGAGATTGCTCAGAGGTAACTTGGCTTACTAAAAGCCCCAAGTGTAGCCTCTGTAGGTAGGTGCTTCCATGGTAGCTGGTAGGCAGGCTGAGTCATTTCCAGCCTGCAGCTGCCTGCTGCCCTTGATTGACTATAGACCAGAGTAAACAGAAATGGAAATCAGAGCCTTCTTTACTGGCACCTGATTAGCTTCAGGGACCCGCACCCCTCCTTGAAAGGGCAGATAGAGCCTTGTGTCTGGAAAGGAGTCAGGGGAGACAGCTTCTTGGGCTTAGCTGCTTCATGGCTTCCAGCAGACCCTGAGAAAACTGGTGCAGAGAGCCCCACTGGGGGTGGGAAGGGGAGAATGAGGCTAAGGGCAGATACCCAGAGGTGTCGGTTGAAGGAAGCAAGAGGCTGGCTCAGCAGGCTGTCAAGTCATTGTTTCCTAAGGAGACTCTGATGGGAATCTGGCCATCTGGGTGAGAGAAAGGAAGGAAGGAAGCAGGCGGAGCTGGAACCAGCTATGGATCTGGCTCTGCTCTGGAGTTCAGAAGTTGGCTCATGACTCAAAGGCCTCACTGTGAGGCAGCCTAGTGAACTCCTGGGCTTTAGGGAGGGGCTATGGTGTGGCGAAGTCATCTAGGGAGGATGCCCAGAGGGTTTGGCCTAGGGCTAGGATAGATGGGAGCCTGTAGGAATTCTCCCTAGACTTTACATTCTTAGGAACCAGTTCAAGCAAATATGTACTTGCATTTGTTGTAGTTATTCAGAGATGTCAAATTGAAGATGAGATGGTTGTGCTTCTTGAGGGTCAATTTTAAGTTTTTATGATGATGATGATAATGATGTATGAGAGTGTGTGCACAAGTAAGAGGAGGAATAATGGCCATAAAGGGTATTTTCTGAATTACCATTCAGAAGTATAAGTATGACAAGAAGCCACACCCAGGCAGAAGTGAGTCCAGCTACTGTGGTTCCTGGCCTGGTTTTGCCCGTTTTCATCACCAGACTCTTTGTTGTCATAATCAGAGCCCACCTGATCTATCTATTTACAATAATACCTGAAGGGGTACTTTAACTAAGATTTATTGAATTTACTGCACCCTAACTGTGGAGTGGGAACCATATATATTTTACTATGCAGTTAACTTAAACATAATTATGTACAAGCTATAAATGATTTATAGTTCCCATATTAATTTCCAATTTTATCCTTGTAAAGGAATTGGTAAAAGCCTCAGCCAAGCATGGCTTAGACTAGCATTTCCTATAGTATATTCTTAAGAATATTGGTCCTTTGAGATACTTTATGAAGGAAAAAAAGGATCTATAGACAAATTTCTTTGGGAAACACTACACACTATCCCATCACAATGTTAACTAGCATTTTAAAAGCTCTGAGAAGTTCTGCAGTAAAGAATCCTTTCCAGCTTTGTTTAACCCTATGTTCCTCAAGATTATGTAACTATGGAAACTTTGTTCATGTTACATCTATTAACACCTTACAAAACAAATGTGTTTCATGAAATACTCATTGGGAAACTCTGGCTTAGAAATTAGTGTCTCTTCTGATCCAGTCTAGATTTATATCCTTCCCAGTTATTTTGAGTCTCTTTTATAACCCACACCATTTTGCCCCATGCTAGTCTCTAACTGGATGTTGCTGCTTTGTGTCAGCGTTTGAACTTATTGCCATCAGTAGAAAGTTCTCAGTGAACTTTGGTCAGGTGCAGAAGCAAATACTAAGTGCCTAGTTTTTCTCAAGATATTGCTAAAGAGGGGTTTCTTTCTCTTCAAGTCCCTCTAATAAATGATGATTTAGTGAAACCAGCATTTTCACCATTAACTTTTTTAGACAACTTTATTGAGATCTTATTCGTATACTATATACTTTACCCATTTAGTACTTTACTTTTAATCTTGGTGTGGCTGCTGTATGCCTCATTTGTTTCTTCTTTTTACCTGTGAGCTGTGCTCTGCCCTTTTGCATTCTGCTAAGCAGGAAAGAATATAAAGATTATGATCAAAATCTCTCATCATGAAGAATCCCATCTCAATTGAAATTTAAGCTGAAAAACTGATTCCTTAATTCGGGTGTCTCAATATTTCCTTGGCAGTACCATTAAATGACCCCACTGGTCACAGCAGCTCGAGAGGCAGTTCTATACAATCATTTTACATATATGTAATGTAGCCTACTCCATGCGCTACATAAAGTATGGATGATAAGCAGATTTCATCCGTAAGCCCATTGATCAGTAATGGCTGCCTAGAGCATATGTTAAGGTCCTAGTTCACTGAGAAAGAGTGACATGGTTAGTTCTCCATGTCTGCCATGGTCTTCGGCAGGGGAAATGTCAGTTCTAGTACTCTGTTTGACATCCTGGCAGCTCTGAATCATTATAGTTATACTAGGCAAAGAACACAGGAAAGGAAGACTCTTGTTAGCTAGCTCAGCAATCTGCTTCGCTGAGGGGCTGGAGTCTTGTGATATGGCTCTTTAAGAAATGAATGGAGAAAACTATTCTTTTCTACCCAGATCTTCAGCATGGGTTTTTGAAGTATTGACATGATAAAAAGTTAATAGTCCTTTGGAAATAGATAGGCCAGGTGAGAGAGAGTAACATTGAACAGATACAAGGGGACAATAGGCATTATCAGGAAGAGATCTCATAAATATCACATAAGTGGTTGGCCAAACTTAAGAAGAAACTATAGCCCTGACCAAAGGAGCAAGGAGAAGGAGTAGGCTATGAGAGGAGACCCTTAAGCCAGCAGTTCCTGAGAGGAAAGGCCGGACTGTGGGCTAAACAGCCTTAGCACTATTTTTTTCCCCAGGCTAAATAGGTCCTGTTTTTCTTCTACCATTTTCCTGGAAACTGGTTTCCAAATCCCCAGTCATCCTGGCTGTTTTAGCAGATACTTTTGAGTTTCTCATCCCTGGAATTAGACACAGACCACTCCATGTGATCTGAGCAGCACAGATTACTGTGGGGCTGCCACTCTCCCCGATACTGATATTGTACTTCTATTATTGTCAGTTGAGGTTTCACGATCATATTTAATAGCTGTATCTATTGTTATATTGAATTCAGGACACATCTGAAATAGGGTAGCCCTTTGCCCTAGCAGAGTAAAATCAAGGCAAGAGTCTGGAAGGACATCTTGGGCTAGGCTGGCTGCAAATAAAGTAAGGGTCCACTGGGGCTAGTGAAGTGGTGATCTCATACTTATTAGAAACTATACCACATGTGTGTAATGTGACTCGTGTTCTCAGACAGGTAGCTGGCTAAATTCAGCAAAGTGGAATTTAAATAAGAATCTAGGTGAGGCTATGTGATTGGGTAGGCTAGGGTGAATCTTCAAATAGAGCTATCATTTATATGGACAGCAAACTTAATGTAAGTGTACTATATGACATAGCCACCAAAAAAGCTAATGTGCTGTTGGGTTGCATTAATAGAAGCATGAAGTTTAGGTCCTAGGAGGTGATAGTCCTACTGTGTACTGGTCAGTGCTATCTGAAGCCCTGCATTCTATGCTGATGCCATCATTCAAGAGAGGAAGTGACTGGAGTGATGAAAGAAATCAAAGCCATATCATGTGAGAACAGTTGGAAAAACTGAGGCTGTTCAGCCTACTATAAAACAGTCTCAGGGAAGGCATTTTAAGGTTTTCAAGTGCCTGAAGGACTGGAGTTAACAAAAGAAAGATGGTTAGATTTTGTATGACCTATGGTTTCACAGGGAAGAACCAGAGCCATTGGGTAGGAGTGTGAACATGCTTTCACCTCTGACTTCATTGCCTCTCATTCCTGGTGGTAGTTCTTAAACTGAGCCAGAGGCCAGGGCACCTGGCAGACATGTTACTCTTTGCAAAATGCCACATTCTTTCTAAAGTTGGAGCTAGTAACAACATTCTAGCAGTAAACATGGCTTATTATATGTATGCAATATAAACATGCCCCCAAAATCCTCTGCGAAACTTAGTATAAGCAGCACTTTTCTAGTTTTCCGTTAATATGTTTGCTAATCTTCCCTATCTTTCAAGACCTCTCACAAAATTCCAGCTTCTTCATACATTCTTTTCTTTCTTTCAATAAAGTGTGAACCCTCCATTCTACCTGTCCTATGGCCCTAATACATTGTCTTTGTGCAAAGTTTATCGATGCAATTGTCTTATACTTACCTTAAATTCCTTTTTAAGGTAGATGAAAAAATGTTTCCAAAGTACCTGAACCACACTGTGAAGAAGATTAGGAAAATCATTTTTGCCTGTTTTATAGATATGCAAGCAGAATCCCAGAAAGGTAAATAGGCTTGCCATTACTTAGCTGGAGGTTAGTATGGCTTAGACTAGAACCCAAGCATCCTGACTCCCAGGCCTATAATATTTCCTTCAATTTGGGACCTAATTAAGTTCTTCTGCATCAATGTAAACTTCTCCACTGGCTTTTGAGGCATCTACACTATGCTTTTGTCCTGCCTAACTGGCCATACTTTCTACTATTAATGTCAACTTTCTTTCTAGTAGGTCCAGCCAGGCCCTTCACCTTCTCTCATCTATTGACATCTTGAGGTCTCCTTTCCTCTTAAGAATTCTTTCCCCTCTCCTTCTCTGCCTGTTCCACTTCTACTCACTCTTTGGGGGTGCATATAAATTCCTCTTCTCCAGGAAGCCTTCCTTTCCCAAAGCGGGAATAATGAGGCAGGGAGCTGGTGGCAGCTAGTGGTTGGGGAGGAGGGGGTGGAAATTATGTGGAGTCATGGAGAGAAACCAAGTCGGGAGCAGGGCGGTATTCAAGGTAGCAAACATTGGCAATACAGGGAACCAATTAGGAACCAAGGTTTGGCCATCTATCAGTCTCCCAATCAACTTCCTGATGGAACCTCATGTTTCAGATCCTTTATTTGCGAGGTGCTGAACTACAGCAGTGAGTCAGTTTCTAGGAACTCACATGAGAGGGCTTGGTTTGAGTATCTTCGAGAGGGTGTGGAGATCAGGGCGAACTAGTGAGGGACATGGGCCTCAGGGCAGGAGCTGTGTACAGTGGTGGTAGAAAGTTGGCTGAGTACATTCCATCTCTACCACTTAGTTATGACCTTTGGTCAGGCTCCTAACCTCTTTCAGACTATTTATAAAATAAATAAGATCATGTATGTGAAAATGAACTACAAATTACCGTATCATTTGTGATCTAGGCATTGATGGTGATTAAAGGGTTGGTGGTTTCCATTTTTTGTCAGTGCTTCCCGTGGGAGCTTTTATAAGGAGATGGTGAGAAGATGGTTTATTCTTCTCATCACCAAATGAGAAGAGTCCTTGAGCTACTTGACAAGACCATGATGAGGCTAGGCTAGAGATGGAAGTGCTCTATGCTCCCATTGATTCCCAGAGGGGGTTCCATTGAGTGAGCCTGGACTGGAGAAGGCCCTGTTTCTGCTCCTCCCTGCCTTGGCTGTTGCAGAGCCCTGTTGGTAGAATGGAGCCTTCCTGGAGCACCTCACTACTGATGTTAGTGGAGGGTGTCCCTCTGTATCAGCTCCCAAAGGCCAGCTCTTAGGGCTCAAAAAACATTTGAAAAAGATGCTACTTTTGCTACTACTCTTCCCACAGGACAATAGGCTAAAGAAGGAGGCAGTTTCCAGACTGCAGACTTTCTTTAAATTTTTAAAACATTTTGTCGTGGAAAATTTCAAACGTATACAAAGTAGAGAAAAGGTGAAATGAACCCCCTAGTACTCATCACTTAAACAATTATAACCCAGGACAAATCTTGTTTTACCTATACCCTATTCACTGGATTACTCTGAATAATTATTTCATCTGTAGTCATCTGTCTCCTGTATTTCTGCAAATTGGTGATTAGATCTCATGGTTTGATCAAATTCATATTCAACTTTTTTTGTGAAGAATACTTGTGAGTGTGTGCCATGTATTCCCTATTGCATCACATCAGGAGGCACAGGACATATGGTTGTCCTATTTTTTGTGATGTTCAGATTGATTAGTGGTGTAGTTAGCTTGATCTCTCCATCACAGAGTTTCCCCTTCAGCCTTCCACCTAATATTTTTAGCAGCCATTAATGGTAATTGCCTCAGTTCATTATTTCATCAGGAGTTTCCTTCACATCTGGACAACAAAGAACCCCTGTCAATTCTCTGCCTCATTCTCTACAGGTATCATAGATATCTCTAGCCCTATCCCCTTTAGATCTACTTTTTCTACCACTGCCCTTATCCTATACCATCATTTCCTTTCTTATCAACCACTTTGGCCGTAGGAAGTCTTCAGACCACACATACCAACCCTGCTTCACGACAGACCTGTGTTTCTGAGGGAAAGATCCTTACTTGGAGCCTGTTCTCACTGAGACAGCACTGTCTCTCCTCATGAAGCTCCTAGGTCTGCTCTCTGTGAATCTTGCTAGGGCCACACTTGACCTTTTCTGGGGAAGCTCTAGTCTTTTCCTCCTGTGGGAGAGAATGCAGCAGAAGCTGGGTTTATTTTACCTTCCCAGGGATTTCTGAGCAACATCTTTCTATACTGGAGGGGGTCTTTCTCACTTGTTACCTGAGTTTCATACCCCAGCCTGGGCCCTGGCAGTTAGCCAACCCTGGTTTCCTGTTTAGCTGGGCTGTGGGCTGGAAGAGGTTGGAGGAGGAATGGGATGGGCAGCTCTACTCTAACACTCTTAGGCCCTTTCTCTTTGCAGCCGAGTTAAAAAACCTATGAGAGCTAGAACACAGCTAGCACTTTCTAGTACTTTAGCATTCCTCTGTTGCCCAGGATCTCCACTCCTAGTTTCTCTCTTCACAGCAGAGAGACTATACTATAGAAACTATGAGCTACTGTGTGTGTATGCTCCAAGCAAACACAGTGCGTGCACTGTGGGCACTGTGAGCCAGCTAGCCAGGAAGGCACACAGAGGTTGAGAGCTGCTTCTTGCAAACTTGAACCCACCCCTGGGCTCTGCCCCTGCCCACAAGAGTGCTGTACTTCTACCACCCCAACCTAATAGCTGTTAGTCTCTTAGTCATTATGTCCAATTTAATGGAGCATCTGATGGAGCAGGAAGTCTGAGAGGTAGAGGCTGACTAGGGACTGATGCAGCAGCCAAAAAACATTAAGAGTTTTATAGTGACAGCCAATCACCCTGTACAAGGTTTCTAATCAGAGTCTCACAGCCCTGGATACCCCACTCACATTCCTCCTTGTTTCTAGTTCTTCCCTGGGCAATGAGTGTCCAGAGGGACTCATTCTGTTTTGGAAAGAGACCTGGTATAGGTTATTTCTTTGCTCCCTTCTCCTGGTTGACCAGTAGGAATTGTGTGAAGCCCTCTCTCTCATTCTCAGGAAAGGAGATATCACAGGAAAGTATTACCAG
>NW_006438906.1:1039044-1066004 GCF_000325575.1 Pteropus alecto
GAATGCCCAGTATAATCCCTTATGTTTCAACGGATTCCCCCTTGCTCTTACTATAAAGACTCAAATCCTTAACATGGCCTGCAAGGCCTTATGTGGTCCAGCTCCTGCCTTCCTCTCCTTCCTGTTTATCTTATACCACATTAACCCCCATCACTGCATCCAACCTTACTGACTTTTGCTCCATTTCTCTGATGTTTCATACTCCCTTCTGCTTTAGGGGCTTTGCACGTGTTCCTTCTGCCTGAAATGGTTTCTCTTCATCTTCTACCTTTTTACAGTTGACTCTCACTCATCCTTCGTATCTTAATTTAGCTATAATTTCATCACAGAAGGCTTTCCTTAAACTCTAGACTTGGTTGGTGGCCTTCTTATTACACTTTTTACATTTATAATTTTATATATGTTTTTATGATTATTCTATTCACATGGGTTCTTCTGAAAGCCAAATCTCATGAAGTCAGAGACCATATTTATTTTTATTTCCCATTATGTCTCCATTGCCTGGTAAGGTACCTTGTACATAGTAAATATTCACTAGATAACTGTTGAATAAATGAATGAAATGAATAAATTCAGTCTTTTTATCTCCTTTACTTGGTAACCTCAGGTCATAGCTATCATATTCAACTATATACCCTGCAGATATGTGTCCTGTTTATGAGTACTTACTGTGTGTCTGCCACTGGACACACATATGAAGAAGCTATACCCTTAATCTACAGAGAAAGCAAGTGAGATCCAAGGTCACACAGCAAATAATAAGTGGCAAAGCCCAGTTTCAAAGCCCAGATGTGGAGTCAAAGCCCATGCTCTTAATCATAACACTACACTGCCCCCTCTTGGCAGTTTGGAGAGTTGTCCCTGAGAGCCTTCTGTCAGTGAGTCCTGGTTAATTTCAACCATAAATGAGTTCTTTTTTGGAACTTAAATCAAGAAGCCATGATCGAGTTCCAGCCCTCCTGCGTTGGGGCGGGCCTGTGGAAGGACATAGGGAAGAGAATTCAATCAGGACTCCCCATTGTCCCAGGGTACATGTGTCTCATAGTCTGTCTCCCATCTGTTTTTCATGGACCCTTTGTAGCCTTCAGGGCTTAATAAAATGTGCCGTTTTAAAGACCAGAAGGACCAGCTGTTGAAATGGCCTGATCAGCAGTGTCCTGGGGAGTAAAAATGTCCTGATTCAGATACTAGGAAAGATTACTGAGAGGAGGAGAATTTGTCTCTTTGTGATTTAGTCACTAAAGATAGGACTCTGGAAATTGGCTTTGAGGCTTTCCTGGGAAACTCAGACTCAGTAAGAAGGCAATATCTCTTGCTGTTGATTAGAAAAGCTCAAGTTAGTATCCCAGGCTCCTTTTGGGGGCTAGAGAAATTGGGATTGATGAATACTTTAGACTAGATGGAAACAAAGTAAATGAGGCGAGAGCAACATAAAACAAAAACAGATAGCATTTGCTATATGTGTCAGGCGTACTGCAAAGCATTTTGCATACATTATTTTATTTAATTCTAACACTGGCCCTGCAAAGCAGTTAATGTTACACTCATGTAAAGGCAAGGGACATTAAGAAAGGTAACTTGCCAAAGGTCAAACAACCAGCTGGCCTTAGAACTCATCCAGGTCTTTGTGACTTCAAAACCAAGTACCCACCACACCCCACTGGTGAGAATATATATTGTCATAGCCTCTCTGGAAAGAAAACTGGCAACATAATGTGTGCATGCCCATTGATCTCCTCAGCAATTCCACTTCTAGGAATTTATTAAACTAAAGAAATAGACAAATGTATACAGAATTTTTTTTGCAAGCTATTATAATAGTTGTAAATAAATACGACACAACATTACAATAGTTATAATAGCTGCCCTTCAACATTATAATAGTGAATGGGAAAAAAGCAAACAACATAAATCTCCATCAATGGGGACCGATTAAATAAATCATGGTACATCCATCCCACAACATATATAGGAAGCTTTTTAAAAGGAGGTGAGATCTAATACGGATTGACATGAAAAGATGTTCAGGATATATCTTCATTGTACTAAAATGCATGTAACATAAAAGTTGCCATTTTCACATATATTTAGAATATGTATGATCTGATTCAGTATGTTTCAATTTATATATACAATTATACATTTCAATAGTCTGAGAATATATAATTAACTAATAATTATTCTGACTTACAGGAGAACTTTCATGACCTTTTATGTATTTGAATTTGTTCACCTCTGTGTGTTTGAATTTGTTATGACAAACCAATATTACTTTTCTTCTAATTATATATTTTTCCATTTTAGGAAACAAATTATCTAAAATTGTTCTCTTTCTACTGTATCATATCATACCTATTCAGGAGACACAGATTTGCCTTATAATTCCCATATTTTTCAATCAGGAGACGATAGTGAGATGAATTGGCTATAAATGCTATCAGATACCTTTATGCCACTTGTCTGGCCAATCTCATTCCTGCCTGGCACCACCAGCTTTGACTGGCCACATTTGACTCAATTCTGTTCACTTCCTTCCCAAGTTCTGTAGAATCATGTAGCTTTTGGGAGGCAGGACATTTCTTTGGAAATAGAAAGCCATCCACATTGATCAGATACATTCCTGTCTCTTATTTCCTGTTTAGAGATCTCTTGCAGTCTCACCTTCACCATAAAAGAGAAGCAAAGGGACAAAATTATTCTCATATTCCCCACAGTCACTGATGTGTCAGCATTCTGAGTGGTTCTTTTTGGCTTCTGGCCTCCCTCCCATGAGTGTTGCTGCTCACTGTATTGTGGTTTTCGGTGCGGCTTTTTTGTGTGGTGAAATAGGAAAGGAGTCAGGAAATTTGGGACCAAGTCCTGGCTAGGTGACTTCAGGGGAGCTGCTCAGCTTTACAGAGTGTCAACTTTTCTCTGTAAAATTGAGATAAATAATGGATGCTGGATTTTTAGGACAATGAAAATACTCTGTATGATACCCTTAGAATGTACAACACCAAGAATGAACCATAATGTAAACTATGGACTTTAGGTAATTATGATTTGTTACTAGGTTCATCAGTTGTAGCAAATATACCACAATGGTGGGAGATGTTGATAATGGGTGAAGCTGGCAATGCATATGTGGGTGCAGGAAGTATTATGGGAAATCTCTGTACCTTTCCCTCAATTTTGCTGTGAACCTAAAACTGCTCTTTAAGAAAGTCTTAATGAAAAATTAGATGTTGTTTCTCTCTTATAATTGTCAGAAATTAAATAAGTTAATAAAAATAGATCATGATTAACTTCTCAGGGGGATAAAGGGGAAAGAGGTGGGTCAAAATGACCTTCTAGGCAGGTCAGAAAAAGAGACAGGAGCCAACTGGAAAGGGCCCCTAGTGGCCAAAGCTGGAACAATTTGAACAACAAAATACATAACGATAGTATTGAATTAGAAAATAAATATACATTAATCCATACTTATATATATAAATGATCGAATAAATAAACTGAGAGAGGGACAAATTCTTCTCTTGAATTATATTTTTATGTATTAAAAATTAAATTTTATTTAAAAGTTTATAGAAAGAATGAGGAAAAATTTTTAAATATCTGTAAAACATTATAGTAATAATTGCTGCTGGCAAGATCCACTGATTGCTAAAACTAATGAGTAAAACTTTAAAGAAAAAGAAGATATTTGCATAGCCTACAAGAATCTCAACCAAAATATGTATTAATTACTGTGGTAGTTTTAACATGTCCACAAATTCTTTGATATTCTTCCCTCTATGAAGTGAAATTTAATTCTCATTCCCATGATTGTGGCCTAGACTTAGTGACTTGCTTCTGACTAATAGAATATGATCAGAACAAGAAAAAAAAAATAGCAACTTTATAGTAGAGAAACCTGGCAAACACCACCCTAAGTGATTTAAGTTAACATCACCAACAATAAGTCATATACCCCCTGACATGCTGTGATGCAAAAGACACATCACCTGTATAGTATTCTTTCCCCAAATCTATAACCTCATGCTAATTGTGAGAAAAGATCAGGACAATCCAAATTGGAGGAACATTCTAGAAAATGTCTGCCCAGTACTTTTGACAAGTCAAGGACTTGAAAGTCAAGAAAAGACTGAGAAACTAAGGAGAGCATGGAGACATACTGATGAAATGAAATATGGATCCTGGACCAGAAAAAGGGACATTAATGGGAAAATGCAGAAATTTGCATAAAGTCTGTAGTTCAGTGAATAGTATAGATGTGATCAATGTACCATGGTTATGTAAGATGCTAACATTAGGGGAAGGTGGGTGAAGGGTATACAAGGACCCTCTGCACTGTCCTTGTAACTCTTCTGTAAATATAAAATTATTTCAAAATTAAAAGTTTTTAAAATGACCCTCTATTTTTTTAGTTTGCTTAACTTGGAAAATGGTTTGTGCTATTAACAAGATAAGGGTAGTTAAAAGAAAGAAGTAGACTGGAGGAGGGGTATGACATCAGTGAAAGTAGTTGGCCATTGGAAATGTGGGTCTAAAGATTAAGAGAGAGGTCAGAACTAGAGATATAGATTTGAGAGTAAAATCCAAAGAGATATTACTTGAAATAAGTTTATACTAATATTATATTTCCACATGTGAGGAGAGAGCATGTGGAAGGAGCCAGTGACCACACTGAGGATCTATGTCCAGAGTATGAGCAGAGGAATAGTAGGTAGGGTGGTCAAAATAGATGGATAGGATATTTTTATAAAAGCCAAGGGAAAATAGAATTTCTAAAAAGAAAGGTCTGGTCAGCACTGTCCAATGATACCGGAAGGTGATGGAAGATCACCTGAGAAAAGACCATTGGGTTTTAAGTGGGAGCTCAGTACCAACCTCAAAGAGAACAGTATTTGTAGAACAGGTATGGAGAGGTGGGATGGTAGACATAAGAAGCAAATGGCTAGGACTTAGACAGTGAGCAGGCAGGCTTACCCAAGCCAAGCATATGGACTTGTGCGAGTGCCAAGGAGAGGGAACGCCTGGAGGAAAGTGGGCAGAGAGGCAGAAAGTGCTGGCCAGAGCAAATTGGTCAAAGGGCTGGGGCCCAAAGCTCAAGAAGATGAGAGAACCTTAACCAAAAGGAAGCCCCTGCCATCCCCTGGCTGCAGAACTCAGGCTGAAAGCTAGAAGCCCTGGGTCAAGGACTGTTTTTTTGATTCCTGAGCTAGGAGGCCATTCTGTTTCCCAAGTCCAAGCTTATGTCCACTATGGCCTAGAAAGTTAGGCCAGACAGGAGATGAAATAAGCTGAGCTTATTCATCCTCCCTTTACCTTTTATCTGAGGTGGAAAATAATCCATGTTTTAAAACTAGGCATTAAACGATATTACAGAATGAATTCTGTGGAGGTGTATGTATGTGTAATAAAAGCTACTCTTTATTAACTGCTTACCACATGCCAGGGACTGTGGTAAGCATTTTATATGTATGCATTACCCTGTTTAAGCCTTCCAACAACCCTATGAGATGGGTATTATTATTTTCCTCATGTTAAAGATGAAAAACAGACCCATTCGATCAAGATCACACAGATAAGTAAATGGCAGAAATAGGACTTACTCTAAAACAAATACTTTTAACCAGGGCACCACACCTCTTACTGACACTCGTATGCATGTGTGTGTGCACATGCACACACACAGAGATAAGGACCCAGGCTATGTGCCAAGAGATTAACATGGGATACAGCTCTGGATGTAGGATTAAGGGTGTCTCTTTTTTTTTTTTTTACTCTTTTATGCTTATCTGGACTTTTTTACAGTCACTGTATATTCCTCTTGAATTCAGAAAAAGAAATCAATATTTTATTTTATTTATATAAGTTTGAAGTTTGGCTGTTCTTTGCTAAATTTCTGTGATATTCATGTTAGGAACAAAGCAGGTGCATTCTGCTCAAATGCAGACAAGGGAGATACTACTTCTCTGCAGCAATATAGGCTCTGCAGTGATAGGATGGAGAATCTAGCATGTGTGTGTGCATGCATTCGTCCATTTGTGTGAGCACATGTGTGCAGCTGCCACTGAGGTGAGGGGAGGAGCTGTCTGAAGATATGCCACATGGAGAACTCTCTCCCTCCCCTATGGCCACCTTGTCCCTGAGCCAGGCCCATTTAGCCCTGAGCATCCAGAGGTACTAGAAGGTATTTTTCACACACACTGAGATCCTCAACTTCACCCTTTGCTGAAAATCTGGCAAATCTGGCCAGGGAGCCAGGCTGCTGGCATGAAGCCCAGGCTACAGCCATAGAGAATAATTGGAGTCATTCTGGAGCTACTTCAGGCCATGCAGGACATGGTCCAAGCAGGCAGTTGGTATTAGGGATGAGCCGAGAGGAGCCAGCGCCATTTAAGTTTGGCGTTAACAAACAGGTGGGGCTCTTGTCGAAAGCTGCCAAGGTCTTCAGGTGGAGATAGTTCAGCACCCTGGATAGCTCCTAGAGGAGCCCTGTCCCTACCAGTTCTGAAAAGCTTAGATGGCTGGGTCCTTAGGCCCTTGCTTATTTAATTTTGAACAGCCTTCCTGCACATGTCTCTAGCTGTGAACAGGCCTGCCCTCTTCTCTTTCCAAGGTAAGCCCCATGGATCCAGGGACTCCCCCTTAGCCCCTCCAGCCCCTGCCCCATCTCCTCCCACACACATCTAGCATGACAACTCTTTTGAGGTCACCATCACTCTGAAGGTGAAATAAACTTTCAAAATAACCATGTCGTCTCCTGAGCTGTCCCCAGCCAGGGTCTGACACCCTGATACCTCAGAGTTGTAGGACTCTGGGGAGAGGGTAAAAGTAGTAGAACAAGGAAATATGAAATGAGCCTTTGTCTCTACAACTTCTGCACTCCCCTCTTCAATCTGAGAATGAGGAGTATGAGGCAAGGGGAACTAAGGGGAAGCACTGAGCACTGACACTGGAATCTTGCATGAGCCATCACTTTACCTTCAGCCTGGCATTGGGAGTACACTTGATTTAAAAACATCATTTCTTTATGGAAAGGACATTGACATAAGATGGAAAAGGTCAGGTGTAGCAAGTAGAACCAGAAATGAAACTAGAGAGTCTGGAGCCTCATAGTCTCCCACTCCCACCCTAGCCATGCACATGGCCCCTAGACAGAGGAGTTAAATTAGCACTGTAAAGGAGGAGTTTCCTTCCCAATTTCCCCAAGTCATCTAGAGGAGTGGTGTATGTTAGGAGTCTGGAAGGGCAGAGAAATCATAATCGTCTTCTAGGGATTGGATTTTCTAGTTGAAATTACCTCTTTTACCTCCGGGCCTCTTCCACGGCTAAATGAATCGGAACCAGCAAATGAGATTACTGTGCTCTCACTTTGATTGCCTGGGCTGGTGAGTGAGGAGGAAGGTAAGTCTGCCTGGGTTGAGGCTGAGTGAAATCACTCAGATCCCATCCCTCCCAAGCAGCCCTGTTGTAGGCCTTGTACAAGGCTTTCTTCATCTCTTATAGGCTCTTGAGTCCCTTATTGAAGACAATGTGAGCCCAAAGGCCATTATATGCCAAGAACTTCCTCGTCAAAGAAACAGGTGCTAAAGCAATAGAGAAACCACCAGAGAGTAGCTGCAGGCTCCCTCTCTTAGCACCAGCCAGTCATAGTGGGACAGGGAAGGGCAGAGAAGAGAAAATCATGTTTGATGTTTGCTAATCCATGAGTGGACCTGTCAAAATTTGGGCTGAAAGGATTAGGGCTGGCCCCCACCCCACCTGAAGAGGCATAACTGGCTAGCACTCCTGGAGATGGGAGCATTAACAATGTAGTAACTAATTTATGGATGGAAAGATGCTCAGAGGAAGTAGAACAGGCCCAACCTCAGCCAGAGCTTGCTTTTGGTCTGTTCTATGAGGAGCAAAGGTGCCCAACTTCCATGTTTGCCTTCCTTACAGCAGATGCTCTGTTGTCATTGTTTTATTTAGGAGCAGTGATTGTGTGACCACAATCGCTTATTAAATTGAATACAATCCTTCTGAATACATTCAGAAGAAGAAACAGTTCAGGGATCAGGGGAAGGAGCAGCTAGCTGGAAAGAAGGATCCATGAATTCTAATCCCAGGGCTGCCTTTTGGCATTGACCTGGGACAACTCATTTACTTTCTGCCCTGAAGGCTCTTTCTAGAATCTCAGGGCCCGAATAAAAATAGCCCTGAGAACTCAGAGAGTGAAATGACCTGTCTAGACTCAAAGTCAGTGCAATTCACAGGCAAAACTGGAATCCACAGGCCCTATTCTCCAGTCGGATGTTGTGTTTACTGTTCAGGGAGGTTTCTTTGTTTTCCTTTGCCATCTCCTTGCCCTTATGTCTGAACTCCCAAGAGCTCCCTTGCCTTTGACAATGCCTGGTAAAATGCTTGTAAGACCCACATTGTCAAAAAGCACTCTGAAGAGACAAAAGATTAGAGCAGCCACACCCCATCTCCCTCCAAAGGGTTTTCTGGTGGTTTGCATTTCAAGCTGGCTGCCTATTTCTTTAATACTTGACTATAAGAGTTGGGCCTTACTCATTTAATAGTGGGAATCTATGTCTAATCTGCAAGCAGAATCGGAGCCTGACCCTTGCTTGAGTCACAGGGAAAGCTCTGTCTGCTCAGCTAGTGATCAGTCCTCATGAGAAGTTGACCTGGCATTGAGCTGCCGCTTTGGCTATGGACCTTACGTGGGGTTTTAACTAGGCCAAGCCTTCAAGTAAGTGAGTGAGTGAAGGTTTTGGGGACTTCTACTTTGGCTGTTCTCCAAAATAACAACCTGAAAGGTACTCTTTCAGCCCCTGGTCAGAGGCTTACATCAATAGAGTGGTGCTACAAAGAGCACATAATGCAACATCTGTCTGGGACACCATTAGGCAAGGCCTTGGCACGGCCTGACAGGCCACTGGCCTTTTGTACATCTCTGTTACAGAAACTTGCTGTGGCTTCAAAACAAGTAGAAGGAAATTTATTTGTCTGTTATCAGATTATGACCCTCTATTCTCTGTGCTAGTCATTGGGAGAACAGAGTAGAGACAAGCATGGTCTCTGCCTTTATGAACATTAACATAAATTATATATTAATCATTTAAGTAAAATTTGACAACTGCATGAAAGAAATGTATGGAGGGAAGGGACTGTGAGAATATATTATAGAAGTGCCTAACCTAGCCTGTTATTGATAGAAAGCTGCTTTCAAGAGGTAATGTGTCAGCCAAGGCTGGAAGGACAAGTAAGACCTAGCCATGAGGTGAGAAAGACTTTGGTACTCCATCAGGAGCAAAGAAGACTGGTGATACCAAGTGTAGTAAGGTGGGAAAGCATGCACTGAGATGAGGTTGAGGAAATGGAAGGGAAGGCAAGCGATTGCTTCTTTGTCACCATTCTTAGCTCAGTCTGAATGTATCCTTTCAAAAAAAGGGTCTAATTGAGACCCACCCAAACTTCCATGGCCTGCCCCCAGGGGAGACTGGTGCCTGTTCCATCTCCCTAGCACAGGGAACTCTGACAGGAATGGTCAGGAGAGGTGCTTCTAGCCCCAGACTGGGGTTCACACATGGGTGGGAGCATCTGGCTAGAGAGAAAGGCCCATGAATTCTAATCCCAGGGCTGCCATCTGGCCCTGGTCAACCTCCCTCGCCTTCAGCCCACCCTAGCCCACACTTCCTAAGAAATAGCAGACCTGCCATGATGGAGTGGTCCTCACCTGGCAGCACAGCTCAGAGGAGAAAGGAGGGCAGAGGCAATACAGACTAGGCACTTACTTCCCCTATAAAACTTCTCTGTATGTTTTTCATTGCTTTGAACTGTTTATTAATACATGACAGAAGCCATTTCCTATTTAGATGGTTCCACTGGGAATTCCACAACATCATCCCCCTCCTGAGGTAGATAAAAAAGTCAGCTTTCAAGATTTTATACTTGGATTTCAGAAACTAAATTACATTACTACATCCGGTGAGACGGCGCCATTGCCTGTTCCTATCTGCGTGCTTCAGGCACTGCGAGGCCGATAACATCAGTGTGTCGAAGCAGCTTGATCCAGACAATTTGCAGCTAGCTGGAGCTGGGCCAGAAGGGGGTGGGTGGCAAAATTCTCACAGGATCCAGAGCAGTCCAGGGTTGAGTGTAAACTGGGATCTGAGATTTTGGGGTTCTTTTCAAATCTTATCTGTAGAGAGAAAACTCATCTTGTTCACACCTAGATGGAACAAAGAATTGAAAATTACTCTCCTAAACACTGGAATAGGATAAAATCACTGAGGATCCAATGCTCATGTTTTCATTGGAGAGAAAGATAGAAGGGAGTAGGGGAGAGTAGAAGTCACGATATAAACAAGGCAGGTTCTTATTGCTTGTGAAATTAGGTGTCCATATGAAAAAAACAAATATGCCTGGAAATGGTTATTCTATGCTTCTTTGAAGCCCAGATGTGAGGCCTTGTAACTTTCTGACTGCTACACAGTTGTGGAGTGAAGAGAAAGCATTGTTCCCCTGCCAGGAAACATAGGAACTTTTGGAGTTTCCTTTCTAATTGTAACCAAGATTTAACTCTATAGAACGAGCATCCTTTCACAGCAAAAAAGAAAAAAGAAAAAAGGTTGCAGCTTATTAGATTATTTTGAATACATTAAATAGCATAAAACATTCATTCAACTATGGCAGCATTTCCAGATCTATTTTTGTAAATAGCCAAATACAGCCTCTTCATCCCCAAAACATATTCTCAAAAAGCAGTAAGCCCCCAAGGTCAAGATTTTGGGAGAAATCAGTCTAACCTCATTGAAGTTGCCAATCTTCTGCACTAATGCAAACCTGGCTTTCCTGTATCTTGGTGCCCTGCCCACTCACCCATAGGTTCTGGGGTTTGGATGCAGGAGACAGAAGAACTAGGATCTGCCTCAACTCTAACTGCACATTTCTTGACTTTTCTCAGAGTGGAAGCATTGCAGTTACAGGCTCTATTACTATACCTAAGGGATAGATTAATAATGAAGTCAAGTGATTCTTTAATTTTAATTGTTTTTACAGAAAAATATTAATGACAGTTTTTAAAGTGAGATGTCATGATTGCCATATGATCGCAATCACTTGGAGTATAGGGTCCCAGGTTGAGCCTCTGCTGGATGATCACAGTTGGTGGAGCAGGTGTTCCAGGTTCTAGAAAAGTCTCCATGCAGACTGCTTTCCTCTGTCCTACATTTCCAGATCATTTAGGTCTACATAGGCCTCCTGCACCAAGGATTAGAAGCCCAGGGTCTTTGCTGCTTTTTGCCATTACCTGTGGAGGATGATCTGTGGCTAAGTCAGGGGACAGTGATGCAGCCAGAACTACCCACCTCTCTTTTTGCTGTTACTTTGAGGTTCACCAGGCCCTGGTCAGCCCCGCTTGGCTTCAGCCCACCCTTGCCCACTCTTCTTAAGAAATAGCAGACCTTCCATGATCTCTGGACCATACTGGACTTCTCTACTAGAAGGCTTCTCTCTGTGGGGAGTCTCAAGCTTCCCAAGGACCAGACTCATAATTGTTGAGGACAAAATAAAATTTTTGCTGAAATATCAGCAAACCAGAGAACAAACACTATGTCTTGAGTTCTCTTTCTTGATGTTTTCAAACAGCTGGTCTTTCTCTGCTAGCTCTTTCTCTCCACCCTCAACCATCCTTTAGTCTCTCCTGTCATGTGAGAGCCCTTCCAGAACTCTGGTTTTGGTTCCTCCCTGTCTTACATTATCCTTCTCAAAACCTTGTCCTTCCCAGACATCCATGACACCAGCTTCTCCTTGGTCCCCTGCCTATCTGACCACAGCTGTCAGTCTTCTGCCTACCCTTTCAGTGTTGGTGTTCCCGAATTCTTTCCTCCTTCCTTTCATATATATATAGACATACACACACCCCTGCACAAAACAAAAGCATTAGAACTTACTCTAATTTATGTTTCTGTCTCATTTAGTGGCATCACAATTCACCCACTCTCCTGAACCAGGAGGAAACCTGGGAGTCATCTTTGCCTGGGTCTTTTCCCTTAAACCCAGATCCAGTCAGCTGCTGCACCCTGGCAGTTTGACCTTGATATGTTTTTCTTCTCCATCCCCTTTTCTCTAATCCCATTGACTGCCTTTTTCAAGCTTTAATCACCTGTTGCAATGCCTCTTATCTGGTCTTCCTGCCTACAGTTTAATCATTCCTTCCCATTCTCTCCACACTGCTTCCAGAGTGATCTGTCTCTATTAATCTGACAACGGGCTTAAAATCCTTCAATAGCTCCCCATTATTTCCAGTTAAAGTCCTAAGCCCAGAACATGACTTACAAAGCCCTTCATGATATTAAGCCTTCCTCCTGTTCTAGTCTCATCACTTGCCACTTCACCCCCTATCAGTTAACATTCCAGCAAAATCAAGCTAATCCTTTTGTCTGCTATATATGTAATCATGCATGTCTTCCTCCCCACACTTTTTTCTTTTCTTTTCACTTCATTTCCTATTCCTTTCTTCATCTGGTTCACTTCTACCTTCCTTCATGCCTACTACTCATCCTTCATGCTTTCTTTGGAGAAGTTTTCCCTAATTCCCGAGGGTAGAATAGGTGCTTCTGTGTACCTACAACACTCTATACAAATTTCTGTTCTAGCACTTAGCATATTATTAAAAGTATCTGCTTATGTGTTTGCTTTACTCACTGGCCTATGAGCTCTTCATGGGCAAAGGTCATATTATCTTCATATCTGCAGCACCCATTATAATACCTAAAATATAAGTGCCCCTAAAATATGGGACTAGAACTGAATTTTGGCGGCTAAGACTTTTCATCCTTTTTTCGTATACCCTCTGCTTTTCTCTCCTGGGCTCAGCACTTTGAGTTCCCAATGCTTTTTCTTGCTTGCTGCTTCCTGCCAGTCTCTCTCTGCATCTTGAGTTATTGACTGCTTCAGTGGCTCCAATATTTTCCTCCTATGGAGAACTCATTGAGCAAGACGTTGGTGATCAGAAAGCATCCATGCCATTTTCTGAAGAGGAGTTCCAAGTGTATGCTGAGCACTGGAGACGTGATTAGACTAGTACCAGCATCCAAATGCCTACTTTATCTGATATCTCTGAGGAGAGCTTGGGATATAAGAAATGAACAATTTAGATTCAAATCCTAGTCCACCAGGTACTTCAAGGTGTGACTTTGAACATATTACTTTATACAACCTGGTTCTTCACTTTTAAAATGGGAATGATATTTACTTTACTTGGTCTTTTAGGAGGACTGAATGAGATAATGTATGTAAAGCACCATAGCTGTACATATAGCAGGTGTTTAAGCAATATTATCTAAGTGATGAATTCCAGAAGAATCACATCTGGGCAAAGTTGTTCTGAACAACTCCCTGCCCGGGCCCAGCCAGAGCTCTTAACAGAGCTGCCTCCTCAACATGAGCTTTGGGTGGCTCCCCACCAAACCATTGTCCTCTTTTCACACTAAGGATTTAACCAGGTTAAAGCTGGGGCAGAGAGCTCTTTGAGGTGCTATCTTGGGATAGTGTGGGTTGGGTGTAGAAGGGCTGGCCTTAGATCCCTGCTATTTAAAGTGTGGTCCCAGTTCTAAGCATTGGTATTACCTGGGACCTTGCATTAAATGTAGGGATTCGGTTCCACTCCAGACCTACTGAATCAGAATCTGCATTTAAACAATATCCCTAGGTGACTTGTATGCATATTAATGTTTAAAAAGCACCATCCTAGAGACACATAGATAAGCTTAGCAGGTATGTGGGTTGTAGGCTGTGTAGGTGTATCAGAGCTGTCCAAAAGAGGTGAAGGCTGCACAGGTAGGAAGGAGCTGAGAGTAGGGGTTGTAGTCAGAGCAAAGGTGGTATTGTCAGAGGTGTGGGCTGCAGAGCTGTAGTGGGGCTCTTTGGGTGGGTGTTGGTTTTTGTTGTTTCAGGGCCTCTTCCTATAAATGCCTCAGGAATAAGGTTGTACCCTTGAGTTAGCTAGTCACTGTCACTATACCAGCCAGAGAGTGACAGGTGGGCAGGAAACATCTCTCTACCTCCCCGAGCCAGGGATCCCAGAACCATCTAGCTTAATAGATGAGTATTGTTTCCCTGGAGAGATACATAACCAGCAATTAGTACTTCTCTCCCTCTCTCCACCACCCCCCACCCCAAACAAGGTGCAAGGACTGACTTCGTTAACCCTCTCCTCCCCCTCTCTGACTTCCTTCACTCTAGGACTGGGCCCTGAGCCTCCAGGAGTCCTTAGCATTCATCTCCCTGCTATACAAACAGACCTGATGAGAGTGACTGCTGGCTCTAGGCTCGGTTGGAGGCAGTGAGAGTTTGTTTCACTAGAGCTACCATATCTCTCTTAGCACTCTTAGGACTCTGAATCCATGTTTGCCCTCCCAACAAGAACACTTCCCAGCCACTCACTTAGAGCCTCTTGACCCTCCTCTGTGGGAGACTTGTTTGTGCCTCTCAGCAGTAAAGAAAAGCCCCTGCTATACTCAGCCCACTCTATTTCTGTATTTGACCCACCAAAAATAGGGTGGACTGAGTGCTCCATGGAAGATTAGAGGGATTGTAGCAGCAGCAACAACTAAAAGTAGTAAGATAAGGTCCTAGCCCCAGAGCTGAGCCAGTCATTGCTCTAAATCCTCTTGCCAATGTACCCAGTTACCTAATACCTGGACTTCTGGTTTAACCAGGCTCCTGCCCAAGCCTGACCAGCCATCAAAAAAAACTCCTCTTTCTCTTAAATATGCTAGTTAGTGTGCCTCTTATTTCCCTAACTTTAGCTTAAAATCTTCTTGGCAAGAATCAGGTCTTGATGTTTTTCTCTCTCCAGAAGCACATTGTGCCCTGCCTGCCTCTTGTTGGTATTCAGTGAATATCAAGCTTTTTTAACACCTGGTGAGTTCACCGATGTTTAATTACTGGTATAACAAAAGGAAAGACTAGGAGACTGCTCTGACTAGAGAGCTGAGCTTCAGTGCTGTAAGTTGTCTTTGTGAGCAAAAAGTGGGGCTTGCTAGACATAATGGAGGTTAGAAAGTTAGAACAGGCTGAAAAGAAGGGGAAGGGTAAGGACAGAAAATGCCACAAAGCAGAGAAGCTGTTTGATACCAGTCTTCCAAGTCCATTCTCCATTGCAGACAAGTAACTCTACTCTTCCAAGGCTAGAGGAAAGGAGTCAGAGATGGCCACTCTGTGAAAGCATCCCATAGGCTGCCAGATTATTACTTTGCTCTCTTGGGAAATCAAGGAGTCCAAAAGATTCATGAACCACTGCAGGCCAGGAGCAGTTTCTTGAGTAATTGAATTACCAAAATCCTCAAGTGATATTTAGGGCTAAGATCTAGATGGGGATCTGTAAGTCTGGTTCAGACCAAACGTCAGTGTCTGCTAACATTTCTCCTGCTTCAGCTTCAGTCTCAAGGACTCTCCAAACAAATGCCCTTTATCAAAGATTCCTGGGCAGCATCTCTCCTCGGTGTCTTATACCTCCTTCCTTATCTTGGGGAACTGGAATCCACATCCTGGAAGGAAATGGAAAGATCTGTTAGCCCTGAACATCTGGTTCCTTTCTTCCCTTTCTCTGGGCCCTCTCTAAGGGGCAGTAAAAGGCCTCAAGAAACTCAACCCAGAATCCCCCAGCCCCTCCAACTTCCTTGATTTTAGAATCATTTCTTTTCTCATATGAAAGGCCTCAACCCCAAAGTCTGTTGGCTGAACCTGAATTTAAAAAAAAGAAGATAAAGGACTGCTTCCTCTCCACCACTCACTCACACCATTTTCTCATGCCTCATGCCCTGCCAATCAACCTTTTTCCCTCATTTTTTTTTATTGTGGTAAAACATACATAACATAAAATTTACCATTTTTACCATTGTCAATCTATTTTTAAAGTAGTTTACACCTTCATCCCTTTCTCTATTAAGTAAGATGGTCTTTTCCTAAAGAGGTTGAAATAGGAGGTGAGTGGCAGGATATGGGGCTCAAAAACCTGTTAGGTCACTGTATAGGCCAACATATGTGTCTCTAGCGGGTTCAAGGTAGAACAAGAGCCTCTTCAACATCTGGCTCAGGGGAATGAGCTTAAGGGTGGGAATGAAGGGGCTAGGCCAAGCCAGGCTTCCCAAAGGAATTAAGATTTCTCAATTTCTGGCTCTGGCTCCTGCCTCCTGGGCCATGAGGCTTATCCCCTAGCCACAGATGCTAATAGTGGATGTCCCTGAGTTGAAGTATTTGTTCTATATCCCAAATGAAGGCTTTCTGGTTATATAGTTTCCAGGCGAATAGGAACAGGAATGAATAGCAGAACACCGATCTAGGACAAGCAGTCTTAACCATGAGGGCAGAGTAGGATTCTAAATCTTTTTAAAAACTCACTGGTACCTTGTATCCCCATTTCAAAAATGAATCCAATTCTTTGCCATCCTAGTACTAGCTTCATGTTTTTTACCATTCTTTTCTCTCTCTATTTCTGAGTAGCTATTTTTGAAAACTAAATAATGGGTAAGGCAGTTGGAGCTGCCACTCCTACTGGGATAACTCCAGAGCCATCTTGGCTAATTCACCTACCCCAAGTCTGAAAGCAGGGGAGACTCACTCTGTGAAGTTTGCCTCCTGGCTCTGCAATTACAGTCATGGTTCCTATGGTGACGTGCAAGCACAGGCCTCGGACCAGCTGAAGAATGGTGGCCAGCTACCAGGCAGTACTAGTACTCCATTTAGAGCCTTTCTCAAGCTTCAGTGTAACAAAGTCTTCCCTCATTTTGTTTTTAATTGGTGCCTGAAGTCAAGAGTATTTTGTCTGGCAGATGATGCCCAGAGGAAATTCTATTCTTTTGAAAATTCCCCAGAAGGAACCAAGTAAATAGAGACTAGAGCAGAACTCTCTCTTGGAAGATGATGGATAGATGTGATGACCTGAAATTCCCTGGCACACAGTGAAAAATAAAATGTTGAAAATCAGCTATAGCTCTCAGTCATGACTGGAGGCATTGTAAATGGGAACAATCCTTTGGGAAAACAGTTTGGCAATATGTATCAAGAATCCCCAAAATGCTCATGTTTTTGACTTAGTAATTCTACTTGATGTAGGAAATTATCCTGAATGCAAATATATATATATGGATTTCAGTGTAGTGTTATTTATAATAGTGAAAATTGGTAACTAACCTGAATGTCTAAAATAAGTGAATGGTTAAAAAGTTACTGTACATCTCCTCTATGGATATTATACAGCCATTAAACTGAGGGTTACAAAATTCTGTAAAAATATGGGAAGTTGATTATGTTCTAATACTAATTTTTAAAAATACAGAATCTAAGATATAGTGTGTTTTTATTTAAATGTTCTATACACGTGTATTAGTTGGTATTCTCTGATTACAGGAACAAAATCCAACTCAAGCTAGTTTAAGCTAAAAAGGAGACTAGACTATAAGAATATTACGGTTTCTCATAGTGTCTAAGGATAGGCATGTAGGCAGGCCTTGGAAGGGTAGGTCAAGCTCTAGAACCAGAGCCTAAAATCTAGGGAGCATTTTCTCTATCTCTTGTGTTTGCTTCTTTCTGAACATCAGCTTTATTCTTTTCTCCTTGTCCCATGGCTTTCTCTGTTATCTAATCCAGAGTCTTGAGCTTTATATCTCCCCTTAGTCTCGCTTCCCAATTCTGAGGAGACTCTGATTGGCTTTAGCTTGTCCAAGCAGGGATGGGACCACACAGAACCAGCATGGTACCTGGAGGCCCACCTCTGTGACCAGGAGGACAGGAGCAGCACCAGATCCCAGAGAGGGAAACCCCAGAGTGTTGCTACTGTAGTACACACACAAGACTCAAATATACTAGAACATTAACAGAGGTTGTCTCAAGGTGGTGAAACTTAAGGTTATTTTTAAAAGTTTTAGCATGTATTACTTAATAATAGACATCTATTAAATTTGCTGTGGCTACAGTTGTTGCTAGACCTGGGATCAGCAGCACCCTCCGCCATTTTGGTTCTCCCAATGACAGCCACCATAAAGATACTAAAGCTTGGTGGTGCTTGATTTTGGTAGTGAATGCTATCCTAGGAACTGCTTAAGGAGATAGAAAATCCCCAGCAACTTACAGGGCCAATTTGCAGTCTCAAATTTTAGCCCTAGCATAAGAATCTTCTCTACTTTTTTTCAGTGAACTTTACTTTGTCCCAAAATGCCCTGCAGAAGTGTGATGTGTATAAAGAAAGAGTGCTTTCTTCTTCTGCGTTCTGCTACCAGCACTAAGTCCAGTGCTGGAAAGAAAGTGGACACTCGGTGTTTTGACTTTTCTGTATTGGTCTTCTTTTAAAGAAAACCCTAGAAGATTGAGGGGATTTAGATTAATGAAAAAGGCTTCCCTGAGCTAGGTAGGATCCTCTGCCCCTTCTCCCAAATTTAGGCTTCACAGGTTTTCCTCTAGTTTTTCTGTTCTTCTCCTGTTTGTAATAGCCACTAACAACACTTAGAGAGACTGTCTCCCTTATGTTTCCATGATTCTTCTCCAGATCTCCCCCCAAAGACCTTACCCCTATGACAGGTCTTTGTCCTTGCCTATAAATGAGACCCCTAAGAGTCTTAATGTGTCCCAAAAGGATAGAAGCCTGCAGGCAGCTCCTAGAGAAATCCTGGAAAAGGGGAGGTGGGGAATAAAAGTGGGAGCTGCTCAACAATTGGATTCAGGACTTCAGGTCATACCACAGAGTAAGAACTGTCATTTTCCAAATGATTCTCATTGTTGAGGTATGGAGTCAGAAATAGATGGGAATACCTTAGAGACTGAAGGAACAGCCATCTACCAAGTAGAAGTCTAACCAATGCCTAGATTGCTACTGAATATTCCCAGCCATGGACATTGGATATAAAGGCATTGAGTTATATTTTCTGCATATGTCTCTAAAATATAATATCTAAACATGCTTATCCCCACCTACTGCTGAAAGATGTTTTGGGAGAGTGACATAACCCTGGACAGGGACCACAGCTCCCTGTAGTTTCTGAGCTAACCTCTGGACAAATTGTGACAGAAACAGACTTGGTCTTTGATACCCTATCATACTACACTCACCTGTCAGAGAGTAGCCTGAGCTCCAGGTCTTCCCTGCTTTCCTATTTCCTTATCAGCACTGTCTTTCTTCCTGGCCCTATTCCTGCTCTAGGCCTGTCCTGCTTCCTGCTTTTGCCCAAGGGAACTGAACAGGGCATAGACATGACTCTATCCTAGAAGTAGCCTTTCAGCATATCACAATTCAGGACTGCTTCCAGTTCCCTTCTAAAACTAGAAGAAAATTCATGTGTGTTCAGCAAAGAAAATTTAGATAATGTTTGTACAAGCATTCTGCCCTTTCATACCTCATTCTAAATCCATTTCAATTTCTATCTTCCTGAGAATTGATGCTTGGAGGTGAGGACAGTGGTTGCTTTTCCTGTGGGTAAGCTAAAATCGAATCATGTCTCTACCCTGAATCATCTATGCTCAGGTCACAAGACAAAGGCAGAATTGTTCAGCACCACGGAGAGCGCCTTTCATGCTGGGGACCAGATCTAGGGTGGGTGAATTTGTAGCTGGGAGTCCAGCCAGTCTGATCTCCTTCCATTTCAGGCCAGCCACCAAGTATCCCTCTTTCCCCCATCCCCTTAGTATTCAATCCCTTCCTTTACCTAACTAGGCTTTTAGGAATGAACTCCTTTAACTTTCCACCACCTTTCTACCTCCACGTTATCTGCATTCCCCACCCATCCTGACTTCCCTTCCATTTCAGTAAGAAACCTTCCTCTTCTTGTCCAAGGTGCTGGTTCCATATCCTATTGACTCCTCAAAGACTATATCCCACCAAATATCTCCTTTTCTACCTAGCTCCTTCCCCTCAGTCTAGAACAGTGGTGTTCCCTAGCTCCAAAGAAATCCTTCAACTCCAAAGCCCCCTCTGGCTGTCATTCATTCTCATTTCTTTCCTTCTTACTCTGGCTCCTTGAAAGAATAGCCTGTGTTCCATCTCTACTTCTTCATCTCCTATTTCCTCCTAAATCTCCTATAATTTGGGCACTGTTCCTACCCTTCAATTAAAACTGTTTGCTGAAGCTGCCTTTCTTATTTTTAAATATTATCTTCATCTTATGCACCTACCTATTTATTTGACACTGTTGATTTCTTTTACCTTGAAACACTACTAGAATGACTTCTTAGATCTTTTCCTACATCTTATCTTTCCGCTTCTGTTTAGTCTCCTTCTTCCGCTCATTGCCTAAGATTGGATGTACCTCAGAGCTCCATCTTCGTTCTTGTCTTTTTTTCACTTGCTCAGTCTCTCCGAGAGGGCTTATTCTCCCTCTGTGGCTTCTATCCCAACCGGCCCACACCTGAAATCCCAAACTTCAAATGCTACTAACTAATGATATCATCCAGGTGTCCAAAAGGCACTTCAAAACTTAACATGTCCCAAACTGAACTCATCTGGTTTGTCTGGCAGTGTAGCTCTGCCTTCTCCTGCATTGTCTGTCTTAGTAATTAGTATCCCTTTCCCAATTTCCCCAGACAGAAAACTGGGAATGTCCAGACTCCTCCTTCTACATTTTATCTCTAAAGTCTGCCAAATTCTACCCTCTTTAACATCCTCTTTTCTGTCCTTTTATCTTCTGATTCTGCTTAGTTCAAGTCCCTGTCATCTCTTGCTGGCACTGTTGCAGTAGTTTCCTAGTTATCCTTACCTCCAGCCTCATTCCCCTGCCATCCATCTTCCACATGGCTATCAGAGGTCCTTCTACATCTCAAATATGATCATGTTACTCTCCTGCTTAAGGCTTCATTTGTTCCCCATTATCTTCTGGGTAAAGAACAAAATCAAGGCTCATCTTCCACCATGATCTGAGCCCTGCTGACCCCATGACTTTATTTCCTGCCCCCATGACTTTATTTCCTGCAGCTTTTCATCATACCTTCTAGGTTTCAACTATAACAAAATACTCACTATTCCTTGAATATGCAATGCTAGTTTCATGCTTCTGAGTCTTTGTAGATGTTCCCTGAATGTCCTTTCTCTTTCCTCTTAAGCTGACCGGTGAACTGATGTTTTGAGATCTTTTGAAATGGCTTCCTCTGTGAAGTTTTGTCTGACCACCCTCTCTTTGTCACTTTCCCTCTTCTTTTCTATGGCTCTTATTACCTTTATTGATAATTACTGGGGGCTCCTTAAGGATGGGCCTGTTTTCTATTTACCTTTATAAGCCCCAGGCCTATCGTTGTTAAATAAGTGAGGGAAATGCAGTATAGTGGAGTGAGGAGAAGAGTAAGAATGCCTCCTTGATCAAGCTTGTCCTCGACCTGTGAAGAGGGCATCTTTTCCACAGATACCTCCCTACATGAGCCAGGCCCCAATCTATGTGATGCTGGGGCTGTAACTGTGGGCCAATCACTCCAAGAGCACATTGTCCATGATTGTGTGGGCCTGACAGAACCTGTACTTTATAGCTAGCATAGATATAGTGCTCAATAGGTACTATACTTAGTATATTCTAAGTGCTTACGTATATTAACTCATTTCAACCTCACAAGAACTTTTGACATTATTAGTCCCATTTTACAGATGAGGAAACTGAAGCCTAGATCACACAGGTAGTAAATGGAGGAGCTGGGATTTATAAAAACAATGGAAAGTTAATATTTGTTGAAGCTATGATAATTACCTAGGATCTCACTATATTGTTTACTTTCGTGTAAGTTTAATAATTTCTATAATAAGTTTTTAAAGACCAGATTGGATAAAATCAATGGATTTTAACCTTTTTTTAAGGAACAGAACAGTTTCTCCAACCAAAATCTTGTGGAAAGGATATATAAATGAAATAAAAGTGAATCTACTCTGATTGAAGGGAAGCCAGACCCCCTCCTATTGCTCCCTTCTTAAACTCAGCCCCGCTTAAGGTTCAGGATTCAGAGAACACAGTTTAATGAAAATTATTGGACCAACTAACTCTAAGGATTCTTCTGGCACTTCTTCCTTCTTCTAGTTATATAGGCTTTGCACTGGCCATTAGCCTATATATCCTGTCCCAGAAACAGTGAGACTGGGCTATTAATCATTTCTGCAGTTGGAAAATTCATTTGAAGAGTTGCAGAAACATGGGTTGTTATTAGAGATGCATTTCAATGTCTGTCTCTGCTGAGTGTTTATTAATAATCTTGATAATCCCCACTCCAGTTACCAGATCTAACTCCTGTCAGATGTCCTTGAGAGGATATTTTAAATTCTCCCTGATTTCTTGGAACCCGACGCTTCCTTCTGCCTGGATTCCTCTCTGATCCTTATATTCATGAATATTTCACATTTACTTTCCCTGATTACATTTCCATGTGATTGTCATGGTGCATTGGCTGCATTTCTCGGGGAAGACAGATAGGAAACCCATAGTAAAGGCTTGAGTTTGCAGGCACAGTGCCAGAGATCTTTGTTCTTGCCACTAAGATGGTCTTCTCTCATGGACAGTGATAGGGGAGATGCTGAATGGTGGGCTTTGCAAGAGACCTCTCAGTCTAGGGCTTTGCACCATGGCTCTTGACCCAAAGGGACTAGCAGTTTCAGTCAGGGATCAAATGGCACCAGGACCTGCCCTGTAGCCTTGAGGATCACATGTGGGTCCCTGTGACCAGAGTTGCTCAACAGCTTTCCAGTCCCCAGCCAGGCCTTGTCTTTCCTGTAGTCTCCCTCCAATGTTACCATTGCTGCCAAGTACCTCCAGCCTGAGAGAAGAAACTCTGATGAACTCATCTGTACTGAGGAGGGAAAAGTTAGCCCCAAATGCCTGAGAGCTTGTGTTTTAAAAATCAGCACAGGAAAAGAACAGTGAGGCTTAACACTTCCATGGGATGGATGGGGTAGAGCGATCCCCAACCTTTTTGGCACCAGGGACCAGTGCTCCAATGAGAATCTAATGCCTGATGATCTGAAGTGGAGCTGAGGTAGTGATGCTAGAGCTGGGGAACAGCTGCAAATACAGATAAAGGTTCACTGGCCTGCTGCTCACCTCCTGCTGTGCAGCCTGGTTCCTAACAGGCCATGGATTGGTACTAGTCCACAGCCTGGGGGTTGAGGACTCCTGGGGTAGTTATGGAGGAGATGCATGATTAGAAGGCCATAGATTTAGAAATCACCACTGTAAACATGTTAATCCAAACTGTAAGTGATATCAGGGTTCCCCAAAGAGAGAGAGTAGGACTGAAGGCAGGAGACAGAGGAGATAAAGGGCTGTAGGAGAAGACAGAAATGAGTGTCCTAAAAGTCTGCAGAGAAAACCATTTCCAAATAGATGTAGTATGTGTGACATGATAAATGCTATAGAAAAAGTAATGAGAAAAAGTAATGATAAAAGGAAAGTGAAAATGTGCCAATACTTTCTTGGTAAGGTCTTATAGGGATGTTAATGTGTTTCGCCCTTTAAGAAACCCTCCCTCAGGCTACTTATGGAGTGAGCCATTCCTGTGGCCTAAGGGGACAGCCAGAATCCCACTGTCAGGTCTCTCCCTCTCCTGTGGGTAATGCTTGTTTTGGCGGCAGAGAGGCAGGTAAGGGCCACTAGAGGCCTGCTTCTTCAAGTCTGCAGGGGACAGGTGCTGTCAGTAACAAGTCTTCCCAAGGAGGATCTGAGACAGGGAGGTGGACGATGAAGGTTTTGGAAAGGCTTGTAGCATGGGAAGTTACCTGAGATGCAGCCACCGCAGCACCTGACCCTTTCTGAGCAGAGCCTCCTGCTGTGCCCAGCTAAGGCGTAGGAGTCAGAGCAGAGGACAGAAGCCCAGGTTCCACCTTCAAGAACTCACAAACCATAGCAACACAGCCCACCCAGGCCCTTGCCCTCTGCGTTGCCTGAAGGAACACAGGTAAAGTCATAATTTTCCTCCCAAACATTCTAGACTTTTCTCTGTCCCTTTAATGACAAGCATATTTTCATTCCTACTGCCTCATTCTTAAGGGAACAGAAACCACCATAGTAGTTATATATCTTTCCCTTGCTGGGTCACCAGCAGCCACTCAGATGGGGGCCTGACACTGTGGGGCCAGTCCTGGAGCATTCTACCTGCCTGTCTGTCTGCTCTCTGCATTCCCAGAGGTTGAACAGACATAACCTTGAATCCACTCTGCAGACCTCAGACCTTGGGCTTACCACTCTGTGGTCCTAGGCGGATGCCTACAATGGCAGCACCCATATCGATAGGTCATCAGTTTCTCGGGGAGAATGACTCCAGCCTTTTCCAACTGACTGAGGCAGGGTGGGCCAGGACCCTGGATCTTGTAGCAGAGGTTTGGGGTATTTTAGAGGGAATAGTGAGGCTAGATTACTGAGCAATACAGGACTAATTGGCCACCAACTGACCTGTCATTATTTATCTTCTCATCTACCATCCCCAGTTAACCTTTCTGGCTTCTCCAGAAGACACTCCCTAACACTCATCTGTGAAATAGAGAGGTCCTCGTGAGAACTCTTTTTATCCAGTAGCTGCAGCCTTGAAGTCTGGCCTGGCTTGGCCAGTCAGTTCTCTGGATCCTGTGAAGAGACCTGTCCAGGGCTAGGGAAAACAAAGGGAGAAGGCCTGTCTTAGGGGGCACTTACTCTGACCTTAATGTAGACTTAAACTCACAGGAACCTAGAAAAACTTTTCCAATCAAGTACATAGGAAGGACTCTGACAAACAGGGCAACTAGTATGGGAGGTTGGAGTAGGTGGTCCTATGGGTTTAAGGAATCGCAGTGGGCTTTCTGGGATAGGCTATATCACACAGGACTTTGAAGACAGACACCCAGGTGCGTATTGTGGGGCTAAGATCCTTGACTCTTCTACCTAGCTCAGGGTCTTTCTCCCAGGGTAGATGGGTCTGCCCCTTCCTCCCTGAATCTCCTGACTGCTTCCAGGGGCGAATGCCCTCAGAGGCCCAGGGGACAAGTGGGAAGGCCAGCTTCAGGGCTGAGAGCAGCAATCGGTGTTCACTTCCTAACAATTCCTCATCTCTGCTTTCTCTCCCCAGGACCCAGCCGCCGCCTCCATCTCAGACGGAGACTGTGACGCCCGGGAGGGTGAGTCAGTAGCCATGAATTACAAACCATCCCCGCTCCAAGTGAAGCTGGGTGAGTGTGTCCGGGGGGTGAGGGAGATGTGGGTAGTGGACAAGGTGCTCTGGGCTGGGTCTATAGTGAAGTGCCGCAAATAAACCAACTCAGACTAGATGATTTCAAGACTCAAGCTACCAAGTCGTTGGCACTGCCAGGCACCTTATCTCCTGCAAGGCAAAGAGAGAAGTTACAGTTCTCTGCAGGACCCCAAACTCTAGGAGATATCTCTGAGTCCAAGAAGGCTCCAGGTATTCTAGGGGATAGCTGCAGGGATAAAAGAACAGAACCCCAGAGAGATGGTTGGAAGTCCCATTAAACACTGAACCAGGCTGAGAAGAAGGTGCCTTAGAGTGGAATGTCAATTGCTATGTCTGAGGGGTAGAGAGGAATGGGGATCCCAAAGCCTAGAAGCTGAGCCCATCTCCCCATTCCTTCCTCAGCCCATCTGCAGATCTCAGGTGCTGGTTGGCTCTTGTTTTAGGAAGCCTTCCCTTAGTTTTTTACTAAACCCAAATATTTCCCCCTCTTTCCAGGGTCACTTTTCCCTTGGGGTTTATCTCATGTCCACTCTGAAGTCAGTTTATGCTGTATCCTGCTCTTTGAAGTCACTTGGCTTCCAACCACTGCTGTTCTCACTTCACCTTAGGCCGAACACTGCCCCTCTGCCTTCAGGGACCAAGTTTTGCTCACCCAAAGCTGTTGCGTAATAACAGACTTGTACTAAAAATTTGTTTTCATGAAGAGAAATTACAACACATTACATCCAGAAAAGAGCTTACAATTAAACATAGGTCACTACTATCTTTCAAAATTCCTCTGCCATCCCTGCTACCTTTCTCCTCAGGCTCCAGCTGCCCACCAAATACTGGATCCCTTCTCAGTCCTAGGAGCCGTTTCCCATCTATTCTAAAACCCCGCCTCTGCAGCTGCCAGGACTTTTTTTTCACAGAGGTCTGTTCTTTTATTCAGACCTTTTTTTTTAACCTTGCTACCTTGCTTCTTTCCTTCCAGACCACATCCAGGGAGCCCCCCAGGCTGTTTTTCTAAACAAGAGAGCAGTTCTCTCAGTGGAATTTGTTCATCTTCCCAAGACACCAGACTCAAACTGCAGCCGGTTTTATTTATTACTGTTTGACAATACAAGTATTTTAACAAGTATAACTTCTCCTTTTACTCTCTCCCCATTACATTCTTCTCCTGAGATAATCATTCCAAGCTTTTTAAGTTTCTCCAGTTTTATTTTGTATGTTAACATAAGTGGTATCATACTGTACACATTTTCTGAAACTTTTTGTTTTTGTTTTTGTTTTCCACTTAATGTCTTGGAGCCCCTTCTGATGTCACTATATAGAGAATGACTTCATTCTTTTAAATGGTTGCACAGTACACCATAGTTTGGTTTTGCCACCTTATTGTTTGCATTTTTTCACTGTTTCAAACAATTCCAACATGCTTGTAAAATAACATTTTTTTCTCCTCTGCATTACATTACCACCAAAGCTCCTCGTGAAAATTCACAATCTTATCCCCAATTGCACTAAGGAAAATCACCACTACCACCAGGAACTTAAAGACAAATTACACCCCCTAGAGGCTTGGAGTAGCAGTGGCAGCTCCTACCTGCTGGAAAGAGGCTGGGAAAAAACTGAAGGAGTCAGATGAGCAGTAGCAGAGATAGAGGGTCAGGGACTGGGAGATGAGAGACTCAGAGACTTGGCAGTCATGGGAAATTCCAGAGTCACACAGTAGCTGGAAATGCCCATCCATCCTCCCTCTCTGGAGCTCATGGTTATCTTATGAGCGCTTTCCCCTAGCATTACTCTCCACCCAACAGTCCCTTTTT
>NW_006438906.1:1066019-1106444 GCF_000325575.1 Pteropus alecto
AAAGGGTGGACAGGCCTCCTCAGGACCCAGGCAGCCAATGGCTACTGGTAACAGTGCCACACACTGGGCAGTGGGTGACCTGGTTGCCAGCCCCATGAATCCAGTAGGCTCTGGAACCTCGGAGAACTCAGAGGCTGGCAGAGGAGTCAGAAGTACAGCCAGAGGGGCTCCCCAAGCTTCCTGCACCTTACTCTGCTAGCCCCATTCTGCCCCTCCCATTCTACAACTTTTAGGGCTCCTTTTCCTTCTGAATTAATCCCAAACTCCTCTATTCGGCATTCAAGGCCAAGCTCTGAGTTTGTAATCAGAGGGAGTCCCCAGCCCCTCAGCACAGGACCTGGGATTGGTGACATAGGTGTTGTTGGTAAATAAATGACTGAATAAATGTATCCTACTTTTCCAACTTGTCTTCCCTCCATCTTCACCCCTTCTTCCCATCCAGATCCACACTTATTGTGCTCACTTCTAAATGTAAGTTTTGTAAACACTATCCCTCCTTCCTAGAATGCCCCCTTCTCTCCAGTCAAGGTGTCACCTGCAGGAAGCCCTGACTGTTCCATCCTTCTGCTCCATCTCTACCTCTCCAGCCTTTCTCTGGTATCAAGCAAACACTATTTGCTCCACGTAAGAGTACAGCTCCTGGAAGACAGGGATCAGCCTCCTGTTGCCTTTTATTATCTGCCTTGGGTTGTGCAGGGCCAATTACTGTCTCTACTGAGCAGCAGGCCTTGGAATTGGAATTCCTAGAGAAGCATGGGGTTTCCCAACAGAGGTCTAGCCTAGGCTGCCCAGAGCAGCAAGGCAGGGTAGCCCTGGGAGCAGGACACAGCTTCCTTCCCATGTTCCCCTGCAGAGAAGCAACGGGAGCTGGCCCGGAAGGGGTCCCTGAAGAATGGCAGCATGGGTAGCCCTGTCAACCAGCAACCCAAGAAGAACAATGTCATGGCCCGGACAAGGTAGAGGGCCCCCTATCCCATCTGGACCCTGCCAGCTAGCATCTGTCTCTGCTGGTCCTTAGCCTCCCCCTCTTCCCTTCTTCCTTAGGCCTACCTAGCTCCTCTCTAAGAGGAGAATGTCTCAACAGGATCCAAGGGGGTGGGGGTAGGGAAGTGGTGGGGTGGGGCCAGACCCAATTCCTTGCCGGGCTTGTGTGCTCCAGTTGCCAATCCAATCCTCCAAATTCTCCACCCAGGCTGGTCGTTCCCAATAAAGGCTATTCTTCGCTTGACCAGAGCCCAGACGAGAAGCCACTGGTAGCCCTTGATACTGACAGGTGTGTACGGGGATGTTGGGGCAGCTAGGCAAGCCACAGGAACCTATGTGAACATACGAGTGGACTGTACAAGCCATACCTGCTATATTGTCAGAACTGAGATGTTCCTCAGACAGCCAGGAGCTCTCCAAGGGTGAATCCCCCAGGGAATGGAATTTTTACCTGGATGTGGGGAAAAGCAGAGAGAGGAAAAGGGGACTGGTGCAGTCTGCTGCTGTACTGGGACACTGCTCCAATAGCTGCCCCAAAAATGAGCCTTGATTTGATGCTTAATGCCTTGCACCCTCTAAGGGAGCAGCCCTATTGTTGGGAACACACTTAGCTAGACCTGGACTTTGAGAAAATTCAACAAGCCAGAGTGATTTGAGCCTAGAAAAAAAGGAGGATGGTTGAGGGGGAAGAGAGTAGCATCTCTATTTAGAAGGAAGTTAAGGGTGGAAATTTATTTAGAAGGGTGGAGCCAGGGAACCTGTCTTAAAACAGCATTTGCACAGCAAGCCCAGTTTTTATTTAGATCGTGCTGTTTATTTGGGAGCATGAGAGAGGGATATAAGGTATTAACTGATAGGGGTGCAGGGAGTTTTCTGATTTCTGGGAATCACTCTCCCTCTGTCTTCTTTCCTCCATGGCCAGTGATGATGACTTTGACATGTCCAGATATTCCTCCTCTGGCTACTCCTCTGCTGAGGTGAGGCCCACACTTCCCATCTTAGAGCAGGCCCTCCATCTAGGAGAAGCCATGGGCCCAAATCACACCTGAGGGGAGCTATGGACACTGTGTTTGGCACTGGGCTCTTGAATAGAACGGGGTGTGAAAAACAGGTGGCACCTTATGCCACCTGAAATAGAGGCAGGGCTCTAAAAGAGGCAGGATCTAAGGTGAGAAGTTGCCCTTAGAATGGGGTGGGGTCTGTAGTGGGATGGTCCTCATAGGGAAGTGCCTATAAGGAAGATGAGGCCAAGAACTGAGTAGGGGTGAAACCAGAGGTTTCAGGGAGACCTGGGATGGGATGGGTCTGGGCGTGGGAGGCCGGGGGATGCAGCCTGGCTGTGGGTGGTGCCTCCAGATCTGTCGGAGCCTGACCTCCCTCCCCTTTGTCTACAGCAGATCAACCAAGATTTGAACATTCAGCTGCTGAAGGACGGCTACCGGTTAGATGAGATCCCTGATGACGAGGACCTGGACCTCATCCCCCCCAAGTCCGTGAACCCCACATGCATGTGCTGCCAGGCCACGTCCTCCACCGCCTGCCACATTCAGTAGTGGGTGAGGCTGCTGCAGCAGCTGGAGCAGGGCCACAGAGGGCCAGGTTGGACAGGGCAGGGGCTGACCCCTCCCCAACTCGTCTGCCTGCCCCTGGCCCCGCGCCCTCTACAGCCGCCAACCTCCTAACAGTCATTGCTTCCTCCTATGGTAGGACGTGTACTTCTGCGTGTTCATGGAGCCGGAGAAACCAAAACCGGGTCTCTCTTCACCCCGGGGGCTGAGGAGGGGGGCAGCTCTATGTTCAGTTACTCGAGGGACCTCGCCTAGCACCCTGCCCCACTCCCCAAAGCTGCAGTCTGGTGAGGGGACTGGACCGCAGGGAGGCCAACAATAATAAATTTTGAGAGAGATCACAAAGCCAGGGACTCGGCCCCACCCCAGTGAAGCCATGAACTCCCCCAGCCCCAGCCTGACAAGGAAAGGGGCTCAAGGGAGAAAGGCCCTGGGGGGGGGGGGAAGGGGGCAAAGCCCAGCACCTCAGAGCCCCCTCCGTGCGACCCCTGCCAACCCATGTACCTATTTGCATTTCTCCCTTCATCTCTAGATGGGAAGGCTGGGAAAACTGCCCAGTGGGATATTGCCCCTGACCCATCTGATCACTGCCTTCTTCCTCCTCTTTGCTCCATTCACCTGCTTCCTTGCTCTCTGGGTTAGAGACAGGCCGGAGTTTGGGATAGTATGATCTGTCCTCACCCACCCCTAACCAATGCATCTATCTCTCTGCCAAGGCCCCCCCCACCCCCCGCCCCCCCACCTTTCTGTTCACTGGTCTCTATTCCACACTGGGAGCAGGAGATAGGCTGGCCTCAGATGCGCCATTCCCATCTCACTCCAGCCCAAGATTCCGGATGCTGCTTCCCAGTAAGACTCTTCGAGGAAGCAAGATGAAAATATAGTGGCTGCATGTGTATGGTAGGGAGAGATTGGCAGAATGTGTGTGCCTGAGGCTGTCAGGCTTTGTGCCTGTGTCTCTGCAGTTGGGCCTGTCTCTCTAGATGTCTGTTTCTGCCGTAGATGGTGGGAAAGTGACTGTGTGGTCTGTTAACAGTGTGAGAGGCTATTCAGCAGTACAGTGGACTGAGAGCTCTGGACTTGGAACCAGAAGCCTGGGTTCTAGTCCTAGCTCTGGCACTCTCCCTGTGGTCTTCAACAAGTCACTTGCATTCTCCAGGCTTCAGTTTCCTCAACTGTAAAATGAGCAGTGTCTGAAATTATTTTTAAGGTTCTTTCAAACCCGAAGGAATTTTCTCATAGGAACTTCTCTGGAGGTGTATAGGGAGGCCTCTGTGTATCTTTGAGTACACCTAGAGGGCTTCCTGAGTTGTAAGTCTGTATGGAAAGGAGAGGAGGAAGTTCCATGGGACCTGTCTATGTCTGAGTGCATGGGGGATCTACTTGGGAATACATGTGTGTGTGTCTATGAATATGTATACTTGTATGGATATCTCTTGTGTATGTGGCTATATGCGGTGTCTGAGTCAGAATGTGTATACTGCTGCTTCCACTGTTGTTGCTGGGGTGGGAGGGTGTGCCAGAAAAACTGAGGATGAAAATCAAGAAGGAGGAGGTGACCAATGGCTTCCACTGGGACTGGGTAATATAGACCTGCCCTCATGTGAAAAAAAAAAAAAAAAAATGAAAGCACAGATAGCCTAAGACTGCTCAGGTCTATGCCCCAGAAACCCCATACCCCAAGGCCAGGGTGTACACCCCCCATTCCTCCATGCTGACACCCTACATGCACTGGTGTATCCACTTATATATTACCACTCACATGCTGCAAGCATGTAAAGGACACACCCGCAGCCCACTCCCTGGACGTCTTTCCTGGGAGGTGGGAGCTAGAAGAGGGAGAGGGTAGTAAGAGGTAGAGAGTAAGGCTGCTAGCTTAGGAAGGGTAGCAGCTCTCCCTGCACCACACTCAGGGGCTGCCAACTCCAAAGTGTTGAGATGCAGCTCTCTACCCTCAATTCCTCCAACTCACCCCTACCTCCTCTCATGCAGGGATCTGGTTAGATGAGGAAATGCCAAAGGGAGGCACGACAGAGAAAGCACTGTCAGGGCCCACAAGGCCAGTATTGGCCTCTATCTGAGCCCATTTCTCCCACCATGGTTAGATCCCTATACTCCGTCATCTGGGCACCCTGAGCCAAGCCTACTACTACTATCACCACCACCCTGGGCTTCTTGACTCACCCTTCGAGAACCTGGATACCTCCTCTTTTCCAGGCAGGGCCCCACCAGGGCTCATTTATATCTCTGCCTTTGCTGCTGACTTGCTGTGTGACTCCGGCCCCCTGCCTAACCCCTCTGGCCCTGAGGAACTAGGGAAAAGCTCCCTCCCTACAGGACATACCTAGTTCCTTGGAAGGCAATGGTTTCTGAGTAAGTGTACAAATGGCAGAGAGAGGTAGGAAGCTGGCAGCCAGCACCTTCTGGGTCTAGGGAGAGTGTACGGTTTCCTCCTTCCCTGTCTGGGAGGTTGGAGGGGAGGAATCGAGGCCTTAGCTTGTCCCCTGCCACCCTTCTCCCTTGTAGATACTGCCTTAACACTCCCTCTACCCTCAGCTCTGGCTGCCACCCAGCCAGGTTTCTCCGCGCTCACTAATTTATTTCCAGGAAGGTGTGTGGAAGACATGAGCCGTGTATAATATTTTTTTTAACATTTCCATCGCAGTATTGACCATCATCCTTGGTTGTGTATCGTGTAACACAAATAACGATATTAAAAGCATCAAACAAGCCAGCCTCAGCTTCCTACCTGGGGTGTGGGCAAGGGACAGGTGGGCTGGGAAGGGGAAAAAACTGATCCTTTGAATGCACATTTCACTCTACTTCCATTTGTGGGTTCCCAGGCCAAGCCTGCCACTGACCTTCTGTATGACCCCGGGTGAGTCACTTGACCCTTTGGAACCTCCGTATCTCTTCATCAAATTGAGAAGCTTAGCCTAGAAGATCTCTTGGAAATTGGGCTCTTTTGAGAGGCTTGAGGGAGGACGTGGCTGGGAGTAGGGAGAGAATTGGACCTCCTCATCTCCCCAGGGATGGGACTAAGCCAGGTGATATCATAATGGGCAGTGCCCATCCTAAAGGAGGAAACAGGGTGGGGTAGGAGCAGAAAGTCTGTGCGGGAGAGAAGTTGAGAGATCCTCCACAGGAGGGTCACAGCAACTAGGGGCACCTGCCAGGCTGGCGGTGTGGGCTCTCTGGGAGAGGGGGTGGTCACTGATGTTTTGCAGGAGACCTTGGTAGGTAGAGCCTACCACAGCACTCCCTACACCACTATGTTCCTCTCCTCCCGTAAGACCAAGACTCCCATCAGCACCTACAGTGACTCCTACAGGGCTCCAACCTCTATCAAGGAGGTCTATAAGGACCCACCTCTATGTGCCTGGGAAGCCAACAAGTTTGTGACCCCGGTAAGTGGAGGCGGAGGTTGGGGGGGGGTGGCGGTAGGGGCAAGCTAGAGTGTATGACCATGCATATCTGGATGACTGGCAGTGTGTGGTTGTCATTATGTGTTTGTAATTATTTTAGATTTGTGTGTGTGTGTGTGTGTGTGTTTTATTCACTTGCCTAAGTGTGGAATTTATGATATATAAAATAGTACAAGATCCTGCCTTCATGGTACCCTACTACTACACTGGGGTAGGAGGTAGGGAGAGTTATACAATAAGAAATAAGCAGGATTTTTCTAAATTATCTAAAATGCTATAAAGGAAATAAATAAGATAATGGAAATGGAAAGTAACCAGGGAGAGCTACTTAAATAGAAAGGCCATAGAAGACCTAGATGGGAGAGAACTAGCTATGTGAAGAGCTGAAAGAATAAGGTTCCAGGCAGAGTGATCCGAAAGTGCAAAGGTCCTGAGGCTGCCTGATATGCCAGAAAATATCCAATAGGCATGTTTTTATGTGTGTTTATCACAGTCTCCTTGTATCTGTGTCTGTACTTGTGAAGACAGATGGCCACGTGGGTCTGTGCACCTTATATGAAATGGAGAGGAGACCTGTGAGTCTAACTGGACTGCCTAAGGAAAATAATCTGTGTATACCATCCAACAAACTTCTGGATATCTACATGTGCCAGGCACAATGCGGATATAACAATGAAAGGCCAGGCCCTGCCTTTGAGGAACTCTCAGCAAACAAGTGAACAAAATAGGGTTGCCCCATGTGGAACATGCACCAACAAAGGCATGGACCAGTACAAGATCAGGAAAGAAGAGAGCATTCCCTGGACTTGAAGAGCAGGTCTACTAAGAAATCCAGCAGGAGGAGGCTTTCAGCAGAAGAGTCATGAGAAAGGGAAGCCTGGGGGCAGTGACCCACTGGGAACTGAGAACTGCAGGAGCTGGGGAAAGGCTAGCCTTGTGGTTAGAGAAGAGCCTGCAGACCACGAAGAGCCTCAGGCTATGTTGAGAAAGAGGACAGAATTGGGTTTTTTAATTTGGGAGTGCCATGATTGGATTGTAAGTTAGGCCACTCTGGCCACAGTGGCAAGAGATTGATGGGGCTGGGGCTGAGGGCAGGAAGCCCAGTGAGATGATAAAAGAGGAGGGAGGAGGGTGTGGGTGGGAGATAAGGAAAACTATGGCAGTGAAAAAAGGAATTTGTTGAATAAGAGAATTTTTTAAATAATTTTTATAATTACAAAATAAATATATGCTCAATGCAGAAAATGGGGATAAGTCAGAGAAGAACAAAGGAAAAAGGCCTATAATCTCACTATCCAAAATAACCACTGTTAATTTACCATTATATACCCTTTTAGGAAGTAAATATTTTTTATAATGTAATTTTCATGACTATAGTATTGTATGAATGTACCAAAATATATTTAAGGAATGTTATATTATTGGAAATTTAGGTTATTTATAAAAATTTGCTAGTATAAACATTCTTGTACATATATATCTTTGTATACATCAACTATCCCTTAGAATAAATTCCTAGACATGCAAGTTTTCAGAGGAAGGAAATGCATATTTTAAAAACTTTTGATATACACTTCAAATTGCTATAAGGTTTGTAATAACTTACATGCCAACCAGCAAAATATGAGAGTGCCTGCCTGCTTTTTCACAGTCAATAGGAACGAATTTTAAGAAGTAGATCAGATTTTGGTCACCATCTGGGTATAAAGAAGGGAGAGATGAAGATGACTCCTGAGTTTTGGGCTCTGGCAACTGAGATTTGGAATTGCAGATTACAGAGATTTGAAGTTCATTTGGGGACAAAAAACATTCAAGGACTTCTAGAAAAAGATGGCTGGTGGGTAGTTGGATGTACTTAGCTGAAGCGAAGGGAAGAATTTTGGGCTACAGGTTTTACACTTTTTAAATTAATTAAAATTTTTAATGATGACATTGGTTAATGAAATGTGGTAAGTTTCAGCTGTACATTTTGACAGTAAGATATATATATATATATTTACATTGTGTGTTCATCTCTCATAGTTCGATTTCTTTCTGTCACCACATATATGACCACTTTCATCCCATCTACCTTGCCCCTCCCCCCAGATATAGATTTTTAAATCAGCAACATATAGATGGTAGCTGAAGTCATAGGAGTGAATGAGATAGCCAAGGAAGAGTAAAAAAATGGCCCATGACAGAACTTTGGAGAATATTAATATTTAATGGGGTAGGTAAAAGAAGAAGAGCCATAAAAGGAGACAGAATGATAAGCGGAAAGTCAAAGAAAAACCAACAAAGACAGCACTGTTAGACAAAGATCAGCATCAAATGCTGTCAACACAGAAAGGAATCTCTTGGATGTAGTAACCCTTAGTAACCTGGTCAGACAGCTTCAGTGAGCAGAGTGGAGTGAAAGCCAGATAGCAATGAGATTAAGAATGAAGGAAAGGCTTCTCCTTTTGGCAATAAGGTGGTCTAGAAACTCTGAAGGGCCCTCCTGCTTCAAATCAACTAGGTCCTACATAAAAATTCATTTTTACTTTGTTTTGGACTCTCATGGAAGTGAGTGGTAAGTATATTTAGAAGACAGGTTTGCCCTAAAGACAAATGCCAACATTAGCACTATAAGTAGAAATTAAGCCTTAAGCTAGCTGAAAGATGGAGAAACTAAACCTGTAAATTTCAAACTGAACCAGAAAGTTGAGTGATATCTGGCTCCATGATCCCCAACACACACACACACACACACACACACAATGAATATATACCTTCTATAGTGAAAAATATCCTCAGTGTAGGCTTCCAGGTATCCTTCAGAGTAAGGTCAATCAAATCTGAGTTTACAATAGGTGATGTAAGAAAACAAGCCACAATATGACAGCAGAAAGAACAAACAACAGACTTAAACCTCTAAGGACTTCAGATATTGGAATTAACAGTTAAAGCATACAAAATAATTATTATGAATTTTTAAAAATAAAATGTAAAATCATCAAAATGACCAAACAAGAGGTTATATTTTTAAAATACCAGAAAAATGTAAAAAAGCAATAGGATTTTAGAAATGAAAACTATATGTGTTAAAACCAAATACTCATATTGGGATATTGGATGGGTTAAAGAGTAGATTAGACACAGCTTAAGAGTGTCAGTGAAATGAAAGAACAGAAGAAATTTCCCAGAATATAGCACAGAGAGACAAAAAGAGAAAATATGAAACATTAAGCAATATAAGGAGAAGATCCCCCACACATCTACTTGGAGTCCCAGGAGGAAAGAGCAGAAAGGAGAACAGACATCATCTGAAGATAAAAAGGCTCTGAATTTTTCAGAACTAATGAAAGAAATGAATCCACAGCTACAGAATAAATAGAAGGAATTCCACACTTCGGTACTTCACAGTCACACTGCATAACGCCAGCTTAAGAGATGACATTAACAATAGGCAGAAAAAAGTTTTTTTCAAAGTGTCTTCCTTTCAAGAACAAAAGAAAAAGAAAGATGAAGACATTTACAGACAAACAAAAACTAAAATGTTTACTACCATCAGACTTATAATAAAGAAACTTCTAAAGGCTATACTTGGGGAGAAAGGTAAATGATCACAAAAGGAAGGTATCGCAGGATACAAGAAGGAATGGTGAGCTACAAAATTGGCAAACAGATAAATTTAAGCAAATGTCTACAAAAAATAATTATAATAATTTTTAATTTGTAAAATTTAAAGAAAAACAAAATAATGGAAAAGAATATAATGTAAGTTGTATATTGGAAAACAGTATCATGTAAGATGCAAGAATAGGAAAGGAATATAAAAATTGTCATTCACAGATGATACAATTGTGTATATAGAATCTATAAATTATCAAAACAAGAGAACTTAGAAGGAAGCCTGGATGAATATAAGGTAAAAAGCCAATCACATTTCTTTAATTCAATGACAAATATTTAGAAAGCATAATTAAAAAATATATATGTACATATTCTAGCAACAAGAAATAAAGATAAGTGTAATAAATCTAATGTGTTCAAAATTATAAAAATATAAAACTTTGAATACTTTAAAAAATAAATAAATAGAGAGGTATAACATGCTTGTGGTTAGGAAGGGTCACTAAAATAAAGATTTAATGGAATTCTGATTGAAATCTCAAGATTTTTTGAAGAATTTGACAAGCTGTTTATAAAAGAATTTCTAGAGAAGAGCAGAGGCTCTAGAAATAGCTAAAACACACCTGAAGAAGAAGGAGACTTGTCCAATCAGATATTAATGTTCATTAGCAAGCCATAGAAATGCATGAAGCATAGTATTACTGTAGGGATAGACAAATTGATTAATGGACTAAAATAGATAAGAAATGGAGCCACATATGCATGGAAATAATATACAACAGAAATGATTTGAAAGTAAAGCTATGGGAAAAGTTATATCAGGCTTGGGATGGCATTACAAACCTGTGGAGAAGATAGACTACTCAATGGGCCAATTGGTAATCCATAAGGGTAAAAATAAAATTGATCCCTAACTCCAAAAGCAATATCTGACAAAGACTTAAATAAGGAAAGCAAAACTGTATAGCTTTTAAAAGAAAATATAGAACATTATCTGAGTGTAGATGGATTTCTTAAATCGCAAAAGCACATGAGATTAATAAATTCAATTATGTTAAAATTAAAAACTCCTAGTCATCAAAAGACACCATAGAGAATATGAAGATACAAGCCACAAACCAAGAGAAGATATTTGCAACATATAACGGCAAAGGATTAGTATATAGAATATATAAAGAACTACGATTCCCTGGGTTAAAATTGAACACATGTATTTTGACTCCTTCCTGAAACCCTCTAAAACTACAGGAAGTGGATATTTAAGACAAACTCACAAGAATAGTGAGAATGAAGAGACAATGGCAACAAAATTTCAGAAGCTGGAAAGTATGATAAATACACAAGATATAATTCAACTTAAAACTTCAGAATTTTCACAAAGCTCAGGAGTTAGCAATACTAGGCTTTTCCGGAACTGAAGATGGAACCAACGCCAAAATAAGGATGATTCTAAATCTATTTAAGGAGCAGTTAAGCCCATTAATCCCCTCTTCTATTCCACACCACAGGTTGACCCCCCACCCCATCTCTGCCCCATCAAAAGTTGGAAGGCTTACATTTTGATGAGGATCTGGGGATACTAGGCCCAGGTGAGGGCAGGGCACCATATTGAAAACAGGTGAAACTCCATATACTAAATGCTAAAACTCCCAGCAGCCCTCTTCTCCTCTAGGTTCTTAGAACACTGGCAGCTAGATCACAACCTTCAGGCCAAAGATTGAAAGTCTCTTCCGAAGGATCTGATCACTCCAAGAGGAAAGACCTAGTATACTGACAGAGTTTGCAAAAAATTGTCTAGCCAAACGGCCTAAAATGATGCTCATGATTGACAAGCCTACCTGCAGCTCAAAGCTTCTAATAAGCTTTTTTTTTTTTATGTTCAAATGTGATGGGTTTATTTTATTTTACTCTGATGCAAAACCAAAGATTCCACTACTGCACAGAGACCAATGTATTAAACAATCATAAAAAAGTGGTGTGGAACATGCAAGACGTGATGTACAAACTGGAGGATTGTGTCATTTCTTTTTTAACATGACACTACATTGTCTCTGAGGAACACATTTAAAATAATACTGTGGAACCGAAATGTTGCACAAACAACAATTTCCAGGCATGCCTTTAAGCACCTCCCTTAGGGTGGACTTGCAATCTCTAAACTTCAGTGTGGGGAGAATTACAAATCTTTGGAAGAAAAAAAAGTTCACGCTTTTGAAATTTCAGAGAAGTTTAAGGCCAAAACATAGTGGGTTCATTTCTCTTCAGCTCCAGGAACAAATGTGATGCTTTATTTAAAATCACATTAAGCTTCTGGTTAGAATCCCAACCCAACCCGTGACTTCCTGCATTGAAGTTCTTTCCATCAACTAAAGCTGATAGGGTCAATTTGACTTCTGGTTGAAGGGTTCAAGTATAACTAAGTCCAATCAGGCTGGCTTTATTTACTTTAGCCACCTATAGTAATTGTGAGGATTAAGCAAGATAATACACGTAAAGCCCTTAGCATAGTACAGATAAAGAAGTTCTACAATCCAGCTTGTATTTAGCAGCAATGCCAATACAGGTATTGTTACTACCAGCTGTCCAAGCAAGGTTTATTGATGTTTCAATCTCCTCATTAACTTTCTGGTAGATAGACCCTCCAAATTCAGTGTCATTATTCACATGAGTGTGTAGCTGGAAGTCTGCAGCCTTATAAACCAGGGTGAAATTATTCTGTGACAGTTTGGATTGTGCCAAAAGTCATCTGATAGCCAACAAGCCAACCTTCAAAGGCTAACACAGCCCAGCTTATAGATGATTGGTCCAGAAATCATCAACGTTACTGTCAAGGCTGAAATAATCCCATTTATAGGAAGCCTTCAATTTCCCACTCTTCTCTCCTGTGTTCAGTACAAAAATGGTATCAAGAGTCAGGTTCAACCCTTCAACCAACTTATTCTCCAAAGGGATTTCTGTTCCAAGAGTATTGTCTGTGTTCCATTTTAGGATGAAGGTAAGTCCATAGTTATAGACCTTATATTTGGTATCTAGGTTGCCTGACACTTTCCCTGTATCAGTGTAAGCATAACTAGAAGTAGAAAATTCCACTCCACTACATGACTTGGTTCTCAGATCTATTCGGACCATGCCAAACCCATGTTCTTTGTTGAAGACATCCTGGAAGCCTTTCCTAGGTCACAGTAAGTCAGTGTATTACACATATTTCCACCCAGAAAGCCGTTCTCCTCTCCACCAGGGCAATGCTCTCCAATAAGCTTTTTCAGTCTACTATGCATAAACATGAACGGACAATCAAAGATTATAGACATCTGAGGAAAGCCTCTAACAGAAAAATTGATGATCTCTATGAGTTCTTCTAAATGACTGTCTTTGTATCTCTATGTGTTTTTGTATGTCTGAGAGTATATGTATAAACATACATCTGTATGAATGTCTATGAGTGCATTGGTATAGATCTATGTGTATGTCCAGATGTGTGTATGTGTGTGTGTGTGTGAGTGTGTGTGTGTGTGTGCGTGTAAGTTTCAGGGGAGTGCCAAGTCATGGGGCCCCTCCACTCATGTGGAATATGACTATGCCCACAGAATAAAACCTCAGCTGGGCACAGAGAATCCAAGAAGCCCTTTGGCAGAGGAATTTTCAGGGTGGTAGGGGCACTAAGAAAAGCAAAGTTTCATCCCTGGCCAAGAGACCCCTCCACTCTTTGGATCATAAGGGGGAAATGTGAGTGGCATTGTCACCATCCCAACATCTTGCTGCCCACTATGAGGAAGTCCCTTATGGCGTCTGACTATGTTGGGTGTCTTACCCCTGCGGCCCAACTGCCTAGTCATACCAGCTGCCTACAGAGATCTATGGCCCATAACTAGGCACTTTACCCTCACCTGAAGACAAGGGGTCCCCAAAGGGAGGCCTTGATCTGGCATTTCACAGATATAGCCCAACAAGGGGTAATGGGCTAAGATGAGGTGAACCCCAAGAAGCAGAGGAGCCCAGGGCCTGAACTAAGGTCAGGGTAGGATGAAGACTAGGGCAAAGTGTCAGGGCCAAGGGTAATAATGGTATCAAGATCAAAGCCACAGCAGAATCAGAGTCAGATCAGAGAAGGGGAATTAGATTTTAAAGTAGGGAGACCTCCAGTCCCATTTTTTTTATCTCCTTCAAGGTGTCAGATTCCCAGAAAGCACTCCCTGTCCGAAACACCTGTTCCCAGGGCAGCCAGCCTTTCTGAGGCTCCAGGTTATACAAGGGTCCTGTTGCTCTGTTGAGGGTGACCCAGATCCTGCTCCCATGCAGTATCACAGTCTGGAAGAAAATGGACAGGAGCTCCCAACTCTGCCCTTAAAGAGCTCCCAGTCAATAAAAATAATAGAAATGAAAACATTAGAAAATCACTCTGACTGAAGGCAAATATCTGGCTCTAAGCCCTAGCCCTGTATGGAAAGAAAAGAGGAAAGGGTAATTCAAACAAAAGAACTATGCAGAGGGTGCCAAAGCTGGCATGAGGATCCCTCTGGCATAGGGAGAGGGTTTGGGCGACCCACTTGGGCCAACCTTCCCAACAGGAGCTGGATCTAGGTCCAATAGGACCCTAAGGCTAGAGTCTCTATGCAACTGGCCATTTCCTCCCCTTTCCCTTTGCCCAGGGCCTGGCTCAGAGCATGCGGCGTCATGTGGATTCTGAAGCCCTGCAGAAGATGCTCAAGTGTGCTGTGCAGGACTATACTTATAAGGGATCCATACCAGGCCACCCCTACTTGCCTGAGAAATACTGGCTCTCTGAAGAGGAAGGTAGGGCCTCACCTCTCACATAGCTCTGACCTGATTCAATGACCCCAATGACCCTCAACCTGAACCTAACTTGTATTCTGACCTCCATGCTGATCATATATGTCTTATTTCCACCCATAACCTGGGCTTCTCTAAACACACTCAATCCAGTTTGACTTCCACTCACTGACCTGACCCTGATCTGGAGGAGATGCAGGCCCTACCCTTTGGGAGCCCCTTGTCTGTGCTAAAGAACTGAAAGAGGCATGGGTCTTATCCCTAGAGAGATGATGAAAGTATTGACCTCCTCCAAACAAACCCTTCCAAGTATATTCCAAGTGCCATCTCCTCCCATCTTCTTAGTGACCATTTCATCACATCCTCTACCTCCCCTGCATCCCTCTGCCCGACCACCTGAAAGACTTTTCTAATCTCTTCCTGCCTAAAATTATCTCCTGCTCCTCCCCTTCACAGCCAAAATTTTTAGAAGCATAGCCTATACTCACTGTCTCTACTTCCTTACTCCTTCATTCCTTCTTACACTTCATGAGAAATTATCTTTCTTATTTTATTAGGTGTTTATGATCTGTCTCTCTGTACATTCCAAAAGAGCAATCTTGTCAGATTCACATCTGTGCCCCCTCCACCTAGAACAGTACCAGGCTTCATAAGTATTTGTTGAATGAATGGATGATAAATTTTTATTTCTTTGAAACTGGGGGTCTATATCTCCCACACTCAAGTATTAAAACTGCTCTTGTGTGGTTCTAGCTCCTGCATCCACAACTCTTCAATCTTTATCTTACAAGACCTACTCTATGCATTTCACACTCTGATCACTCTCTGCGTCTTTCTTCTCAGCATCTCCAAAACCTCAATTTCCTGGGTCTCTTGTCCACCCACTCTGGAAATGTGGGGTTCCCCAGGGTGCTAATCTGAGGCCTCTTCTTTCCTTACTCTTCTCCTGAGACTATTTTATTTAACCCATGTCTTTAATTACTGACAACTCCAAGTCTTTATTTCTAGCCTTGACCTCTCACCAGAATTCCACTCTCCATCTGACTATGGTCGTCTTCACCTGAATGTCTCAAACACCTCAAACTCAGTATGTCCAACCCACCAACCGAGAACTCTAAATCCCAACCCTCTGCCTCATTTTCTAAGGCTCCTAGCCCTCCTTTCCTGATATCTCTCACATGTGGTTTTCCAGACTGTTAGGGGAGTGGACCATTCGAGGGCCTTGTTGGACAGACTTAGATGACTGGGTGGGTGGGGTTTGGAGTATTTTAAGCAGTGAAGTGTCTTGGTCAGATTTTCATTTGTGAAAAAGTGCCAACAGCTTCTAAGTGGAGATTGGATTGTGAGATTTCAAAGATGAGGCAGGGAGACCAGTAAGCTAATAATAATAATAGTTTTCTAAATTTCTAAGTTCTTAGTGTTTATTCATTAAATCTCACAACAATCCTAAGTAGTAGTAGAGCTATTACCCATTTTAAAATTAAAGAAACTGAGACATAGTGAAATTAACTCAGTCAAGGTCACACACAGCTAATATTTGAAGCCAAGCAGTCTGTCTGCAGAGTCTATTCTATTTGTCACAACATTATATTGTCACATGGTTAAGGCACTGCAGAGATACAGGGGTAAGATCATGGAGGACTGAAAGAAGAGGTAGATTTAAGTGATTTTAAGGAGGCAGAATAAGCAAACTTTGGAGCCTGAATGTGTACAATAAGAGAGAAGAGGGAATTATGTCCCATTTCCAGGTTGGCTGATTCAGAGAGGGTGGTGCCAGGATGAAAAGTGATCAGCTCAAAGGATTCAGACCCCACTCAGGAGCAAGCTTTAGGTGGGAAATGGGCTGCATTTCAGTGTCTAAGACAAGTGTGGGGCTAGGCTGGGCTTTGACTGGCCTGAGGGAGAATCTAGTTTTGTGCTGGAGATCAGAGGAGAAACATTTAGGGAGACCCAGATCCAGGAGTGGAGTAAGGAATAATACCATCTTTTATCCTCACCCCTATCATCAAACAGACAAATGCAACCCTAACTATTTGTGCAGTGACCGGTATAACACATGGAGGATGGGACCTTGCAACTGTACCGGCTGTAACAAATATACCACATGCCTTCCCCGACTGCCTAAGGTATCTACTGTGCTCAGCACAGATGGGATCTGGGACACACACATACCCCTTCACCTCCCAAACCATAGTGACTGATATTTCACCATTAGTTCCTTGTCCTTTTTCCATCAACAATGCTCCAAGGCTCTTTCCCATCTGTGAAACTAGGGTTTGTATTTTCTAGGAGACAAAGGAGCTCAGGAGTAGAGCTGTACCGGGCCCCTGGGTCCCAATCTGTGGGGACTGGGTCCTCTGGATCCCAATCTCTGGCTGGGTTCTATGGGGGACATGGCTAGTGTATACTCCTTGAGGCGCTGCCTTCCTGAAGCTGGCCACCTGGCTCCTTCCCATATGTCAGGCCAAGGAGTCAGTGACAGGCTGAGTCTACCTGACTCCCCTCCTTTGTGATGTAAGCAAGGACAAAAGGAGGGAGAATAAAGGCACCCAGGTAAATGTAGGAGAGTGTTCCGAAGAGGGAAGAAGGAGTCCTGCGGAAAAGAGAACGTGAGTGGATCTTAGGCCAGAGCAGGGGTTAGCTGTAGGCTGATGGCTGACCTCAGGGTGACTGAACCCTTTTGAATCAGAACTTCAAGAATCAGAACTTTTCACAAGTTCCCTAGGTAATTCTGATGGGCAGGCAATATTGAAAACCCTATTAGAGAGAAACCCATACATAGCTTGACAGAGTAAGCTAGAAAAAAAGGGGGTAAAATTAAAGGCAAACGCTGAGGCTGAGTTATCAGAGACCCAGGTCCCCACCCAATTCACCTACAGTTTCACTCCCTCCTCCCCCCATGTAGGCGGAGTAAACGCGTTGCCCGGCGACAACCCCAAACACTCAGAGCCTAGGAGGGGAACATTTGGTGGGCGGGATAAGGTGCGGCCTGGGACAGATCTGGGTGTTCTGGGAGGAACCCCTAAAAGAAGCTTGAGGTAGCGTGTTTGCCACTTCCAGGAGGCCGGGATGGAGACAGTAGTTCGAGGAATGCACTTGGAGTACCCTCCTAAGCCGGAGCGACTCAATGCCTATGGTAACGGATGGTGGGGCGGTGGAGGGGAACCGGTAGCGGGAGGCCAGGAGGAGAGTGGGATGGGAACCTGGGGGACGAGATGGAGCCCGAGGGCCTTGCAGAGGGTGTAACCGTGTCTCTATCTGTCCCTGTGTTTGTCTGCATCTCTCCCTGTCTTTGACCCTGTCTCTTCCCATTCTTGTGATTCTCTGTCTGGAACCCCCCGGGCTGGGGACCTGCCGGCTCAGAGCGCGAAGTGGTGGTGAACATGCTGAACTCGCTGTCAAGGAACCAGCCGCTGCCACAGATCACGCCCCGATGCCGGTGCATGGACCCGCTGCTGGGCCGCCTGCCCTTCCAGGGTTATGAAAGCACTTGCTCAGGACGCCACTACTGTCTGCGTGGGATGGACTACTGCATCACTGGGGCACCCTGTACAGAACGCCACCTGCGGCCTTTGTGCTCCGTGCAGCCGACTGTAAGGTTCGCAGGGCCCCGCCCTGCTCAGCCCTGCCCCGCCCCTAAACAAGCCCGGTTCCCAGAGTCCAGCCCTACCTCGGCTGCACAACCTCCAACCATCGCCAAGTCTAACCTTGATCTGCCTCTATGCCAGACCCCAACCTTACTCCAGCCCCCTTACTGGGCCCTGTCCTGTCCCACCGTCTTGGGCCCCAGCGCCTGAGCAAATAACTGAAGAGGAAGATCCTGACCCTCCGGAAGTGGGCTCTAGATCAGCCTAACTCCTGTATCTGTTCTGGAGGCCTCACCGGAGGGTTTTGTTGAGGAAGAAACCCAATACATCAGTCGCATCCTCTTCCCACGCCCGCCGGCCCCGCCCCCCTACCTCGACAGCAGGCCCTGGAGATGCAGGTTCTAACCTTCATAGGACAGCCTGTTATCAGAAAAGTGTTCTCTATTCCTGGACCTTGGGTCACCGTCAGTCACGGGCAGGGTCATTGTTGAGTGCTAAGTGAACAAGGAACTAGTGAATGCATTACCAGAGGGCCCCTGGCCTCTTCGAAGCCCCTCAGCACCTCCAGTGGTAGCCAGCCTCACGAAGGTTACTGCTGAGAAAACCAAGGTCCGAGCACTCAGCCACAGCCCAGATTGTAGCGCAGCCTTCTCCCTGCACCCGGCGGCAGACAAGGCGGGCTGAGCCTGGGAAAACGTCAATGTCCACATCAGTCTAGAGAGCTGTGCAGGGCTGTGTTTAGGAACCCTGTCCCTAAATCCATGTTGACCTCCCCCCATCCCGTCCCTCCCCAGACAGAGAGAGCCTGATTCCTTGAGCAAGAGTAGGTCTTATCCCTTACAAGGTCACGGGGGAGCAAGAAAGTGTTTGAACCTCAGAAACGTCACCTTATCGATGGTGTGGAGTAATTGCCGTCCTATGGCGAAGATCTGGGGGCTCCTAGGTCTTCAACGGCTGGGGCCCGACTCTCCCCAGAGTCCAGCGTGCTCCATGGCCCAGCCTGGGCAGCAGAAATGAGGCCTAAAGGGGAGGGGAACTTCCAGGTGTCTTCCCAAAGCTGATGCTTCAATGGGGTCTTGAAGGGCCAGGAGGCGGGAGGGAAGGATCTCCGAGCCGTAAGACAGACACCTGAAGCGCTGCTCAGAGTCCTGGTCTGGACTGCGGGGTATGGAGAAATCAAAAGGCCCGACCTCTCCCTGCCCACCGCTTCCTCCTCCAGGAGTGTATCGCCTTACGAGCACCGGCCAGGAATGCAATGTGCTGTTATAACTTCCCCGCCAGCATACTACCCATATCCAAACCTTAGGTAAGTCTAAGGCAAAATCGCATGCACACTGAAGGTTGTTCCCTTGGCGCGGCGGAGGACCCAAGAAATAGGGGTGGGAACCATCTGCTGCGAGGCACCAATTGAAAAAGTGCCACCAGGGGGCGCTAGTGCCATGGGAAGTCAAAACTGGCAAGGAAATAGAGGACCCCATGAGGGTGTGGAGGCTGGCATTGAGAAGTTGCAGGTTGGCAGTGGGACTTAGAGTCAGGAGATCAGAGCGTTAGGTTCAGGGCCTGAGTAGGGGGTAGGAAGTCAATGATAAGAAGCGAATATTGGGAATCATAAATTTAACGGTAGAATCTGAGGTCAGGAGGTCAGTGTTGGAGCCTAATGTCAATATCAGAGGCCAAATATTGGGATAAGGTTAGCTTAGAGATTGGATCAGCCAGATGAGGTCCAAAAGAGCTGGCCCATCTCTCCCCACAGATGGGACACAAGTCACTTCAAGAAGACTGGTGGGCCCCAGAGAAACAACTATGTCATCCACCCTGAGTTTGTGTCGGAGAGTTTCCCTGACTACCACTGCTGGTAGAACCAGGGATAGCTACGTAAGGAGGCTGAGCAATAAATAAACTTTTCACCCCATAGACTGCCTCCTGTGTCCTCACCCAGCAAGATCTGGCAGTGAGGAACCAGTTACTCAGGCTTCTGCCAAGCCCCCTCAACTGAGATGTAGTTTCTCAAAATCAAACTGCCCTGAGCCCTCCCCACCTCTGTCATCTCGGTATTTCCCTTGGGTGGTCCTGAGTGTCCTCCTGAAACATAACAGTAGCCCTATATCTACCTGGTGTCGTCGTCCTCTCAAATCCAGATGGGTCCACCTAGCCATGCAAGGAGGGTCCTCCAGCTAACATTTCCCCAGTGTCCCTCAAACTTAGATGCCCTTCACCCCAGCATTTCAGCAGACCCAGAATTCTCCATTCTGCAGTCAGAGACCTATCCTTATATCCAAAGGTCTTGGTATCAGTTCCCAGAGTCTCCATCACTGCCCCCCAAAAAGCCTACGTTCAGCCCTTGGCTGCCTTCCCCCACCCAAGTCCAAGGGGTCCAAAAGATAATTTTGGGGAATTTAGTGACTAAGAAATTACAAAACAAAGCCGTTTCTATGTCCTTTAGAGAGCAAGGGGGGAGGTGTTCTGGAATCTCTGGGATCTTCAGTATTTCTGCACCCACTTCCCCGGGGGGCAGAGGTATGGCAGGGCACACCCACCTGCTCTCAGCACGGCATTTCCAAGGGTTGTTACTGGGGGAGGGAAGTGCTGCAAAATAACCCAGCTGAAGCTAGTCTTCTCAGTCCCTGACCTTCGACACTGCTGGTATGATCCAATGGGATCCGACAGCTTGGGCCTCCCTGGTAGTGAAACCAAGACCCCTCCGTGGGGTCCTTGATTGTATGTTCCCTATATTGAGCCGCTAAGATCCTCCCGGAATTCCTCTACCCTTTTTCCATATGGGAAACTTTTTTCCATATAGGAAAGTTAATGAGAGCATTATACGGAGACGGCCTCCACCTGCCTAGATCTGGAGAGGAAGGAATCTCAAGGGCTAGCTCTGCCCCTTTACCCTGCTTCTCGCTCCTTCTCATACAAAATTTACCCTAGAGGCGCAAGAATCCCCAACTGCTGCTGCTTCCTCCAGAACTACATTTTCCATCAGGCCTAGAGCAGAGCCCCGCCCACAGGGGGGGGCAAGCAATGGCCCGGCGGAGGCGGGCTCGAAGGTGCAGGCAGAGCCAGGAGGTATCCGGCTTGCAGATGGCCTGAGATACCGGGAGCTGGGTACCAAGCAGTAGGAAGAAGGTGGGGCGAAGAGGCGAGCCCTCAGGTCCGCGTGACAATGCGGGAAGAGGCAGAGGCGGGGCTCCCAGTTCCCAAGGCGAGACCAAAAGACCAGGGCGTGGCCCAGCAGCCAGAGGGCGGGGCCTGGGGAAGGCCTCAGCTGTCCCCAACTAGCCAGCTCTCCGCGCCGCGCAGTGGCAGCTCAACTCCGGCTAGCGTGGAGATCTGCAGGACCCTCCCTTCAACCCCACTTCTGGGGTCACTGCTGTGAGTGATCCCAGGGAGAGGACCTCGGGGGTTTTGAGGGAGCACACTTTCTTAACTTTCGCTCATATCGCTGGGTGGGATGAGCCTGGACACCTGGGTTGCCGCGATCTCCAATGGGAGACAGGCCCCTTGACCTCAGTCTGTCCTTTTGGACTTTGTAGCTGTTGGGCGGGGCACTTCGGGTGGCTGTGGAGTATTCCAGGCTGTAGGCGCAGTCACTCGATTCCCCAGGATCCCGCTGCTGAGCAGGGCAGGTAGATGGGTCGGATCGAGTTGCCGTTGACATTTCTACATATTCCCCTGGGAACTGTGCTCAACAAACGACTCAGCTTGGAATGGCCTCCCCTCAGCTGGGCCAGGCCAGGCCCTCTCCTCATACCCTACTAGAGGCTGACAGCCAAGATTAAGGTTGAAGGTCAAGTGAGGAGAGGCTTGACTAGGGCAGACCCCACCTGCCTGCATTAGCCCGTGGTTGGTTGGATGGCAGAGGCAGCAGATTATAGAGGACTCTAGTGCTACCGGAACCACAGTTCTTTTCCCACAGCCCTGGCATCAGATGCTGTTAAAGTTGCCTATTCCCACCCTCAAGCCTTACTGCAAGCAGCTGCGCAGCCTTTGGTAAAACAGGCCTCACCATGCCCACGCCCACTTGATGGAAGCCTGTCCCAGCCTCTTGACCACAAAGCTCCTTTCCTCTGCTGCATTCAGACAGCGTGTCAGACCATATCTCACATCTCCTAAAACTTATGCTGTTGAGAGTTAAGCTGGGATTTTGGATTCAGGCAATCTTGCTACTTGGGTATCTTCAAACCATTTCCTTTTTCTGCTTGTGCCGCTGTTTCCTCACACGTACTCTGGGTACTGTGACTGTGCCTCCTGTTTGGCATTATTGTTAGGGTAGATGCTCTTGTGGCATTTGAAAGACCAACACAGGGCCTGCAAGAAGTGGGTAGCCAGGCCTGTAGGCTCCTGTCCTTCATTAAAGAATCTTAGAATCCTAGAAAATTAAGATTCTCAGAACTTAAGTGTTGGTAAAGGCTTTGTGGTCAACTTGGTGGCCTCTCCATGCTTCCAAGGGTCTGGAAATGATCTGATTTAATACGAAAGTTTTGAGAATGAGGGGGTCCTATTCAGATATGGATTTTTCCCCTTATTCCCTTAGTCCCCATAATGGGGCCTTGGTTGTTTTAAATGAATGAATATTAATGTATAGCAGGTCTGGCTTGGGCCGCCTAAGGCCTTCTTTGGGTTCTGCTTAGCATGAGGGCATCAGCTAAAGGCTACTGCCTGCCTTTACTAGGAGAGCTTTCCTAACCTGAACCTACAGGAAGGGGAGTCATAGTTGGGTGGGGAGTTTTGAAAGCTAAGTTGTGTGGACTGAGAAGAAGGGAAATAAGAGGCTATTCCAGACCAGCTGGAACTTAGGGAATTAGGGGTGGGGGGAGAGCACAGAGAAAGAGGCCCTGAGATAGCACCTTGGGGTTGGGGGCATTGTCAAGAGCTGTATATTGACATCTGGGATAAAAATTTTGATCTCCACCTGGCATTCTCTTTTTTAAATAGTTTACTTGAGCAAAAATTGTTTTGAATTGGGCAGTGCCAAACTGAAAGTGGTTAGGAGCGCTTCCTGCAATTGGCATTCTTGATCGTCTCTTCATGGGAGAGGTGGGGGAGGTAAAGACTCCGCACAGTTCTGGCATCTCCTGGGAAGTCACAGGGGACTTAGAAACAGACACTGGCATCTGGGAGGAGACTAATTACTATTTGCCAGTCTCCCTCTCTCCTTCCTCCTAGCTGGAGTAGCCAGCTGGCTGGCAGTGTGTATGTCTGTGTATGTACCTAGCTAGGGCTATTTCTTTGTTGGACTCTGCCCTGAGGGCTGAAACAGGAAGGGTCAGTGGCCTTGAGCAACAGGTTGTGACACACACCTCACCCCAAGTCTATGTTTCCCTGCAGTCATATTTGGATGTTTTGCATACTGTATGTCAGAGTGTACGGGCATAGTGTGGTGGAGGGGTGGTGTCTGATCCCTGGAGAGCTGGTAGGCCCGGGAAAGACATTGGTCCAAAGTGGGTGTAGGTGAAATGTCCTAAAGCAGGTGGCTTGAAGAATTTAGGTTGGTGAGGAATGAGCTTGGTAGTCATTGGATAGGCCTTGCAGGAAATAGAATCAGAAAGGCAGATGAGACTATGTCATGCCTTGAGCCTCAATTGCAAAGCTTACGCTTCTGAACTTCATCATAGGGGTCATGAGCAGCTCTCTAAACTAGGAAGAGAGGTGATCTGAAAAATGCTTTAGTAAGATCACTGTGGTTGCTATAAGCAGAAGGCATTGGAGAGGGGAAGCTGGGGGCAGGGAGGGCTATAGGGCAAGTGTTGCAATAATATAAGGGAGAAACTAGTGCATGGGCCACAGGATAGTAAATGAGTGGCAGAGCCAAAGCCAAGTGGTAGCTGGCCCACAGATGTGGTTCTGGGAGCAGAGCAGGAAGGTGGGCAGGGAAATGGACTTGGTGAACAATGGCTGAGAGCCGGTTGGAATTTGAGGGCAAAGACGGGGAGATCTGAGAAGCCACTATAGCCCCAAGCCAGGCTCCTGAACCCAGTCCTAATACCTTTCTCCCTTCAAACTAGGTCCTAGGACTGATCTAATCTCTAGATTTAATCTGGCTTCTGACTTGAGATTAAATTCCATGCCTGAACTGTTCCTCCCTTTTCTCTCCTCTCCCCTTTTGGAGACAGGAAAGCCAGCTTACTGCCCTATTAAAAGAGATGACTGGATTATTCCCCCCTCTCCCACCATGGCCACATCTCTAGGAAACCAGGCAGTCTCCAGATCTCTCCCCATGTGTGATTGGGAAGGCCTGACTTTCTGTGATCTGGACAACTCCCTGACCCTGTCTGGGTTTGTTTCTTTCCCATGAAAATAAGATTCATGCCATCTGTCCTCCCCATTCAGAGTCCTGACTAATTTTGGCAAGCATTAGAGCCCGAGAAAGGGTGGATAAGACACAGATTGTCCCAGTAAGTCTCACCTTTGCCACTTGTCATGCCTTTATGTCCCAGAATACACCTTCCCAAAGTATACATTTCTTCTTTCTTGCTGCAGCAAATGGAAATACTATGGAATGAGGTCAGTTCCACCTCTCTCTTCCCCTTCCAGACTCTGGCAGGTCAGGTTCAGATGGGCTTTGTCAGGAGGCCCCACTGCCCGCTCCTTCCTTAACTGAGGGCTGATGCCTGAAAACTCTCAGGAGAAGAACCAGGCCTACCCCCGCAGCCGCCGCCCTGGGAGCCACACAGGCCGTAAAAGCCCCAAGGCCCTCTCAGCCACAGCCATGTACGCCTTCCTGCCTGACAACTTCACACCTGTCAAGCCCAAGCCATCCAAAGAGCTGAAGCCGCTGCTGGGCTCCACGGTGCTAGGGCTGCTGCTAGTGTTGGCGGCAGTTGTGGCCTGGTGCTACTATAGCGCCTCTCTACGCAAGGCAGAACGTCTGCGGGCCGAGTTGCTGGACCTCAACCTTGGCGGCTTCTCCATCCGCAACCAGAAGGGCGAGCAGGTTTTCCGCCTGGCCTTCCGCTCTGGCGCGCTAGACCTCGACTCTTGTAGCCGCGACGGCGCCCTTCTGGGCTGCTCTCGCACAGCCGATGGCCGTCCGCTGCACTTCTTCATCCAGACTGTGCGGCCCAAGGACACAGTCATGTGCTACCGTGTGCGCTGGGAGGAGGCGGCACCGGGGCGCGCTGTGGAGCATGCCATGTTCCTGGGAGACGCAGCGGCGCACTGGTACGGTGGCGCTGAGATGAGGACCCAGCACTGGCCAATCCGCCTTGAAGGCCAGCAGGAGCCACAGCCTTTCGTCACCAGCGACGTCTACTCCTCTGACTCGGCTTTCGGAGGCATCCTAGAGCGCTACTGGCTGTCCTCACGTGCCGCTGCCATCAAGGTCAATGACTCAGTACCCTTTCACCTGGGCTGGAACAGCACGGAGCGCTCACTGCGGCTGCAGGCGCGCTACCACGACACTCCCTATAAGCCACCAGCTGGCCGTGCTGCTGTGCCAGAGCTCAGCTACCGCGTGTGCGTTGGCTCAGATGTCACCTCCATACACAAGTACATGGTGCGGCGCTATTTCAACAAGCCATCGAGAGTGCCAGCTCCCGAGACCTTCCGAGACCCCATCTGGTCCACATGGGTGCTGTACGGGCGCGCGGTGGACCAGGAAAAGGTACAGCGTTTTGCCCAGCAGATTCGCCAGCACCGCTTCAACAGCAGCCACTTGGAAATCGACGACATGTATACACCTGCTTATGGTGACTTCGACTTCGATGAGGCCAAGTTCCCCAATGCTAGTGACATGTTCCGTCGCCTGCGTAACGCTGGATTTCAGGTCACTCTCTGGGTGCACCCATTTGTCAACTACAATTCATCATCCTTTGGCGAGGGTGTGGAGCGCGAGCTGTTCGTGCGTGAACCCACTGGCCGGCTGCCCGCGCTAGTGCGCTGGTGGAATGGTATTGGAGCGGTGCTCGACTTCACGCATCCCGAAGCCCGTGACTGGTTCCAGGGGCACCTGCGGAGGCTGCGCTCGCGCTATGCAGTGGCCTCCTTCAAGTTCGATGCCGGTGAGGTCAGCTATTTGCCACCGGACTTCAGCACCTACAGGCCCCTGCCAGACCCCAGCATATGGAGCAGGCGCTACACCGAGATGGCGCTGCCCTTCTTCTCGCTGGCAGAGGTCCGTGTGGGCTACCAGTCACAGAACATCTCATGTTTCTTCCGCCTGGTGGACCGCGACTCGGTGTGGGGCTACGATCTGGGGCTGCGTTCGCTCATCCCTGCAGTGCTCACCGTCAGCATGCTGGGTTACCCGTTCATCCTGCCAGATATGGTAGGTGGCAACGTAGTGCCTGAGCGCATAGCAGGCGGCGGTGATGTGCCCGAACGCGAACTCTACGTGCGCTGGCTGGAGGTGGCCGCCTTCATGCCCGCTATGCAGTTCTCAATCCCGCCCTGGCAATATGACTCTGAAGTGGTGGCCATTGCGCACAAGTTCGCTGCACTGAGGGCCTCGCTAGTGGCACCGCTATTGCTTGAGCTGGCTGGTGAGGTCACTGACACTGGTGACCCCATCGTGCGCCCCCTCTGGTGGATCGCACCAGGCGATGAGACTGCGCACCGCATCGACTCTCAGTTCCTTATTGGGGACACACTGCTGGTGGCTCCGGTACTGGAGCCTGGCAAGCAAGAACGCGACGTCTACCTGCCCGCGGGCAAGTGGCGCAGCTATAAGGGTGAGCTTTTCGACAAGACGCCAGTTCTGCTCACCGATTACCCTGTCGACTTAGATGAGGTGGCCTACTTTATCTGGGCATCTTGAACCAGACCAGGACCCAGGAACCCCACAGCCCCAATCCCAGTCTTCATGCAGGCCTTTAACCCTGAATCATAGTCACATCGTGTATCCCCAGAAAGTACTTACCTCTGTACCACCCAGTAAGTGAGTGCTGACATATATGTGCTCAACCCAGCTCCTGTAAGGCCAGGGGAGAGTCACTGAAGCAACCTCCCACTCCAAGGCACAATCCTAACAGCCCCCTTTCTCTCTACACTCACTCCAATCTGAAGAAACCTGGGAAGGAGAAGTGAGTGAGCTCAGAGGAAAAAAGTCAGTGCTCTTCCTGTTATATGTGGTTGATTTTTAAAAGCACAAAGAGAAACCTCACCTGCCATCCTGGCCTGAGTGGCCATTTTTGTCCTTCTGAAGTGGGGACTTGATCCCCTTTAAGGTCTCAAAATAGCCCCCTGCCACACTTAGAAAGGGCACATTCTTGGAGCTGGAAGCCAGGCCCTGAGTTCCCAGCACTGGCCTGAACTGTGACTAACCTGGTCCCACCCCAGCTGGCAAGGATGGATGGGGATACTTGGCCAACTGACAAGGAGGCAAGAGGTCCCATAAGATAGGAGAACTGGGCTCAGCACAAAGCCATCATCATTGTCCCCCATCTGTGAAGACTCCTAACACTGCACTAATTCTTCTGTATACTCACATGGGCTCAACCCTGGGGCAAGGCCACTGCCTGATGGGCAAAGACTTGCAAGGCCATGCAGGCTAAACTTGGTGCCTTAACTCAAGAACGTGTGTGTGTGTGTGTGTGTGTGTGTGTGTGTGTCTTTGTGAAGGAGAGAGAGAAAGAGGCACCCTGTGTCCCTGGATCTACTGAATGAACATAGCACCCCTGGGGCTAGATGAGCTTGGAGGGAGGGGGCTGGGAACAAATTTGAGGCTTTGCTTGTTAAATTGCCCTCCTCCCAAGTGATGTCTCCCGGATTCTGGTAGGAAATAAACAGCCCTTTCAAGATTCCTCTGCTGCCTCACTCCCTGCACACATGGCAGGGGTGTGGCCTAAAAAGGAGTAATGTTCTTATTCTTGTGGTGGTGTGCTTGAGCATCTGAACTACATGCACACATCCGCCATTTCCCTTTCTAAGAACAGTCTCAGCCAGAGTGAGTTTTTCCTGACTTTGCAGCTGAATCTGGGAAAGGCGTGGCTTGCCAGAGGGGATAGGTGGGAAACAGGGAAGGGCTTAGCTTCTCTCAACAGCTTAGACAACAGAACTCACAGCCTAAGGAATGCATCCCTTTGCCTACCCCTCCATCCTATTTTCTCAGTATGAAGAATGCCTAATGAAAGTTTAAGGACACTTCCAGACGCCCATCTCCAATGTTGATTCTACTACTCATCTACAAGCTGTGTGACCCTGAGCAAGCTGCTTAAACTTGCTGAGCCTCAGTTTCCTTATATGTAAAATGGTGATAATAATGCCTACCTACCTCCCAGATTGTTTTGGGAATTTTAAGCACAGATGTATGTAAAGTAAGTGCCTGGCACGAGTAGGTGCTCAATAAAAGGTAGCTATTATAATACTATTTCTTGTTTTCTTGCTTGAAAATGACAAGGATTTTTCCAGGCCCAAGCTCCCAGCGCAACTAGCTTCCTCTGGGCCTACATGTGACACACTCTTCCCAAACCTTTGTATATAGCACCCATTTGAGGTCTGAGTTGTGATCCAACGAACACTGTGATCCAGGAAAAAGGCAAGAGAAGAGATATCTGAAGGTGGGATGTTGGGAGACAGGATTTCTCGGTCTCCATGAGATGGAGAGTAATGGAATTAGCTTCTCTCTTCTTTTTGTTAAGAGAATATACCAATCAGAACACAACGATGAGCCTCCCCAGGCCCTGGTGCCCAAACATGTGCTATGGAGTGATTGTAGAAGAAGGACACTCAGGCTGGGTCCTGGAAAGTTCCCTAAGAGGCTGGAGAGCATGACTCACACTTGAATGGCCCTCCAACTTTTTATGCAACTTAAAGCCAGTTTACCTAACCTCTCAAACCTTGGTTTCTTCATCTTTAAAATGGAATTTCTAGGATTCATTGAGACATGTCTATAACGCACTTATGCAAAACTTGGCAAAGATTAAGTGCTCAATGAATGGTAACTCCTATTAACTCTTATTATAAACAAGGAACAAAGAAAAGCTCTGCCAAGAACATGTGTTGTCCAATATGATAGCCACAAGCCACGTGCGGCTTCTTAAATTTAATTTTTAAAATTATTAAAATTAAACAAAATTTAAAACCCAGTTCTTCTGGCATACTAACATGTCAAGTGTTCAAAAGACATGTGTGACTTGTGGCTAACAGTGCAGATTATGGAGCATTTCTACAGTTGCAGAAAGTACTATTGGAGAGCCCAGGACCAAGCAGTGTTTGCTGTCTGAAATAGAAGGGGGAGGGATAAAGTAATCTGTAAGGCCTAAGTAACCTGGCAGGGAGGTGGAGGAGCACCCTTTAGAAGGGCACTGAGGGCAGGCAGCAGTGTTTTACAGCCTAGATGGGGGAGGGGCACACCATGTCTACTGAGCATGTCTACTGTATGGAGTCAGGGCCAAAGGGAGGAGTGCCCTGGTTGAATTCCAGCACATTGGTCCTTGGTTTGTGATCTGGTTTCTAGCCTTGCTTCTTCCATTGGCCTCATTATTCACAAAAGCACAGATGAACAATTTGAAGCACTAAGGGAGGAGGAGGGCTTTGGCTTGAAGTCACACAGGCTATCAATAACCAACACTGACTGGAACTTGGTATCCTACATCCACATGCCTAGAATCTGCCACTCAGCATTCACCTACCTGTCAACAACATGGTCCATCCCTGGCCTATATACCTCTAAGGATAAGGAGCCAGTTGAAATGTGTGTCTAAAGCTGCCACCCAATGGTCCTGGTTCTAGACCAAGAATGTTTCCCCTTCCCCCACTGATGCCAAACAAATGAGGTTCAAGAAGTTGGGGTGGGAGTGAGGCTGGAATGGCAAAAACTGTGAGAAAGAGCTGTCTTAACGACAGAAGAGGATGGAACTAGACTGGAAGCTACTTCTACCCCTATTCCCCGAGATGCCAGGAACTTTGGCCCTTTCCAGCCTTGTCCAACCTCCCATCCCTGCTAATACCTCTTATGCATTCAAAATTTATTTCTCTCTCTCTGCATATTTGGATTGGGGTGGAGGCTGCCCCTCCTTCATGAAGATTTTAGCAGCTTTGTCATGGCTGGAATTCCTCATTGGTCTCCCCTTTTCCCCTGGGCTGGTTATTGGTGGTGGGGGAGCTGATATAAAGGAATGGAACTCCCTTCTCTAGGATAATGGGGAGAGACTGACTGGTCACTGCAGAAAATCTAGGACTAGGGCCTAATGCCCTCATTCTGTGACTGTGTGCACCCTGAGGGTCTGTCTGCCTCAGTTTCCCTTCCAATACCATATGAATCAGCTGAGCCCTGGCAAAGCCCTTTCTCTAAGGCTGAGATGTGAATTTTCTGGATAGGTATTTGCCCTTGTTCCCCCAGATCTGGGTAAAGTGTCTCTCACCCTGGCTGGCTCCAGAGTAAGTCTAATTCTGATAGTTACCCTCACTGAGATTTCTTGTCCCTTGTCCCCTCCTCAAGTCCAAAACCAATCTTGACTTCTCCATCCCTTGGCCACTACCCTATGTCACACCTTATCACTTCGAGCCTGGACATCTGCAGTGTCCTCCTAACTCTTTCTACTCTTGGACCCTTCAATCCAATCCAGTTAGCAGCCAAGGAATTCTTTCCGAAATTCAATTACGTCACTTATGAAAAAAATCCAGCTCTGGTGTTCAAGACCTGAATCCTCACTTTTCTGTTTCTGTTTTGCTCTCACACATGTACATATGAACATATTTTGAAAAGCATTTGAAGAAATACTACCTTCCATTCTGGGAATAGCTGCACAGCCCATCGCTGTGAGGGGTGGCCTGCCTGGACTCTGCCTTGAAGAAATCCACTGTGGCAATTGAGTGATTTCCTTTCTTGCCATTGTCTGACTCAGTGGGAGTTCTGCTGACGGACACCCTCCCCTCTCTGGCATACTCCAGCTCCCAAAGAACAACCTGGTTTTTATCTTAAGGCTATTTACTTCATTATGCCTAAGGATCTTTCCAGCAGCTTGAGCAGAGGGAAGAATGCTTTTTTTTAAAAAAATGTACTTCATCATTTTAATGGAATATAGGGGAAAACAGAGGCTGAATTCTTCTTTTTTTAAATTGAGCTATAATCGACAAGACATTGTATTAGTTTTAGGTATACCATGTAATGATTCGATGTATGTATGTATTATAAAATGATCACCACAGTAAGTCCAGTTAATATTTGTCAACATACATTTTTTTCTTGTAATGAAAACATTCAAGATCTACTCTCCTAGCTACTTTCAAATAATGCAATCCAGTGTTATTAACTATAGTCACCATGCTGTACGTTACATCCTCAGGACTTATTCATTTTATACTTGGAAGTCTTTACCTTTTGACCCCCATCACCTATTAGGGGAGGGGAGAATCCTTGGTCCTATGTGGCAAGCCCTGAGTTTGACTGGAGGTAAGGTTGAGGGAAGAATGAGACAGAAGAGGAGGAGGCCCTGTCCTTGAGAGTTCCCAGTCTGAAGAACGGGAAGAGGTTGTGCTCTGTACTCTGTATCCTGTGCTGTTTTTCCCTCCCTAGCCCCCTTTCCCCTCCTTAGGGAGCCCAGTTGGGAATTTCCTATTACACAATCCTGAGTAGGAGGTGGAGTAAGAAGGGAAGCAAAGGCGGGGCGGCTTGAGGGAAAGGCAGAAAGCAGGTCTCTGGGCACCTACAGCCTCAAGTGGGCAGCAGCGGGGCTGGCACAGCAGCGGGGCTGGCACAGCAGCGGGGCTGGCACAGCCCTCCTCTACAGAAGACAAGGTGGGGCAGAGGCTGGACACATGAAGTTAGCCTCTGCTTCCCAGCTGGGGTCCTATACCCCCACAAGTATGTCACTTGAAATTCTACCATTAAAACTACCATTAAAAGCTACCTTCATTCCTTTGGATCTTCAATCCAGCAAACAAGTGCCTACTGTGGGGGTGTAAGGTGGTGCTTTGGGGGTCAAAGGGACATGTTGGTTGTCCAGAGCATGTTAAATGTCCCTGGGAGGGGGCAACTTAAGACCACCCTTGTGGGGATAAGTCCATTGGATGTTTCTTCACCCTGGGTTGATGGAAGTGGCAGTGGGGAGAACAGGTAGAGTTCCAAGAGGAAGCTCTTCAGGTACAGGTGAGGAAACAGGATGGTGTTTATAGGATGGGTAGTTATTAGGGAAAGCTTCCAGAAGGAGATACTCTGGAGCTCAGAGGGTCTAAGATTGAAGAGGAAATTGAAGTCTTAGCCCCATAGCTCTTGAACTTCCAGCCGGCCAGAAGCAAAGTGGTGATGATGACAAAGTCTACTCACCTGCCACATCCCAGTCTCAGTTCCACTCTCTCCCACCCTTATCCACCTCCCATAACATGCCCTGGTCCCACCCTGCTGTCAATTCTCCCTGCAATGTGAGCAAATGAATATAATTTATGCCTCCCCATTCTCCAAAGTACCTGTTTTAATGAAAAATTCTGTAAGGTCTGGAGGAATGACCCCAACACTATACAAGATATTCGAATGCAGAGTTTTCCCTCTGGCACCTCATCTTCAAAGTACCCCACATATAGGCAACTTCCAGGGCCATCTACCTTCTTAAGCCTCAATTCCCCAACTAGAAAAACAAGCAGCAAAATCAGGTCATTTTCCAGGTCCCTTCTAACTCTGACATATGAGGTCTTAGCATCTTAAGATTCCACAGCCTCCCAGGCTGAGAGCACAGGGCTGGCCAGCCCTTGTTAGGAGGCAGCTAGTCTGTGGTTTGGCACCACTGCCCAGCAGGCATTTATTAAATCAATGGGATGTGGTCCCTGCTGGCCTAGAGAGAGAACATTAAGCTCCAAAAACTTCCTGCAGCAGGCCTCCTTCAGAATGCTACTCAGAGGGGTGAGGAACAAAACCATTCAGGTCCCTGGCGGTGCTCCAAGATCCTGTTCGCTAGTACTTTTGCCCTGTCTGCACGGAGAACCAGTGACTGAAAACATCTGGAAGCCTGCTTAAGACCTGGGCGACTTCTCTCTCCTTCCTCTGGGGGGTGGCAGTTCTTGACCCTGGTAATCCAGATTGACCTTTGCCAGTACCCCTTCCTATCCAATCTTCTGCACTTCATTGGGCAACAACGCTCTAATAAAATCCACATGAATCCAGCTGCTAACAGCTCCTGGAAGGGCCGTATGATCTAACACCTGCCCTGAATTCCTTGAGTCCTAGTAGCAAGGGAAAAGAGGGCTGAGACCCAACTCCTGAGCCTCTGAGTCTTATAGTTGACTTGTGGAGAAAGGGAGTAGGTGGAAAGAGAGAAAAAACAATAATGAGGGCCTGTTAAAGGTTGAGAAAGCAGCTGCAGGCGAGAAGTGCACATGTGTAGTGACGGGGCTGCTGGGTGGCCCAGCAGGGGCTCCCCAAGCCGGGGCCTGCCAGCCTCTTGCCAGTGACCTTAGTCATGCTGACGAGGCCCATGCTGACTCTGGGAGGCAGAACTGGGCCAAGAGGTTGGAGTACACATGTCACTGACCTGGTGGCCCAGGGTTGCCTGTCCTTCTTTTCTCTGTTGTGATCTAGGCTATGTCCCAAAGTTCCCTGGGTCTCTAATTATTTTAGAAAATATTTAATGAGCACCCACAATATATGTTCCTGGTGCCAGGAGAGATACATTAGTGACTAGAACAGATCCCATTCCTGTGTTCCAGTTCCACTCGCTTGTACATCCTGTCCGACTACAGGTCACAAAGTCTCAGGTACACTGGAAAGGGTGGGGTGAGAGGGCTTGGAGTTCCAGAGGCAGGAGAATGACCCTGGCAGTTTTGGGTCTCTCCTATTCTGACTCCCCTGCCTCCCTTAGCTTCTCTGGAGTACCATGTGTGGACACAGGATTCCCTCTGGCTAAGGTCAGTGCTCCATTCACTTTAGCGTTCTTGTCCCCAAGGGCAAGGGTCCAAGAAATAAATACAACAGGTTAGAAGAACAGATCTCTGCTTGAAATTTATTAAGTACAAGGATGCACTTATTGGCCTTTTTTTTAACTCCTCCTTTGTCTTTCTTTCTACCCAGCTAAGATTTTTGCTTGCTCTCCTCTGAGAGTCCTCAGCTTATTTTACTAACCGATCTACTCTTTGCTATGATGAGTCAAAGACTAGAACAACCTTCCTTGGAGCTGAAGGTGGGTTCATTTCAGAAGGCCCTCAAGGATCCTACTGAGGCAAATTACTCTGTTTCAGGCAGCTCAGGCCACTGTGGAGCAGAGAAATTGGTGTCCTTCTTGGAGTGCTGCCTTCATTTCCGTGAACTGAGCCAACTGGCAGGCCTCATCCAGCCCCAGCCAGCGGTAAGCTTGGTGTTCATGGGAGAGGCGGATCTCCACGTCGTAGTCCTTCACCTCCGCCAGCAAGAAGATGACTGTTTTAGGCTTCTTCCTGGCCACATAATTGAGCTCCTTTCTGAACCCCTCAATAATGGTCAGCTGGCTTGCTGTTAGGCCTGCTTCCTCCTGAGTCTCCCGCAAGGCTGTTTCCAATTCATTTTCTCCTGGTTCCACATGGCCTGGTTAGGAGAAAAGAAGGAGAGGACGATCAGATAATCTTCAAAAAAGCTAAATTTTCCAGGTTAGATGATTTAAAGATGGGATCTCTGGTGACTTTTCTAGCTGTTGCTAGGCTAAAGAGAGCCTAGAGAGTGGCAACATCCTAACATACCTAGGAATGGAGTGCAGGGCAGATATGGACTGTCTGGCTCTGTGGTGTCTAGGAAACTCCTCCTCCCCACCCCATCTTCTCTGCAGAGAGTGAAACAGACCATGTGTTTGGCAAGTCTGGTCTAGAATACTGCTCTTTGATGGTGAGCGAGATGGCCCCCCTCAGACTTCTGCTTTCTTGCTCTTTGGAACTCTCCTCATCCCATATCTTCAGGGAGACCTTTCCCTTGGAGACCTTCAAGTGATTTTCCCAAGGAGAAGCAGTCCCTTCTTGGCAGATGGGAGCTGGCTGAAGAGGGAGCACTTTGCCTACAATCCACAGTAAGGACTTAACACTGTCTACAGTTGGTCTCCGAAGTCCCAGGGCCAACAGACAGGCTCAAAACCATGCACTGCAGCACCAGCAGCTGTTTCCAAGTAGCTATCAAGGCTCTTCCAAATTGTTTTCATCTTTCTAACTGAGCAAGACCAGATTCCAGTTTCACAGGGAAAGTCCTGATGGGAACTTAGACTAAGGACAAGCTGAGAAAAAGTTCTAAGAGAATTTGTTGGCAAGACCCAAAACTAAGCAGACAGCTGCCAAGAAACTGTTGTAGGAGAACCTGAAGCTCTGCAGACTGAAGCAGGCCTCAGCTCTGCCTCTAGGCCCTCCCTGCACATTCTCAGCTTGCCCAGAGGAGCCAAGAAGGACTGGGAGGGGTCTGGCAGCCTCTGTCAACACATGGCTCCAGCAAGTTGCTGGAGGCCTCCTGGTTCAGAAGCTCATGGAGAGCAGGAATTCTTAGCTGTCCCCTTCTTGGTTTGGAGATGGGGCTATATCTTAGCCCTCCTCCTTCCCAGGGGTCTTCATAGCAGTGCCCTGAGTCAGCTGCTGCTGCACAGCTCTGAAAGAAAGCAATCAGCAGTTTGGACTTAAAAATCCATTCTAGCTCATGGCTTCTGGAGAATTTTCTCCATATAGCACCTCATATAGCCATGTACAAAAAGACTGGTAGGTAATGCATCAAGGGAAGAAGGCAGGAGGGATGCTGGTGGTGACAGAGATGACTGATCCGGGATGTCACCTTCCTTTAGAAGTATATGGGGGTCTCTGAGCATACCCTTCCCAACATCATCTATTCAGCGTTCTTCCCATCAATATTAATAGGGTAACTTCTCCCTTAGGCCCAAGCAGGAAAAAATTCTGAAGAGTCCTTTGAAATCTTTCAGAGAGAGGTACCATGCAGTGTGACTTAGGTGGTCAGGAGATAAGTGTGAATGAATATTCCTATTCATAGTATTTATGACACTTCTGTCCCTTTTTTTCACCTTGTTTTTTCCCTAGTGAAACTCAAATGTGCAAATTTTATTTCCTGTTCTCATTTCCTTGTTTTCCTCCACCTCTGGATTCTTGTTCATCCCTCCCTCACCCCACTCCCTTTTGAAGTCCTGATCCTTTCTGTCTGGGAACTATTCACTCTGGGCTCCTGACCTGTAGCCCAATAATGACTTGACTGCGAGGACCCCAATGCCCAGCCTAGTGTCTTTTCTCCTCAGCTGTTTATCACAGAGACTGGCACTCTGTTGAATCTCTCTCTCTCTCTCTCTCTCTCTCTCTCTCTCTCTCTCTCTCTCTCTCTCTCTCTCTCTCTCTCTCTCTCTCTCTCTCTCTCTCTCTCTCTCTCTCTCTCTCTCTCTCTCTCTCTCTCTCTCTCTCTCTCACACACACACACACACACACACACACACCCACCCACCCACCCCAGGTGATGCTTCTGTCCTGAGATTCAGTCACAGAGTTCCATTTCCACCTCTGCTCTGGCCTGGCATGGAGACCTTGAATGTAGAAAGGATCAAGTGCTCCTACCTACCCTACCTCCTGCTGCATAGTCACTGGGAAGCAAGACTTATGGGGGGCCTGGCAGGGTGGATTTCTGAGTAACGCTTAGCATCTCCCCAAAAGCCAGCACCTCTGGCCTTGTACCTTTAGGAGGAGTCCAGTGATGAATGCCATCTGATGCCTGCAGCAGTAGAAACTCAATTGCAGTGTTGTCCACCTTGGGGATGAGGCGTCTTCGGAAGATGATCAAGCCACATGCTCTCAGGGCCATGGTCTGTCTGTGGATTTAATAAAGATGTGGGACATTGGGAAGTTACACAAAGCAGTACTATTCACACTGGGGGACAACACTCTGGTGCTGGGGTATAGCATAGACCCAGCTAAAAGGGACTTCAGCACCTACAGAAAAGGCAGCATGTCAAGGGCCAATCTGAGATAGGCCTGTGTGTGTAACTGCGAGACCCTGTCCCCACTGTCAGCGTGGCTCAATTCCAACTCTTCCAGGTCTCTCTGCTAAAACACAGGGCTAATGAGTGTGTGCTAAGAGACTGGAGATCCTTGGAAGCAAACTCACTGAAACTGGGGAGATGCTGGGAATGGGAGAGAGGCAGTACATTATTACTGAATCTACAATCTCATTTCCCTTGGCCTCCAGCCTGAGTCTCTGGAGCAAAGAGACCTGTAAATGTGATATCTGATGGCTCAGAGGAGTCACTTAGGAAGAGTAGTTTGATGTACTAAATACTTTTGTTTTTGATTTTTTTAGTCTTTTATCCATATTTTAGAATGTTATACATTCACATGGTTCAAAATTCAAAGTTCAAAAGGGCACACATAATAGAAAGTCTCTTTCCCGCTTCATCAGAGACAAACTAGCATAGTGGTCAAGAGTGTGAATCTGGAGGCTGGGTTCAAGTTCTGGTTCTGCCACTGTGTGATTAGTTCCTAAGCTTCAGTTTCCTCATCTGTAAGACAGGATAATAACGATTCTACCACAAAGGGTTGCTGTGAGGATGTACATGACTTCTCTAAAGTGCTGAGAACAGTGCCTGACATATAAATAGATTTCAATATGCATATAAAAATGTCTGGAAGGATACACAGCATTAATAGTTCTCAAGAGTGAGATTATGGGGAGACCTTCATTTTCTATTCCATATATTTCTGTACTGTTTGGAAATTTACAGAAGGCATTTATTAATTTTATAATAAAAAATACAATAAAGACTAAAGATTTTTAGTCTTTTCCACTTCATGTAGTCTTTTTTCCATTAAAAAAAAAAGTCAACAACAACAACAACAACAAAACACAGAATGGAAGAAGAGTAGAAATATATGAAGTGAAAAAAGATTCATCATCTGAAGGGGGACATGTAATCAAGGTAACAAAAATATGGAAGCTCTTTCGTGTAAGGCCTGCTAAAGAAAAATTTGTCATTTGTTTATTCAACAAATATTTATTGAACACCTACTACGTACTAAGTGATGTTCTAGGCCTTTGCTCTCATCTCATGCAGTTTATATTCCAGTGGGAGAGGCATATTTTAATTAAATAATTAAGCAAATTAAAAAATAATTGGCAATAGGTATGTGCTATAAAGGAAAAATGTGTCATGGGTAACCTGACATTATCGAAGGGACCAAGGAAGGATTCTTGAAAGAAGGGATGTTTGAGCAGAGATATAAAGGATGAGTAAAAGGTAAACTGGCAAAGGGAAAGGGGTGAGAAGTGTGCTTCAGGTGTTGGGAACAGCATGGGCAAAGGTCCTGAGATAGGATTGCAGAACTGAAAGAAAGCCAGGTATCTCAAATGCAGTGAAGGCCTGGGACGGCGGCTCACACAGGAAGAGGCCAGTCAGCAGGGCCTCACTTGCAAGATTCCAGGACCAAAAAAAGAGCTGGTACTCATGGATAGCAGAACTGATGCAGAGAGGGTGGCTGGGGTAGGAGCTGATGGTCCCTTGTTGATTATTAATCAAAATGAGCTTGCATCTATCAAAGACATAAAAATCAGACCCAAACTGAAACCTCTTCCAGGGCAATTCTCAGGACTGACAACAGATGGTAATATCTAAGGCAGGGTTCTCCAACCCACAGGCTGTGGACCAGTAACGGTCCTGTCCTGTTAGGAACACAGCAGGAGGTGAGTGGCAGACAAGCTGGCGAAGCTTCATCTGTATTTGCAGCCACTCTCCCGCACCAGCATCACCGCCTCAGCTCCACCTCAGATCATCAGACATTAGATTCTCATAGGAGCACTGGTCCCTGGTGCCAAAAAGGTTGGAGACTGCAGTTCTAGGGAATAGTGGTTCCTTACCAAAAAAACATACAGAACACTGTGACCTTTCCAAACCTTTCTAAACCTGTAGTGAGAGTTTTAACGATTGGAAATCATCTCAAAATGGGTTTTTGAAATGGTCTGTGCTCTCATATACTGTTGGTGGGAGAGTAAATTAGTATATACCTGTAGGAGGGCAATTTGGTTATAATTTTAAAAAAACATAGCACATTCTCTTAGATCCAGCAATTCCATTTCTAGGCACTAAACCATATGGAAATATACGTTTAAGATGCACTCAAAAGGATGTTCATCATAACCTTGTTTGCAATATCGGATAAAAGGCAGAAACAAATATACATCAGTATGGGAATAGTTAAATATAGTACAGTAGCCTATATTATAGAATATTATGAAGCCATAAAAAATGACATAGAGCCAAATGTGCTGCTTGTAAAAAGATTTTCAGACATACTAAGTAAAAAAAGTATGGTTTAGAAAAGTATGTATACTGCGATCCCATTTGAGTTTAAAAATTCATATGTAAAGTGGTAGCAGGTTTTTATTAAACATTGTGTTCTATTTCCCTGGCCTCCCTATTTATGCTGAGAACTTTACCCATTCTGGAAGCCAGAAAGAAGCACCCTGTTACCACAAAACTGGTGAACAAAGATTTCAAATTATTGATTCCAGGTTTAGGTGGAAATGGGTACCTGATCCCATGTCCCTACCCACCCACCGCCTGCACCTCATCAAGATGCTCAGAAAGTTTTAGCAAGTTATAACTAACTGTAGGGCATCTTACCCCTGCCCCAGGAGGAATCCTGCAATTAATGTTAGAACCCCTAGATAAGCTTAGGGATCCAAGACTAGAGGGCACAGTGCCCTGACAGGAATCCCCAGAGCATTCCTCCACACCACTGCCATCACCAATACAGCATAGGGAAACAAAGATACCTGCATGAGGGAGCCAAGAAAGACAGGCTTGGGGTGGCCATGTAGAGCCAATGGGGAGAGGGGAGCAGGCCAATGTTTTCCTATGGGGAAGGGACTTAGGGTAATGACAAGGGCACGCCCTAGCAAAAATGTATCTCAGTAGATACCAATGAGCAACGGTTCACCTCAATAGGATCGAAAGAGCTAGGATCAAGAGCTAGGATCAGATGTTTTCTTCCTACCTATGCTCTAGAACCATGGACAGGACAGTTGTTCTAGAAAGGAAGAACTCCTTTTTGCCCTTTCAATTAAGCCAGCTCTTCTCTAGAATTTTTCCCTCCCTCCCCATATGGGTAACCTCCTGCTCATCATTTCAGAAGCAGCTCAGATATAACCTCTTCTGTGAAGCCTTCTGGCTTCTAATCACTCCACCTTCTGGGCATTTCACATGGCTTGAATAAACTACTATAAGGTTTGATGAGAGAAGCCAAAAACTATGAGTAAAAGAATTAAGGATTTAGTATAAGAATTAGACCTTGTGCAGTTATGGAAGTTGAGGGAGAAATCCATGCAACTCTCTTGCCTCTGTGTCTGTTGTTGGGCCTGAAGTCTTTATAGGCCAGCAAGGCCAGCAGTTGGGAAGGAAAGCTGGTTGTGAAGTAGAGGAGAGTAAGGGAAATTGGAACCTGTGAGAACAAATGAGAACCTATGAGTTCTGAAACTCATGAGGACAATCTGAAACCTGTGACTTCCTTTCACCGTCTCCAAGCTCACTGATGCAGTGACTTGCAGGAGAAGCTGAAGCCCTTTGCCAGAGAGCTGAATGTACACTTGGCCCAGGACTCAGAGTAGCTGAAGGG
>NW_006438906.1:1106481-1113690 GCF_000325575.1 Pteropus alecto
GCACCAGCAAGGTGAGCCAGCAGATCAGTGTTAAAAGGTATGTACTTCCACCATGCCTGGTGTTCTGCTCTGTCTTTAACTTGATTTCAGCTTTCCAAATCTCGAATAAAATTTTCTTGAGGTCAATTCTAACCTGGAACCATATAGGAAGGTAATCCTGATCCCAGCTTAGATAAGTGGACACAGTACAAAGCCACTGCAAGCACACACACCTAGTATAGTAAATCTCTGTACCTCTGGCAGGGAAGAGCCTGACCATGAGCTCTGTCTCCTTGGAACTCAGCACAGCAGCTCTCGACAGATGTTCATTGACTCAACAGAACTCTCTTTCCACCCCTCACTCAAACAAATGCTCAGGGTAAGTTCTGGGAATTTGGGAAATAGCCCAGTGTTTTCCTAAAGAGTGCCATTTACATAAAAGTCAATGGAGCTATTGTTGGAAGTTTTCTGGTTTTCTGGAGGCCACGGAGCCTAAACAGTCCTGGGGTTTGAAAGGAGCCAGCACTCTGAGACTGCTTGCTGGATGGCGTGCAAGCCTGCCTGCATCCCTCTCCCTCTCCCTCTCCCTTTTCCCCTCCACCCCCCCACACACGCACGCACACACACGCACACACACGCACACACATAGACTCTAAATGGATTAAAACCTCAAGAGGTTAAAAAACACAGCATCCAATATGCAAATATGCCTGCAGCCAGGATTGCAGAGGTAAGAACGCCAGGCTGACAGCAGGCAATTCACACTTCAGGAAAGTGGCGGAAGTGCCTTAGGTGGTTATAAAAAACCTCAACAACAATAATGACAGAAAACCCTCAATGTCATCAGAAGGTTCCAGAAGCTTAGGAAAAGTGCTCTTGTCTTTATATACACAATTCCTTCACAGCCTAGGAGGTTTAGGATTTAGGTGCCAAAAAATAATTCACAGATAAGTAGCTATACTGATGTGTTGTATTCTAATATTTTCATCAAATCAGAGTGCTATTGCAAGCATAGCTCAACCCCAAAAGCCCTCAAATATACCTTTAAATACAGAAAGAGCTCCCCAAATCCTCCCCCAACTTGTACCTCGTTGTCAAAAATCCCTTTAGCAAAAACAGTGTTTCTTGCCACCATCTTATCAATTAAGCATTGACACTATGCCAGGTACACTGTGCCATGTATCTTTTTAAATGCTCAAGAAAACTCTTTGTGATAAGTATTATTATCTTCATTTTAAGATGAGGAAATTGAGATTCAAAAAGATTAAAATACTTGCCCAAAGGTATAGTTGGTCTGTGAATGGCGAGATTTGAATCCAAGTAAGCCCAACATCAAAGACTATACTCTTTTCCGTTATTCAGCTCTCCTTACCATGATATAGCAGGGCTTGCAGCACAAGTGGCCCTGAGAGAGAGATGTACAAATGATGTAAAAAATTACTTTCAGTTTCCAAATTTCCAGTCTTTGATCTATTACTCATATGGAGAATTTTAAAGATCTCTGGCTAGAATCCTTTCCACAGAACAAGTTTTAGTTGGAGTGTGGTGTAGATGAAGAACCTGGTACCCAAAGACAACACTGGAGAGGTAAAGTGTAGCCTTAGGCCCCTAAACTTTGCCTTTGCCTCTCTGATAAGGATTTCTATGCCTCCTCTGCTTATTTTACCTAGGAAATAGGAACCTAAAACCCATGTTTGAAACTATACCTAGTAGCCTGGGGGGTTCCCAAGTACCAAGTGCTGGGAACAGCCTTCATGCTAGCCTTGGACAAGCGCATAAGCACCTAACTTAGGGTGCTGGTGTCCAGGAAATTTGCCCAGGCTACTCCACTGTAAGGAGGGCCAACTCCGCCAGCCCATTCTTTCCTTTACTTCCCACATCATAATGATCTTTTCTTAATCTCTAACGCCCTTCTTCCCTTTCAAAGGAGTGGACAGAAATGGGCTGCCCATCCATGAATAAAGGCCTTTCTCACAACAACAACAAAAACAGAAAGAAAAGGAAAAAAAGCCCCAATGACTAAATTGAGACAAAGAAAATGTTCCCTCAACTGTACCATTCCCTGGACATCTGCCATTTTCTTTTCTCACAGAGACCAAGCTGCTGAGTCATCTTGCTATCTTTGCTATTTGGCTGAGGAAGGAAACAGGAGATTTCACCTGTAATAACATGAATATCAGCTTCTAGGATGAGGCCAAAGTCAGACAAGTTGGGACAAAAATCATTCCTAGTGAAGGGGATCTGTAGAGTGGCCTATTAGTGCCATCTACTGTACAATTCTGGAAAGCAAACATGGAGAATTCTAAAATTAAGAGACTGAAGGGATTCATTTACTCATCTTAAATTTGTTGAGTGTGTCCCATGTGACAGGCAGTGTGACAGGACTGAAGAGTAGATATGAAGCTGAATACTACAAAACCCCTGCTTTCTAGAGGTTCAAAGCTAGTGAAAGTGGAAGATATTTAAACAGACAAGTTACCAGAGTGTTTGTGCATCATAGGGGTATGTATAAGATAGAAAGGTAGCAAAGAAAAAAGAGCGATTGTCTTTAGGTCAAAGGGGTTCCCCATAAGGATTTTGAAGGATGGCTAGAAGTTGACTAGCAGAATAAAGGTGGATGCAAGCGGCACTTCAGGCAAAGGAGGAGTGTGGGCAAAGACCCTCAAGCAGAAGATGACAGTTCATTACTAAATAGTTTAGTTTATATTCTGTAGGCAATAAGGAGCCTTTGACTGGTTTTAGGCAGGGCTGTATTATGATCAGATCGACATTTTACAAAGACATTCTGGAAGCAAAATAGGTGCAGAGTGAATGTGAACAGGGGTCTCCAACCTCTGGGCCACGGACTGGCACTGGCCTGTGACCTGTTAGGAGCCACATAGCAGGAGGTGAGCGGCAGGCTAGTGAGCAAAGCTTCATCTATATTTGCAGTTGCTAGTAATACCACCTCAGCTTCGCCTCAGATCATCAGGCATTAGATTCTCATAGAAGCACCAGTCCCTGGTGCCAAAAAGGTTGGGGACCACTGAATTAGAAGGAAAGACTGGAGGTGAGGAAACCAAACAGTTACAAGACTATTGCCAACAGTCCAGATGACAATGAGAAAGGAGAGGAAGGGATGCATTTGAGAGATATCTCGAAGAGAAAATCAACACTATGTTTCATTGTCCAAGGGAGAGAAAGAGAAAGGTGTTTGGCTTGGGTGACTAGGTAGAAGAGAAGTAGGTGAAATAGAAAGTACTATATAATCTAATGATTTGTTTGGGACAAGCTGAACTTGAAGTGTTATAGATTAACCACAAGGTAAATGGTCATATGCGTCTAGAGTTCAGTGATCATCTGATCCCCATCTCTTCATTTCCCAAGGTGGATATTTCCATTAGAGAAAAATTTTGTTGTCACTGTAGGTACCTCTGCAGCCCACCTCCCTCTATTTGGGTAAGTCTGCCCATGCACCTGGTGGTCCAAGCATTTTCATCTTCTTTCAGTCAGAAACAGTATGGCATAACACAGAAAAGCATGGTGAGCTTTGCAGTGAGAAAGACATAGCTAGCTCCCTAATTTAACAGTTGTTACTTTGAGCATAAATAGTTGTCTAAGCTTCATTTTCCTCATTTATAAAATGAGGATAACTCCTACTTTTCATAGTTGTGGCATTTAAAACAATGTATACAGTGGTCTGACATATCAGAAGTACTGAATATATGAGTCGCTCTTATCCCTTATAATAAAAGTTAATCAGAGAGCTTATTTATGTTGTTTTAATAGCATGTTTTAGCATTTATTTATAGCTGAATCAAGAATATTTTTTCATATTTTCTGCAAAAGTGCTGGCAAATACACTGTTCATCACACCATGTATATTCCTTATGTATAAGGTCCCATAAGATAAAGTCCTTTTAATATAGGTACTAGGAAGAAATTTCACTCTTGTGAAGAATGGATTGTTTAATTATTAGTTCTTTAACTGACAAGTTTTTTAGCTAAAGTGGGTACTCAATTACAGTAAGTCTACTGACCTGTTGGCTAGTATATTTGCTTGTTTCTAATATGAAGTTAATAGCTACCATTTTTTGAGGAGTTACTACTTGCCAGGCATTGTGCCAAGTGTTTGACCTTCGTTATTTCATTTTCACAACCCTCTGAGACATTACCACCATTTTTCACAAGAGGCAAAAGGAAACTGGTTCAGAGATGTCTAAGTAGTAACTCAAAAACAGGTATACCTGACTCCCAACATCATTGTTCTTAGCCTCAACTTTATTTTAGCATTTTACATTTAGCTATTTGATTGCATTTAACTTACTTATATATTTTAAATACAATAACAAATACACAGGGCCCAAACCAGGCCAGAACAAAGAAAAAGTTGTTTTAGGTGGTGGGACTCTTGTGTGACTTTCTTTACTTCTATAATTGCCACGATATTATTCATTCGATACACGAAGCAGTTAGAAAATATAAAATCTCTTTTGGAAAGTAAGCAGATTTTAACAACAGGTGAAAACTGAGGCGCAGGAAGGGGAAGTTATGGCGCTCGGACCGCTGGGTCCTAAACCCGGGAACTAAGGGATTCCGAAGATCCACTCCATTACCACTCGCACGGGGGCAAGCAAGGCTCAACAGGCACTGAACTCTCCCTTCTCTCGGTGCACATGGGAAAATCGACATCCTGCGAGCCGAGGATGGCTTGCCACGCCTCGCTGACAGGTAGGCGGAGGGCGCTCCCACCTTTGACCCTGCAGCGACGCGAGATTAGTCAGCTGCAGACTCTCATCGCTCAGAGGCTCAGCTCCTAGGCAGAGAACCACCAGGTGGCCTACCGTAAGGTTACTCACCTGAACCAGAGGTAGGCAAGAGGCGGCCCTTTGACGGAGATAGAGTATGTTGACCAAACCGGAGAGCGCGATTGCGCTTTGGGTGACCAATAGTATGAAGGAGAAGGATCCTCGACCTGCCTCAAAGGTGCCACTCTCTCACTTAGAACATCGCGAGATCTTCACTCAAGCCGAACGATTGGTTGAAAGATGGAAATTGAGAGTTGCGCCTACTGTCTCCTCGGATCCCTGATTAGTCTTCTAGAGGAGAAGGCGGCCAACGTCAACGAGTTCCCTGGTTGCTCATTGGGGGACAATGCGGAACTACCCGCGCGCGGGCGTTCGAAACGGCGCTTGGCGGCGTTGCCATGGGGATGCGGCCTGGCTGCAGGCTCAAGTTCGTGAGTTGACTGAACACCTCCGCCGCCGTCCTTGGAGCTTTCTCCTGTCGGCGTCGTCTAGTCCTGTCCTTAGACAGGGTTGACCGTGGAGGAATTTGGAAACCTCCGAGGTGAGAAGGGGTCGGGGAGAACCGGGGCGGGTTAGGCCTGGTCGAGAGCCTTGGCTCCTGCCGCGTGTAAGAGGGTGCGCAGGACGCCCGCCCAGCGCGTGAGGAGGCAGGCGGTTGTGTGGGGACCGGGAGTTGGCCTCTCCCGGTTGTGCAAACGCTCACCCAGTCTTCTAGTCTTCATCTCTATGTCTCTGCCTTTTGTTCAGCGATTGTCTTGAACGACACTTCTCCCATGAAGCATTTTGTGAGTCTCGAAGTCTTCCTGCCTTTTAACCTCTCTTGAGTACTTCTGTTCCGTCTTGATTAATTTGTGTACTAAGGCGGGTCCCATTCTCCTCCTTTCTCCCATACAATTTTGAGGTCTTTGAGTCAAGACAAGCATCTTTCACAGTGTCTTACACAAAGAGGCATATCTCGGTATTGCGGGTTTGGTTCCAGATCACCATAATAGGAGTATCGCAATAAAACGAGCAACAGTATTTTTGTTGGTGAAGGGTGTTGCCTTCAGTTTGTAAGCAACCTCAACATCAAGCAATAAAACAAGGTATGCCTGTTGTAGATTTTTCAGGAAATGAGTTGAATTTAATTCACCACAGATAGATTGGATTCCCCTCTATGCCTGTCCAGTTTTCCCTCCCATACACAGATTATTATTTGTTTTTATGGGACTAGGGGGCGGAAACCCTAATCTCATATGCAAAAGGATCTGAAAATTTGCTGTTGGCCTTTCCACTCAGCGAAAGGGAAAGTTTCCCTTTGTGAAAGGGAATACTGGCTACCACTCTTCAAATAATTTTCTCCTTTGCATTTGTATTCTGCTTGTAGTCTATTTCAGCGCATATAATAGCTATTCTGGTAGCCTATCCATTTATCAGGTGTCCATGACACAACTGCATTACCAATACTATTATATCATTGCTAACTCAAGACAATATAACCCGATCTGCATTGTTGATGATTTTTATATCAAAATCATAGCTCAGTGAAGACTTTAGTAAAAGGACTAAAGAAGTCAGGTATAGCAGGTATGTTCTCATTACTGTCTTATAAAAGTTTGAACACTACCTTATAGCTAAACTGCGGATCTGTGACATGTAATGGAAACCGGACTGGGGATTCAGGGTTTGTTCTTGGCTCTGTCTCTAGCTCATTCATTGTGGCTGACTTTGCAAGTCATTTAGCCCCTTTAAACCTCACTTTTTCCATCTGGAAAATCAAATGGTTGAATTAGAATTCCTGTGGCTCTACTATCAACTTAATGAAGTAGTTGATGTCAGGTAGACATCACGCACTCAGCCTTCTAAAGATCATACAGGTGAAAGTAATGGCTACCATTTATTGAGCATTTACCCTGTGCAAAGCACTATATCAAAGGCTTTATATAAATATTACATTATTCTTAGTGTAGTACATTAATGTACTGCCCACAAAGCATTTCATTAAAAACTTTTGGTTTATGTTGTTATTGAAAATCTTTAGATATTCATAGTATGTCCTTGGGGGAAACTAGGGTATGATCTTTTCATGTTCCAGTTTAGGTAGCAATTTCAGCAGAAACAGCAGTTTCTTTCTCTGGGCTACAGTTTTGTTTATAAAGTGAGGTGTTGAACTCTTCTCAGATTCCTTACAGATTAATTGATCTATTAATCCAATTTCCTATGCTGACTCAGCAAACCTGTTCATAATTTGTGCAGAGTAGATCCTCAACAAATTTTGTTAAATGAATGAGTTCTGCTTTTTATACTTTGAGTGCTGTGGTCATTGTATACTTCCTGAGTTATTGTCTCAAGGATTTTGATGTTTATATTTTATTAAATAAGACTTTTCCATAGGCATAGACTAATATTAGGTACCATTTTGTATTGGAAAAACTGTTTTGTGCCTGTGTATCTTTTTTCCTGT
>NW_006438906.1:1113721-1114769 GCF_000325575.1 Pteropus alecto
ACAGAATACTTCACTTATGACACTTATGGTCACTAAATATGTGGGGGCTTTTCCCTTACCAAATAGTTCTCTGTGACACCAGCTGGGTGTCCTTCACTTTAACTCAGTCTATCTGGAGATATTGTCAAATCCCTGAGATTAAGGACTCAGTCCTGTGAGACTGCTCCTATACCACTTCAGATGCCAATTGCAAGTAGTAGGTCCCCAAGTTACGCTTTCCATCAGATTTGGCTACAAATTGGAGGTTCCCATGACCTCCATCTTTGGGTTCAATTAATTTGCTAGAGCAGCTCACAGAACTCAAGGAAACACTTAATGTTTACCAGTTTATTAAAGGATACAGATGAACAGCCAGATGGAGAGATACATAGAGCGAGATCTGAGAGGATCTCAAGCATGGGAACTTCTATGTCCCTGGAGTTGAGGTGTGTCACCCTTGCAGTGTAGATGTGTTCTCCAAACTGGAAGCTCTCTGAACCCTATACTTTTGGGATTTTTATGGAGGCTTCATCACACAGGCATGAGCAATTACTAACTCTGTTTCTAGCCTCTCTCCTCTCTGGAGAATAGGAGGTAGGGCTGAAAATTCCAAGCTTCTAGTTATGGCTTGGTCTTTCTTGTGACCAGCCCCCATCCAGGAGCCCACCCAGAGTTGCCTCAGAACAAAAGATGCTTCTGGTGCTTTATCATTTAGGAATTTACAGGGGTTTTAGGAGCCCTTGGGTCAAGGACAATGTCTAAGACCAAATATTAGAATAAGAGATGTCCTTAATGCTCTTATTACTTAGAAAATTACAAAGGTTTTAGGAGCTGTGTGCCAGGAACCAGGAGCAGAGACCAATATATATTATTTTCTATTATCTCACACCATTTTATTGCTGGGTGTTTGTGTCAGACATTGAATTTAGCATTTTATTTACATTACCCTAATTAATCCTTACAGAAGCAAACATCTTTTCCAAGTCACTATTTTTTGTCTTGTTTAACTTTAATAGTTTTCTAAATTATCTCCTTCCTTCCATTTTTGCCCACCCTCTATAATCCATTT
>NW_006438906.1:1114813-1122385 GCF_000325575.1 Pteropus alecto
CTACTTAAAATTGTCCAATGATTTAAATGAAAATTGAGACACCTTTACATGGCTCAATCTGGCCCCTACCTTTCTGTCCTCATACTACTCTCCCTTTCACCTACTGTGCTAGAGCCAAATTGGTGTTCTCTTGATCATACTGTGCTCATTTCCACCTTAGGACCAATGTGCTTCCCTGGAATGCTCTTCATCTTGATCTTTACATGAATGACTCCTCAGTATTGTTTCAGATTTCACCTCAAATGTTCCCCTCTGAATGAGGCCTTTTCTGCTCATCCAATGTGAAATAGACCCTTAACTCTGCTTAATTTTTTTTGTAGCACTTATCACTATCTGAAATTATCTTGCTTATTTGATTATCTCCTCCCACTAGAACAATACATGTTGAAGGTAGTGACCTTACCAGTTTTGTTCACTGATGTATCCTCAGTGACTATAAGAGGGCCTAACTTAATAACTGGATGAAAGTTGTAATTGTGACCATAGCTGTGTCCCTACGAATTCATTTGAGTAATATAACTAATTTTGTTTCATTTTGTTGCCCAGGAGCAGTAAATTAGGGCACTACCAACTCTGCCAGATTTTCCTAAGAAATCAAATTACCCCGATAAAAAAGTTTCTCTTGCCTATGACTACAAATGATATCAAATGCTTTTATGTAGTTTTTAAAATAGTACAGGGATATTTATTTATTCATTAAATGATTATAGAATGTTTATTATTTCCAGACATTGTTTTGGATACTGGGGATAAAAAGATTGATAAGACATATTCTTTTACTACTAGAGGATCATATTCTAGTGGAGGGAATAGATATACTCATAATTATTAAAGAATGTAACTGCAGTGATAGAGGTATGCAAAAGGTATGATACGAACACAGAAGGGACATCCGTCCACATCTCGGGAGTTCAGAAAAGACCTCATTTGTGTTTTAATCAATGAGTAACAGGTAGACAGATTAAGTGAGATTCGATGAGAGAAAGAGGAGGAGGCTATTTAAGAGCACGATGTGAATGCACAGAGAAATAAAACTGTCTAAGAAGCTAACTCAACTAGAGAGAGAGGAAGGGGCTAGACTAGAGCAGGCTTTGTAGGACATGCTACGGAGGTTGGATTTTGTCCTTTAAGTAGGTAACAGGATGCCACTGAAGAGTTTTAAATAAGGGAGCAGCATGGTCATAACTGCTTTCAAAACAATGATCTGGCACTGTAGCGTAGAGGATAGTTTGGAGAGACAAAGCTTGAGGCAGAGAGCAGTTAAGAGACATGTAATGATCTAGGTGAAGGATACTGGGGCTGAACCACCAAGGCTGTGATGGTAGGAATGAGGATAGTAGAGGGGACATTTGACAAATATTTAGGAGATTAAATTGACTGGACCTGTCGATTAGATTTGGGATTAAAGCGAGAGGATGGAGTCTGGGATGCTTTCCAGTTTAGCTCTACTGACTGAATGGATGGTAATGTCACTCACCCAGCCCCACCTGCCAAGGAACAGAAAGATGGCAGGGCAGATTTTGTGGGGGAGGTAATGATTCTTGGTTTTTGACAAGTAGTTCAAATGCTCAATTGGGGGACATTTTGGTAATGATTCCTGCATGTTTTTGCTGCAAGACATTCCTGAGATTGTCAGTTTTATTGTTAGTTGAGCTAAAGTTATCCTAGAATTCTGAAAATACCCAGTTATTAATATTGCACAATATCTAAGCCAGAAAGACTTTAATTGATAGTTCACCAGCAATGAGGAGCTGTGTCTATTATAGTCTTTTAAATTAGTTGCTTGCTTATGTTGTGATTTGATTAGATAAAAACTAATGGTATAGAATCATGTAGCCAACATATGGATATGATTACTTTCTAAAACAAATTCATATAATTGTTTTAAATAAATTATCCATGCCTTGGTGTTTCTTCATTTGTAAAAAGGAGGTGATAATAATTACCATCTATCATAAAAAGTCTTGGAAGTGGGAGGAGGGTTGGGGCATAAATGAAAAAGGTGAAGGGATTAAGAAGTGCAAATTGGCAGTTACAAAATAGTCATAGGGATGTAAAGTACAGCATAGGGAATATAGTCAATATTGTAATAATTATGTGTAGTGCCAGGTGGGTACTAGACTAATCAAGGGGATCACTTCATAAATTATAAATGTCTAACCACTGAGCCATATACCTGAAGCTAATATAAAATATTGAATATCAACTATAATTGAAAAAAAAAGATAAAAAAGTCTTGGAGGATTAATCGAGTAACACAATTAATTATATATTAATAATTTAGATTCCAGTGAGTGGAACTGTTAATTGTTCTTTGGTTTCTCAGCGTCACTCCTTTATAAATAATTCCTCGTGCCATTGTGGCAGTGGTTCCCAAAAGGATGTAACTCTGAGTAAAAGAACCTGTATCATCTTAGTAATTTATAAAAACTGATTGTCATGGTTATTTTCCCAATTAAGCACATGAGATGTATTTTGTTGAAAGTATTTTATAAGTGCAAAATGGCAAAAATCTGCAAATAATAACTTCTGCGGTTGTTAAAAAAATAAAGCACTGAATTTAAACCCAACATTGGTTACCACCTGTTCCTGGGAAGTCTTTCAAAATTAAACCTCTATATATAGAGAGAGTAATACTTGCCCTGTTTAACAGTTTTGTTGTGTTTATTTTTAGGTGCTTCCTCCCAAGCTTTTCACCAAACTTAGAAACTTAACATCATAGTGGGGCTCTTAAAAAGAATTGCAGTAATTGCAAAGCATTAGCTACTTAACCACAAACTTGAAACTTTTTTTAGTTATAAAATGTAACAATCTCTCAAAAACTACTTTTGGGTATGACTTACACAGCTGGTATCCCAAAATCCACATCTAGCTTTAAGGATTCCGTTAAGTATCATATTCTCATTCCTATGCAGCTGTTTTAAGCAGTTGTCTAGTATCACTTGTGTTCTGTTGAAATCAGTAGTCTATAGATAGAATAATCTCACAGCCAATCTCACATTCAAGTGTTTACCAACCACTGATGTTTTTATTTCCTTCTATATGATTTTAAGATGCGTTTTCTGCATTCTGTATAGAAACACATCAAACTAAATAAAAGCAGTGTCTTTATTATTAAAAAGAAGAAGAAGAATTCCTAGAGTTTGAAATAACTAATTCCCTTGTTGGGGAAAAAGTATATACTATATTATTTACCTTTTAATCTTCCACTGATAATACTAGATTTCTTACGTTCTTAATTAGGGAACTTATGCCTAACATTGGTTTGCATTGCATCCATTTCTTATGATAGAGTGGGCCCAGTGACTTTGTTAGTAATCCCTTAAAAAAGTGATCATTATTAGTTGCTTAGGGCTGGATGGGTTGGGGGTTTTAGTATGTGAATATACTAAAAACCATTGAATTCACTTTATTTTTCAGTTACAGTTGACATTCAATATTTATATTAATTTCAAGTATACAGCTTAGTGGTTAGACATTTATATAATTTATGAAGTGATCCCCCCAATAAGTCTATACCCACCAGTCACCAAAGCCATTGAATGCACTTTAAATGGGTGCATTGTATGGTGTGTGAATTATATCTTAATAAAGCTATTCTTTGTATTTTAAAAAGTGGTCATTATCACAGTTTAGGGAAACTCAGATGAAGAAATATTTCTTGGTAATCAAGCTATTTTAGTACTCGTATATTCATACTACTCATATAAGAATAGTTAGAGCATGTAATGTACTTTAATGCCTGCTGACCTTCCTATGTAGTTCCTTACTTTCAGGAACAGCATATTCATTTAAAATTGGGTAAGTAGAGAGTGGAAAACAGATGTTTGAAAAGGCCACTGAGGTTTAGCCTACTTAAGCTGTGTGACCTTAGGCAAGTCACTTAATCATTCAGATCCTCAGTTACCACATAAAATGAGGGTGTTAGACCAGATCATGGTTCTCAAATTCAGACACCCACAGGGCCATCCAATTAATGTAAATGAATAAAGATGGTTGGTATAAAGGAAACAGGAGCAGGTGAACCATGGGAATAGGATAGTTTATGCTCTTCTAAAGAAAGCAGCCACAACTCAGTTTTGGTCTGTTGTTGCCTTATTTTATTGTAGGCTCAATGTAACTGTATCTTTTAATTTCAAGAAAAGCAGAAACTGGATATTTTTAATTGCTCCTGATTTTTAAATATTGTAACTAATTCTATCACAAAGTTGTTAAAATTTAATGATGTACTAGAGGAATTTATTGACCATTTTTTCATTTCCTTTTAGATAATTGAAGTATTCGGGATGTCACATAAATTTGAGAAACTAAAAATAACTGGATGCTTTAGAATTTGGGCAATTTTCCTCTAGTCTTTCTGATTGGCAAGGAATATATAGACTTTAGATTCAGGTTTTGTACTTTTTTATAGTGATAAAAAACTTTAGAATATTGAATAATCTGGACAATAATACGAACAAGTAACAGTAGATTAACAGAATTATTTTTTTCAAATTTTTTGAAATTATAATACCTGCTCTTGAGCTCATGTTAGTTACTGAATTATCTTCCCCTATAAGTAGAAGACAAAACTCTTTTAGCAAAAACATCCTATCTACCCATGGGATTACTTCAAACACTTTTTAAAAATAAAGAATACTTTTTCCAAGACATTGACTGTATATTTATATTTGTTTCACTAATTTGCTGTTTTCCTCAGGTTGACATAAAAAAAATTAAACTGATTTAAGACATTTCTTTATTAGCAGATGTCACTAGGTCAGTGAAAAAAATTATAAAAAATAGTATGATCATTTTAGCTTGTTTACAAAGGCCTAAGAAAGAAAACCATTTAAAGTGGATTTTCCACAAAGTAGAAAATCTCTCCATATATAGATTTAATATAACAGTGACACTGCATGACTTTATTTTATGAGAAATTATAGAAAATATAACTCATTTATGAGTCAGTGATTACCTGGGGCCAATGGTGGAGGACAGGATTGACTACCAAGAAGTATTAGGAACTTTTAGAGGTGTTTCATGGAACTGTTTTGATTGTATTTGATTGATATGGTGGTTACATGGGTAAATATTTGTCATAGAACTGTACACTTAAAATGAGTCTAGTTTATCATGTATAAATTATACCTCATAAAGAAAATCAATTAAGACTACTCATATACATGACATACTTGCATCAAGCGTTGGTCTTGATATATAGCATCACCTACTATCTCCATATTATAGATGGTAATCAGGCATGTTTGTCAACTCTGCCAGTGAAAGAGAGAAAAGTACTTGTACAATTGCCATTATTGAAACAGTATTAAGTTAGTAGAAGCCTACACGTGGTGTTCTATATTTTGCAAGTATAATACATCTACTTCAGTATCTCTAATCCCTTACCTTTTGATTCTGTGTTACATATTCAGCTTTTCATCAAATATAGCAGGTCCTTGAATAACGTCATCGATTATAACATTGATGAAATGTCAGAGGAACTTAATTCTTGTTTTTATCAATTAGCCTGTGGTGAAATTGGTTTCATTATACATCATTTCTCTTAGTTGCAGAACCTATCAATGACAGCAAGGACTCGCTGTAATAGAAGCCATCTTTCAATAATGTTAAAAGTCTTTTGTACTTGTTTCTAAGTCAACACTCCTTCCTACATGCCAGGCACAGTGATCCAGTGCTGAGTAAGAGAACATGGCCTCATCATTATGGAGTACTTTGCAGTTTTCAAATTAGTTTTACATGAATATCTTATTGCATCCTTGAGAGAGGGAAATGAAACTCAGAGAAACTAAGCGACTTTGCCCAAGGTTACACAGCTAAATGACTGAAAGTTTTCTGATTCCAAGTTCAGTTTCAGGCAGCTTCAGTGGATAGAGTTACATAGTTTAGGTAGATAAATGGAGAGTTTGAGGGAGCATGTTAAATAGTTGAATCTTATCCACATCCTGGAATGTGAATAAACTTCCTTAATTGTGAATAAAGTTGCATATATTCTCTTTCCAATTTATTTGCTCTGCCACTAGAATAAGTAAATTTGAATTTCTGCCAACTGGATTTCTTCCAAGACTCTATTTCTGATTGTTACCCCAACAGCTGAGACCTAGCAATCTCTGGGTTTGTCACAAAGGAGAACTCTGCATACTTGTGGCATTGAATGTGAATGGGCCCTACAAGTAACCCCCTCCTCATCTGTCCCCCACTGGATTTTGCTGATTTGCAGGGCATTTTCCTGGTGGTGGCAGCTGTTAGTGATTCCATGCTGTGGCATAGATCTGCAGGAAGCAACCAGCCTGCTGAGCAGTGTAGATAGTGGGCCTGTTAGCAGGCCTGGCAATAGGGCTGTCTTTGCAGCACAGAATAGTGGAAAGAACATGGGACTAGCCATGAGAAGACCTAAGTTCCAATCTTAGAACTTTGAGTGATTTGAGTGCTGTGTTAACCTTGGGCAACTCACTGATTCATTCTGTTCTTTCTCCTCCTAAAATCGGTGTGTGTGTGCTATGTGCATTACGGATAAATCTCAAAATCATTATGCTAACTGAAAAAAGCCAGATACAAAAGAGAATATATGGTATAATTTCATTTATAATAAACTTTTAGAAAATACTAATATATAATGACAGAAAGCAGATCAGTAGTTGCCTCGGTCCAAGGCCAGAAGGAAGAATGGAATGTAAAGAGGCATGAGAAATCTTTTGAGGATGATAGAAACACTCTGTATTTTAATTTCAGTGGTGGTTTCACAGGTATATATAACTGTCAAAATTCATGGAATTATACACTGTCATGCACAGACACCCAAAAAGGATTCTAAGGCTGTTTCAGGGTTTAATAAGAGAATATTGAAATAGATTTATATTATTTTCCATGGGTATAGGAGGGGAGTAAAGCAGCACTGATATATATTTATTTTGTGTATTTGTAGGCTATGTATTTGCCCTCTTTGCTTGAGGTTACCCAGTAAAATTATAGCTAAGATAGTAGAATGCTCAAACACTAAACAAAGTTAACAATTATCAACCTTGATCTCTAACTTTCCCTTTACCTATTTGTCATTTTTATCTGAATCTTTATTTGAACTAGTAGTGGTAGAGGACATTTGAGTCAGGCAAATTTCTTAAAATATTTGAAATACTTAATTTACTACAAATTTTGGCCCTATATTCCATTTGTCTGATTTTTCTGTTTAGTGGTTATTATATCCTATCATCTTTATGTTGAGGAACTTCATTTACATCCTATAGTTATAGTGTGACAAAGGCATCAGTGGTAAATTCTTAACTCATATATAAGGAGAGGCACAAGGAACAAAATGGAAATGACCTGACACCTCCCAGCTCCCAAATTCTTATCCTGTATTCTATTAATGGTTGTAAATGCCTCAAAGTCTTTCTAAATGAGTCCTTCCAGAAACCACAACTAATTGTTTGGAGTTGACATTGGACTTAAAAAATGACCTGGAGAGACTCTTCAGTAACCCAAATATGAAGCGAGTAGTGACCTTTCTGGATTAGCTACTTTTGTGGCTGTATGGAGCTGTTCCTTTTCTCTGAAGGGAAGAGGCAGTGTGGT